>NC_134462.1:46224639-46845139 GCF_047948215.1 Lycorma delicatula | reverse complement strand
ACGTAGGCCAGATTTTAAATTAAAACAAATTTTATGTGAAAAATATTTATTTTCATTCATAGAGTTACTATGCAAACAATGTGTTCACTTATAATTATGTATCAATTATTCTGTTGAATCTTTCTGTGGTTGATTTTGTAAATCAATATTTTCTTCAGTACTCATATTATCATAATCATAATTATACAACTGGATTGTGGAAACTGAAATATGAAATAAATACTTTTGATTGAAATCTCTATAAAAAAAAACCCGTCAAATGTAGTTCCATATCATATCTTGTACCCTAATTTGGGTTATTTGACATATTTAATTCTAATGCGGCTTTTAAGAAATCAATTAAAGACTTCGATATTTATTTTGAAAAATCCACTTTAAAATCCCCAAATAATTAATTAACTATATTTTTATTTAATATTAAAAATTAAGTAAAATTATTAAATATTTTATTCATATTAAAAATATTACATTATATACACAGAGTGTTTCTAAGATTGTGGGCTGGCTATACTTTTTTGGATTCTACTTGTAAAACTAAACAAAAATATTCTTAGAAAAAATGGCAATTTCTCCTTCGTTCTCCCGATGTCAGCCATTTCGTTAGTTTTATATAAAAATTTATATTTCAAGTTCGGATAGAAGAGTAATATTAATATTTTGTAAGCATCTTTGTAATAAATTTTTTAAATTAGCAAAAAATCAGAACTTAAATATCTTCGCAAATTATAAAATGGCGGCCATGTTTATTTTTCAATCCGGTATACCTCCATAAATATGAGTTTTTTAGTGTAAAACACTAAGCTTTTTATTTTGAACAAAATGACATTTTATATTTAAAAATCGGTTAACAAATAGCCGAGTTACGGCAGAAAATTGATGTAATTTTGTGACTGCTTTCATGTCCTCCACTTTACGTTTCAATTCCATTACATATTAATTGTTTTTATTTATTTTTAATTATAGTATTGTAAAATAATATCCAATTAAGTAATAATTTTTCCACAATAATAGACCCAATAATTACGACAGAAAATTACAACATCAATTTTCTCCCGTAACTCGACTATTGGTAAACCAATTTTAAAAAATAAAATGTCATTTTGTTCAAATTAAATGGCTTAATATTTTAGCAAATAACATAATTTTGATAAAACTAATATTTATGGAGATATAACGGATTGAAAAATAAACATGGCCGCCATTTTGTAATTTTCGAAGATATTTAAGTTCTGATTTTTTGCTAATTTTAAAACTTTATACACCCCACCGGGGTCTCTCTAGCGTCATCAGGACACGCCGACTTCCTCTTCTGGATAGACAGCCCATCCCTCAGCTGGAGAGCTACCTTTCCCGTCCCTAACCTACGAAGAACCAGGTGTGCGTTGCGCACATCTGGTGCTTATCCCACGTGAACCCTCCCCTCATACCTTGAGGGTCCCCTGTATCATCATCATCAGGTAGCTCCGACCACCCCCACTCTTGCATGCGGGCGGACCAGAACATCCTAGGCATGGGGACTACCTCTCTAGCCCTAGACGTCGCCATGTCTCGTCACAGACTTCAGTATTAGCAGTAGATACACTTCAGTTGGATGCACATCATGAGGGCGGTTAGTGCAAGCCCGGCCCCCGGTCCGGTATCCTCCCTGCCCACAATCAAGGCATTTCGTAGGCTCCTCACAATCTGCCACCTTGTGGCCTCGCCCTCCGCAATTTTCTGACTTAAATAAAATAAAGCTGACAACACAGTTGTAGGACTTTCCTGTCTTGAGTTGTTTCTGATACACGGCTTACACACACATATACAACTTAATTTAAAATACTTATCATTTTATTTAAATATAAATTTTTTTCGTTTATCTAATTCAATGATTTTAAGTAAAGCGCACGCGCATACCGTATTTAATTCGAGCGAGTGCGACGTTACTAGCGGCGAAGGTCGACACTATGTAAACTAATGTAATTTCACAATTTAGTAGACCATTAGCCGCGAGACTTAATGCACCAAGTACCGAATCAACCGGGCGATCGGGTTGGAGACCCAGCTAGACCGAGTTACTTTTTTACACTTTAAATATTATTCATTTATTTAATTCTACCACTCACCTGTGACTTCACAACATACCAGACGACAACAGAATTTTTTGAGGTGGGGTGCGATGTTGCAAAAAATGTTTTTTGTAAATATTGTTATTTTTTCATTGCTAACAAATGTTTCTAAGAAAAATATGACCTTAATTAGGTGAAATATCGAGATACTGAGGGTGACCTTGCTCTACAGCCTTACCCCCTTGACCGTTTAATTTGAAAATTTGATGGCATCACTGCCCATATATAGAAGTAATCTGACCAAGTTTGGTCAAAATCGGTCCAGTAGTTCTGGAGATATAAGATGATTTAGAGGTCAACCCCGAACATACGTGCATACAAACATTAATATCCGGAAAATTTCCATCCGGTTTTTTGGTTTTCTGGGTTCCTTAGTTGTCTAAAAGGCAAGATCCTGTGAAAACCGCATAAGCCCAAATTGGACCGATTATAATACTTTCCCTTCTAGAGATATAGTTCTGCTATAGAGATATCTAGACGGGAAAGTAAAATTATTGTTAAAATTAATATTTTAAAAAACCATCTGTTATTTTATAACAACAATGTAGAATGTATAAATTGGAAAATAACAGCTACATACCATTGGAATTTTTGTAATTTGTTCTATTAAAATATGATGATTTTGTTCTGAGAAATCAGAAAGTAAAAAGAAGTTTAGCAATTGGAAATAACTATTGCATTAAGACATCAAAAATATTTCTCATAGCCCATCAGCACATGTAACTTAAGACCCAGAATCGGGCCTCATAGCAGTCAACCTGTTAAATAATATTGGTGGAACTATAGTCAGTGCTCATTAGGGATTAAATGTGGAAAGGATTTTACGTTATAGATAAATGATAGTTTAAGCGTTTAGAAGGTTTTATATGTTTGGTACTCATTCGGTACTTTTAAAGTTTATTTACATATGCTAAATGCAAAATAATATAAATTGAATAATTAAATAAATTACTTAAACATGTAACTTGCAATAAAAAGTTGTGAAAGCTTGATTTTATAAACGCTATAACTACGCTTCCACCACAACAGCTGTTGCAGCACAGTAAATTGCACTCTCAGAAGTTGTTATCTTCTGGTATAAGCAATTAAATTACCTAATGAAACATTAAACGTAATTTTACTTGTGATTACACATAAAAATAGAATAACTGAGGAACTTTACAAGATGAAAAAGCATAATATTTTAGTTATTTTGCTGTGATAACATTAGTAGTAAGTAATATTGAAGAAATTTTGATAATAACTTATCAAAATTTTTCGAATTACTCTGCTTACCGAATAATTTTTTCATATTTCTAATAAAAATAAAAAAAATTAATAAAATATTAAGTTCATTTACAAATCAAATAAACGAATATTTGCTTCTTCCACCTGTAATAATTTGTTTTAGGTTTCCAGAATTATTTTACTTTTGGAAATAGTCAGTTAAAATTTTACCCTGTAGTGTAATTTTAATCACTATTTTAAATTAAATAAAATTTAACTTAAAACATACCTTCAGAATGCATTTATTATTTTTTTTAAAACTAGATTTGATCTGTTCAATGTTTTCTTAATTTAAAAACTATTATTTATTGTAGAAATTACGTCAAGAAGAATTTAATGTTTAAGAATTCAGATTTTTTTTTATAAACTTGAAACGGAAGGATTAATAAGAAATATTAATGAGATGTTGGTTAAAAAATTGGATTTGTTGTTTTACTTGATGCATGTAAAGTATCTGAAGTACAAGAGCTACCTTCTGAAGAACTATAAGAGTATCTTTCTCTGATAGTTTTGATGTTTACTCTCATAATGTGCTGAGGCAGAAAGAATGAAAGGACTTTCATTTGTAAGATTGAAAGATTGAATTTTAGTACCCTTGGCATGTATTATATAACAGTATAACTGGAAATCACATCATTCCTTGCTCTGCGTTGGAAGTCTGGGGTATGGTATGTTTGTTATTCTGCAAGATGACTATGATACTTTTTTGGAGTAACTTTTAACGTGTCAAGTCGATTAAGGCCATTGAGATTATGACATCTAATTAAAATTCATATCAAAATCATTAAAAAAAAACGTAATGTTAAAACTGAAGTAGTCATGCTCGTCTTCGAAATGGATAAAACAAAAATTGGTCAATTCCAGAAAATGATTAAACTAAATTTTATATTCTCACCGACAAATATTTTTTATGCAAATGTATATCTAAAAAATTATAAATTCGCTAATCAACAAATATTGTATGAATTTACACCCTAGCGTTTTTGGAAAATTATTTCCATCTTCAGGGACATATCGTAACTAATTATACATAATTAGTTACATTTAAATAAAATTAATCTAAATGTATATCTACTCAAACAATTTTTTGTTCACTTAAAACAATTGAAAAAAATCATGTGGATGTAACCGAACATATTTTTTGTGGATAAATCATTTTTCTGTAAATTCAGACCTAAGTGAATATTTAACCTAACAAAGGATTTTTTGGTCATTATGTAGGGATATTATTTTCTGTGTATTTGGTTATTTCGACTTTTTTTGTTTGCATAGTCGTAAGTCTATCTGGGCTATAAGAAAGTTGGGTGTTTTAATTTATTTACTGTAAGTCATCCTTCTTGGTGGCTTTTCTTTTTGTTTTGGTGTTTTTTTAAAAATAAAATACAGATGTTTTAGCTGTTAAATATAATTCAGTTGTGATTTTGTTTACATTGGCAACGGCCATACGGGCTCTTTGTGATTGGTCGTTGTGTTTGACAGCGACCATCTTGCATTGATCTGATTGGTTTTCCTTTGTTTACATTTCCATCTGATTTATTAGCCTCTTATTTATTAAAAAAACTGTACAAATTAAAAATAGATAGATTTATTAAAAATAGATGAAAACAATCTTTGATGCGGGTTATATATCGTACTAAATTCTTTTTTAGAGCTCAATAGGTGCAGAACATTTTGAGTTTTTGAAGCGTACACAAACGAACATAACATTTTTATATATATAGATTGTTAATGCATTCTCAAAATTTTTTTTATTAAAGATCACTTTTAAAAAAATACATGTGGGAGTTTTGCTACGTAAAAACAAAGTTAATCTTGCAGTAATCGAATACTGTAAAATTGCATATTTTAATATTCTGTATTAATTATTTTTAGGTGTAAAAAATAATTTATATACTTTAATGCTGTATATATATATATATATATATATATATATATATTTTATGTAATGTTGATTTATAAAAAAAATATGTTTTTTAAAATAAATAATTATAATTTTTACGTAAGTTACGAAAAAAAGCATGCGAATGCAATAAAATTTTACCAAAAAATTGTCCCATACATGAATCTCTGTGCCAGATATCATCAAAATTGGTTTATCCAATCTTATTTTTTTATTCCAGTCAAAAACGATTACACTTCAAGTCCACCAACACACGTACATACGAACATTACCTCTTCACTTTTTTTGTTTTTTGGGGATCCCTGGGTTATGAAATGTCGTGTAACGATAAAAGCTTATTCCCCATTTTTTGACTGATTACCTTACTTTTTTCTTGCAACAAAACTCTAGAACTATGATGCCAGGAAAATAATATACCCAAATAATTAGATATAGAAATAGAAAAAAGTATATAATTAATTTTATGATTACAATGGATTAATAACCAATTTTGAATTGATTACAATTATTTAAAATTAAAATTAATCATGAAAGTCAACAATGGAAGCATTAATAAATAAAAGAATAAGCATTAAAAAGTAATAGAAATGGATTATGGTTTATATCTTATGGGGATGAAAGGAATGGTGGACGATAAATGATAGGAACAGTGGTAGGTAGAAAAAAGAAGGAAAATAAGGAATAATATTTCCAGCATATGACAAAATGGATAGAATGTAGGAAGTTAATGTTTGGAATGAAACAACTGAGTGGTTCGCACGCTAACACGTTTAGGTTATCAAGTTATATATAAATTAAGTTGGTGTCTGCATATATATTATATATATATATATATATATATATATATATATATATAGTTGGTGTCTCGTATATACACGAGGGCATGGGAGCAAGGTGGGCTCAAGAGAGTGAAGCACTCTAGCTGCCTGTTATAGTCACTAATTTTAGAAGGAAATGAAGCGAGGTAAATGAAAAGCGTGCCCGACTGGACTCAAGGGGTAGTTAACAGGGTAGGGTGCACTGGTGAAGAAGGAGAGGTAACGATTCGGGTCAACTGCTACCCGTTTCATCCACTTTGTTCCCTAGGGTGATCTTACCTCTCTTATACTATTTATTACTATTATTATTATTACTCCAACTACCACCATCTCCACTACTACTAACACCGAATACTCCAGGCAGCAGCGTATCTTCACAACTCCTGTACTAGTAGAAGTGCAGTGGAAAACTGATTATTATCCTTCATCATTCCCCCTTTTCCCCTTTAATAATGTTCCTTATCCAATCTCTTCTAATATCGTAAACAACCACCTCTTTCCACTTTCCGACACCCCTCTCACTTACCCGTCTCTCTTTCTGCTTTACCATCTCACTTATCTAAATAGCCAGATTGCTTTTTGAACCAGAAATATTTCTCCTCTCAAAATATGTAGTATGTGCCCAACGTTACCTCTTTTAATCTTATTGGTAGCTTATTAAATGATACAGGGATACAAGTTTTATTAAATAAAATTTTACATATAGTCATAATAAAATTATACATTTTAATCAATTTGGGTGAGCTCGTGCTTAAATTGATTGACTTAAATTGAATTGACACACGTACGAGCGCACACAGGTAGAAGAATGTACAGGCCGTATATTCTACACAAGTGCTACTGAGTGCTACAGGCCGTAGTACTCAAAAGATAGGCCATATTCTGTGTGCTACGATACAGACTAATATTTTTACTGATGATAGCTTATACTTTATCTTTTATTAATGATGAACCATGTTAAATTCAAAACATTCTACACTGCATAAAAAAATTGTTTTTACTAAAACTTAAGTCTAAAGTTGACTAAGCTAAAATCTATAAATAAAATTTAAAAAATGTTAAAAAATCAAGATAATTTCATATAAATGAGTAAATTTTATATATAAAGCTGAAAGTTTATCTATTTGTTCTCGCATCACACGAGAACCAACCAACCGATTGCTTTCAAATTTGCATGATTCATTCGTGTTATCCGAGGAAAGGTTTTAAGCCAAACACCGAGGCCCTAGCCCCTTTAGGGATGAAATTGTGAATTAAAAATAAACATTAAAGAAAAAAAAGATTAATCATTTACTTCGTTATTATATTTCTCTCACCAAGGCAACAGAAATAATGACTTTTTTCGTCGTCAAAGGTGTGTGTACTTCAGTTACTACGTTATTCTGTCTTTTGTAATTTAGTTTCTTTTTCAAGTTTCTATAAAGCCTGAATACTTTAATTGTTATTTACCAGTATTATTCTCACAAACATGAGGGTAACGAACATTGCTGGGGTCTTGGCGGCCGAGTTCTTTAGCTAAACGGGAACGGTGAGTAATGCCAGCTCTGCGAACCTGGGGTAGACTCTGGGCACCGGGAGACCCTGGAGAGTAGCTGGGTCGGCTCCGGGATTCACTTGGAACGACCTGGGCCCTGGGTGTCCAGGAGTTTAGTGAGCAGAGTTCCCTGGTATATATATATATATATATATATATATATATATATATAAATGCTGACAAAGTATTGCACGACTTGACCGGCACAGCCTGGAAGTCATGATTACCAAAATAAGATTTAAACGTCAAAATTCTCAAATTTCGAATGTTTTGATTTAGGTGCTTCCTGTGGGGAAGATTTAGAAAAAACTTATTTTTACAGAAGTGATCCCTAAAATAAAATTTAAAATACTAAAAATATTAAGATAACTTTTATAAAATTAATGAAAAAAAAATACTTCCTATTTTGGGTCCTGAATAAGGGTCCTTAATAAGAGTTTCATAACGGTCCGGAATAATATATGTGCCAAAACTAGTTTATTTTTAATAGTCCTTTAAGCAATGAAGAAAAAAATAATAATAAAAATTAAAAGAGATAGAGCCAAAATACAAAAAGATGATTATATTTTTTAGATGTGAGAAATTTTTAGGTTTTAACTAATAACACATTTCAGGAATGGTCGACCTGAGACTGTACAAGACGACACTTCATTTACATTCATACATATTATCCTCTCCAGTAATACCTTACGGTGGTTCCGGAGGCTAAAAAGGAAAAGAGAAAAATATGAGGAATAAATTTTAAGCAAGTTTTTCTACAATATTCATATGTAGATTAACACATTTTCATAAGTTAAGTTTTCTCAAAACCTAACTACGATTTTAATAAAAGCTAAGATAAGAAACAGAAAATTTTCAAAAATATTTTTCTGTATTTTAGGTCCTGAGTTTATAATTTAAAAAATCGTAGACATTAATTGATTGCTCAGTATATGAAGTAAAAACATTCAAAAAATTCTTGATAAATATTTAACTGAAGGAAATAGATAAAAAACAGAAAAAACATATATTCAATTTTAAAAGTGGGTTTGATTTTTTGAAGAAAAAAAATTGTACTATTTATTGTGTACTATAGGTAACACACATACTTTAATAAAGTTTTCCCTAAATGCCTCTGAAGAAATTCAGAATTGATTTTTAACCGATATTTTCTCATTAACAAATTTTGAAAAACATAAATATGATCAATGCTTCATATATAGAAATATTTAGCCAAATTTGAAGAAAATTAGTTCAATCAATCTTGAGATATAAGGCCAAAAGCAGTGCGACACACATACGTACACAAACATACATATTTTTTTTTTTAGTCTAGATGAACAAATTGGACTGTAAAACGTAAAGATTTTCAAAAAACCCGATACACCATACTCTATGCCATCACCATACTTTCTCCTTTAATACAGCTATTCTTGCAGTATTTCCCTGAAAAGTAATATTCGTATATAAGCAAAACAAAACGAAAACCAAAATACTAAAATAGAGTATCATTTTCATTATATAGAAAAATCATAAATTAAAGAAATCTTAAATCACTTCTCAATTGTTAACGTAGAAAGATAAATTTTTTTGATATCTTCTGTATTAACGGTTGAAAAGTTCTTATGAACACTATTTATAGGTATGTATTAAAATTATTAATTGTAATAAAATACTGATTAATATATCTGATAAATTTTAGAGCTAGTGTGGACTGTATTTTTTTTTGTTGAGATGGTAGATGATTAAATGAAGCAACGCTATGTTCTTCTTGAATCGTTACATTTAATTTCTTGTCACCCTTGACATTTTGATTGAATTACAATAGTTACATTAAACTTAAGAATGTATGACACTTTAGTCATAATTGAACTTGAACATTATCAAAAAACTATGAGTCCCTTTGGACTGAAATGAAAAATGCGACCGCACTGTGCGGGATCCTGACGTAGAATATAATTAACGATAATTGTCCATCCGAAAGAAATGAAAAATGCGACCGCACTGGGCGGGACTAAAGTAGAATACTAGTACGAGCCTCACCTTCCGGTTAGCGCTAGCACCCACTAGATCGCAGCACCGGACGGCTCGACGTGGAACGGAACAATATCAATAAAAAAATTATCTACTTTATACTTGTATAATTTCAATTATTTACTTACCACTTTATTACTACTGATAAAATTATAAATATATAGCTAAAAAAAATAGTATTTAATACCACCGGGCAGAATACTACTAGAAAAATACTTCAGTTATTATATGAAAAGACTGATAGGTATTGCACACAAATTATACATTTCTGCAGAATAATTATAACAATATTGAATATTTAAAAATAAAAAAATTATTTATTTTAGGAAAATTAATTTTTTTATTATAAATTTTTGAATTTGGGGAAAAGACCTTATATAAGACCTTACGACCTTATATAAACATATTTTTGTTTTATTATACATTTCTGCGAATTTTTTTGGGAAAAATTCATCATGTGATACAGTTTTTAAATTGAAGAAGTGATTTTTCAAGCTATTTGCTAAATAGCTTGAACTATTTATTAAATAAATAGCTAAATATTCTCTCTCTCTCTCTCTCTTGATTTATGTGAGTTATTTATTTTTCTTCATTTAAAAACCAATAAATTCAATAGTATGCAATGGCCGCAAATTATCAGACAACAGAAAGAACTGATTTTTATTGCCAAAGCTTAGAATCGATAAACAAAACCATAGATTTAAATTAATCTAAATGAAAAAAAAAAATCAATAAATTTTTAAATTTCAGTTATGCGGAGGTCTTTAAATACCATTTACATGGATTATTTTAACCGGAATTTAAAGATCCTTTTTTATAGAAAGTGTTCTTATCCTACCCTAGTAAACGGTATTTTTATGTGTGCGTTCCCTCAGCTTAGCATCGGTATGTACCGATCACTAGCAGAAAATCTCGATTCGTTAGTACATGTCTCGTGGTGGTCAGGTGTATACTTGTTGTATTATTATACATCGATATATATGTGAAATATATCGAAGTTTTGGGAAAATTTACTACTTTTTAACCGGATCCGAATTTTCAAACGAAAATCGCAAATATCTCAAAAACAGTCGGTCCTAGCGGGCCGAAACATTTTTTCGACCTCCCCTTCTACGACACCCCATCCATTCTGATATCTGTCGGATGTTAGTATTTTCAAGTGTCCCCGGAGCACAGTTCCGAAACGAAAATTGAGGAGGGAGTGCGATGGGGTGCTACCGTAATATCTCGGCAACCGCTCATCTGATTTTCACGATTCAAATGGCGTATGTATCAGCAGATCGAGCACTAATAGTTTAACGCATTGGGTACACTCTTGATCGACCAATCTTGGTTATCCGGAAATTAAATCGTTCAGTCTTATATTTTGATTGTACTCACTCACCGTAAAACGTACCGATCCGGTATTTCGCTAAATACATTCAAACCTGTGCGCTAGCACAGTTGAAAAGTATAAACTTATGAAGACTAAAAAGAAGAAAATAAAAATATATTAAAAAAAATTTTTTAAATACTTTTGTATTAAATGCACTAAAAAGTAGAAAAAAATGTAAAAAGGTTTTTAAAACACCACTTTTAAATTAAACCCGCTAAAAGGTTAAAATAATTTTAGAACGGTATCTCAGAATGGATTTGACAACAAGCTTTGATGGTGATATGTAAGATTAATTTGAAGTTTGACTTTCACATTAACCTTTGACTTTCTTACATTTTACCATCAAAGCTTGTTGTCAAATCCATTCTGAGATACGGTTCTAAAATTATTTTTTACGTTTTAGTGTGTTTAATTTAAGAGTGGTATTTAAAAATTTTTTTTACATATTTTTTAATAATTTATGTGATTATTTTTCTTCATAAAATAATGAACTAAAAGTAGGCACCGGAATGTACTGATCACCAGCAGAGAATCTCGATTCGTTAGTATCAATTTCTAGAGTTAAATTTCTAATTTAACTTTCATTACATTAATTTTCATCATTCAAAAGAAAATATTTTTACACAAGAGGTATCAATCTTGGATACTTAATAATCCCATTCCGAGACGCCGCCCGTAGGACCTAGCTGCGGAGGCGTGCCCTAGGCACGACCTGCAGCTAGTTCTGTAAAGAAAATTAAACATTTTAATTTTTATTGTAGAATTATTAAAGAAGAATTATAAAAATTGTTAATGATACTATGGCAGATTAAAACACAAATAAATAATATACAGCAGAATTAATTTTATGCAGAAAGAAGAAGAAGAAGAAGAAGAAGACGAATGAAATAGAGGAAGTAAGATGTCAACTAAAAAGTATTAAAAAGAAGATCAATGATTAATGGCCGTTCGAACACATTTTTGTAGAATTGAGTAAACGGAGCTCATAGGTGTAATATCTAACAACATAACAAAATTTTCCACAAAACTTTTTCAATTTTAACATCTAGTTCTAATGCATATGTCAAAAGTTTTTACGAAATGAAATTATTTAGCCTATACCGACACTCATTCTTTACAAAATACGGTCCTCTTTGACATTACTGTCAAGAAAAATGTGTATATATATATATATATATATAATATATATATATATCCTATATAATGTATTTATTTCATTGTATCGCAAAAATTAAGTGTTATTTGAAAAAAAAATATTTTATAAATTTAATATTTGAATATCTACTATTTTTTTAAATTCAATTTTGGAGGTATTCTATAGGTTTTATTGCAATATTTACATTTTTAATCTAAAAAAAAATATTTTATAAAATATTAGGAATATGATATTCTACAAAATTCCTTTTTATCGTCATAAACGTAATAAAATTGGTCATCATAGTAACAGTGTACCGAAAGAAAAGAATGAAGCTATTAGAAACACTCTTAACCACAGAAAGAGAAAGAAAATCTCTGTTTACCTTCATGCTACAAAAATATGTATGATCAGTAGAAAATAATTTCTATGTATATACAATTTTATAAACGAAAAACGTTTCCAAATTTATTTTTCTATAATAAAGATAAATATTAACATAAATAAAGTACGAACGCTAAACATAACAAAAACTGTAACAACTATATTTAAAAAACACACTATGGTGTGATATTTGGTGTCTTTATGACCCACAATGATGTTTATATTTGTATCAAATACGTATGTTATAGATTTATTAATATAAAGTAATGGATAAATGTTAACTAATCCTGTACGACAGCTGAAACTGTCAGCTGACAAAGTTAATAATATACTATACATCTGTCGAACAACGAATAGAGATGGCTAACCAGCTGACACTATAGCTCGAATAGCCAGCTTAGAGTTTGCTCCCTTACGTTTCACGTTATCAGGTCAAAACATTCAAACGTAAATAAATGTATTTATTTATATATTAACGTATAGTATTTCATTTGATTTATTAATAACAGATTAAATTAGCAAATAATAACATAATGTATAATAAAAATATTATTTGGTGTTTGTACTCAAGGATGTTAATGCCACTTTTAACACATTTCAAATATTTTTAGGTTTTTCAACCACGACGTATGTCGTTAAATTCATTTCAATATAAAATATAATTATTAGGGGTGCTTAACAATACAAAAAGGTGAAGCCAGTGATTCTAATTCATTTTCTATTTATGTATTCAATTTGAATTTAAATGATTATCGAATTTTAATATAAATATAAGTTACTAACGATCAAGTTCCAATAAAATTTTGAAAAATACACATATTTCACAAATAAATAATGATTTTCAAAATGGTGTCCCGGGTCTATTATTTTTATAGGTTTTGAAATATTTAAATTTCATGGGAAATATGCAGTAGTCATTGTAACTCATCTCGACGTCTACTCATTCCTGAAATTTTATTAATTTTTAATATTTTTCAAAGTTGGGAGTTGGTTTTATAAGCAGCCCTTCTAACGTTTTAACCCATAAAAGAGCGATGTAAGTTAGGTCAACTTAAAACTTGTAATCTTCAATAACTTGTTATTGAAGAAAATAGGAATCGTTATTCAAGGAAATAAGGAAACTTATTCAAGAAATAAGTCTAGACTTATTCCTTCGCATCTATTAATACTGTCGCGTGTTCGCGGTTTACAAGGATATTAAGAGGCTATCAAACATAGAAATGTTTTACAACCCTAAATATATAAAAACAAAATAAATAATAAAAATAATAATAAGGGTTTCCTGTCCCCCATCGGGCGCGACCCAGTTGGCAGATAAGGAAACATTCGGCAGATATACCGGGTACGGGGGAAATAAAATACCCCCGTGGATCAAAACAGGAACAAAATCCAGGCAGCGTCTGTCTCAGAGTGAGTGGGTGTCTGGTCGGCGTCTGCAATCCATGTCAGAATCGGCTAGTATCACTACCTGACAGTAGATATAAAATGCATAGTAAACCCATGTAAATGGAGAACAATAATAAAGCCTCGGATAATATGGATGAACAAGGATGTGGACGGGCTGGTCCCCGTTCATCCTATATGCGATAGCCCCTCGTGGCCTCTGATGGAGTCAGTAGCATCGAGCGACTACTGCTGCACCACTTGAAGAAAACTGCGCCTTGCATCGTCATGTCGAGCCCACTGCTAGTGATTCGCAGGCAATGCCTGTGACCACTGCTGCTGGAAAAACGAGACAGCGCTTAAAATGGACAGACGAAATGAACGAGCACATCATGCGCTGTTACTATACAATAACTAGATTGGAAAACGACATGACAGGGTACAGGGTACCACTTTATCAGCAGTTCATACATAAATTCCCGCAGTACTAAACCTGATAGAACAACGAATTGCAGACCAAAAGTGGGTCATTGAGAAAAACAACCGGATCCCAACGCACAAGATAGAGAAAATAAGGAATGAATTAAGAGAAACATTGGACCCAAAGAAGTGAGCAAGATCAACCAATAACCCAATAACTAGAAAGGCTAACAACAAATATTGTCGACAACATCAGCGATAATGAGAATGCAATAAGTAATCGCGCCTCAACCGCTAGTCAGGAGTCTCCACAGAATATACTGAGAAATATAAATCAAAATTACTCAGTGGAAGAAGTACGAAGTAAGCGAATAATTCCAAAGAGCCCTAATGGAATACGGTGACCTGGCACCCCCTCAATGACCACGATTACCTAAATTGCTATATCGAAAGAATACCTCAACACTAATGCACATGGCAAATAAAGAAATCGAACATAAAATATCAGAAATACTAGAAGCGGCAGAATCTTATAGAATAAGTTTAGAATAAATAAATGACTTAATCTACTGTGGGGCGGTAGCTGTTGTAAGAAGTAACTCGCAACAAATATTAACAACACCAAAGTTGGAGAACAAAAATGTTAACTCACCTTGGCAGCAAAGACTTGAAAATAAAATAGAAAAGAAAGATACGAAAAGAAATCGGAAAATTAGAAGCGCACAGGAAAGGAAAAATCAGATTAAGGATTTAACAAGAGGTAGTCAGATTAAGGATAAAACAAGAGGTAGAAAAAATTATTAGCTCGTACGAACTTAAAAGTGCAGATTATGTATTACAAATGAAAAAGCAAAAACTAGCTGCCCTCACAACACGATTGAGACGATATAAGAAGTCAAACAGAAGAAGAGAAGAAAATGAAAATTTTGAACAAAAGGAGAGATTATTTTACCGAAAATTGTCAGAGGATAAAAACAACAACTCTGAACTACCAACCTAAGAATAGGTGGAATAATTTTGGAAGAACATCTGGTTGAGTAGCACAGAACATAATAAAAATGCCGCCTGGATAAAAGCAGGGGATGAAAAATGAAAGACCAGAAAGACCATTCTCAGATGATAGATCACCAAAAGGAATTCTGCTTACCTCAAGCGTTGGGTGGGATAAGTGTGCTAACTGGTTTAAGAAGTTTCTCTCAAAGAAGATGAAGGAGGAGCGAGTTGGCTAAGGGCATAAGAACAGAGATACGGGGTATTTAGTCGGAAAGGGATGGTGGAAGAGCAGCTCTCGAGGGTGGGCAGCGGAGGTACAACAGGATCATCGCTGCTGGGAGCCCTCGGGAGACGTTGGACGCTATCTCTCAAAGACAACACAGAGACCCGTTTCGGACACGTGGGAAGGGGGGTGAGTATACCATATAGGTGGTTTGGTCACCGCGTGGTGCGAGAGGGAGGGTTTTTTAGTGGGTTCCGCCTTCAGCGGGAAACCCCACAAAGCCAGCAGTACGGGCTGCTGGGCGTCTGGATGCAGATTTTCCCTCCTCCGACGCAAAAAAAAGAAAGAAAAAAAGTGAGTGTTTAATAACCTGTAATGACAAAACCGTTGCTCTGAAGACATTACAATACAGTAATAATTTTTATAAACTGAACAGATTTTATTTTTTATTTATCATTATTACTTTCACGGCTAATCATTCCCTGACCGCGACGGGAAACGCAAGTAACCATATTGCGTGGACGAAGCCGCCACGGGGATGCTTATATATTTTTATATTAATTACTAAAAAAACATTTCCTTATCTGTTGGACATATTAATAATTTTGATATGAATACATAAATTCAAAAATATTGGGATCACAGTCCGTTTATTTAATGAAACAGACAAGTGACAGTTGCAATATAAAAAGTTAAGCTTGTTCAATTAACCTAACCTACTACATTTAGTCCAGTGAAAAACAACTGGGGGCTCATCAATAAAAGAGAATTTAAAGTACAGTAATACAGAGTGTTAAGAGAATACGGTAATCCTTTAATAATCGTTTAACAATTAAACAAAGAAAAATGCAATTTAGAAAATGTTCGTACCAAAGATCTATTTTTTCGGCATGAGATCTTCACATCCCAAAATAACTGAAAGTCGGTATTTTGCACAGAACTGTACAAGGCTTTTCTTTGTGCTTCACAGTTTAGTAGTTATTTAAGAGGTAGGCTTACTGTAAACCCAATTTTGAAACTAGCTTTAAAAAATTATTATTTTGAGATCTTATTTTCTTTTATATTTTTATTATTTTTTTTTTATTTTCATTTGAGATATTATTCTGAAATCTTAACCAAAATGATCGATCATTTTGTTAAGATTTCGTAGTACGAAGTTTTTTACGTTAAATTTTTTCAGTTGTCTTTAAAATTACGTTACAATAACGTAATTTCAATTAAAAAGTTAACTTGTCTCCCATGGGGCTCACCTGTTTGCTATTCGCGTGATTTTCTCGTATTGAAAATGTAGAACGTTTTGACGTAAAAACATTTTAAAAAAATTAATTTTTTATTTTTAGCCATTAGTACGGAGGTGTAAGTATGGCGTGTATGAAGCATAATTACTTTTAACTGGATAAACCGGTTTTGATAAAATTTTCTAAATGAAATTATTGGGCAACATGTTGGAAAAACTTTGGGGTCAATATCTTCAAGAAAGGTAGATATTTTTTGGGGCAATTTTCTTAAAATTTTCGAGCATAACTTCACTTTATATTAAGCTGAGTACATGCATGCATGCTCGCTCATCTTACAATTTTTTCTAAATTGTCTCAAAATTCCTCCTTCCTCAAAAATCGAAAAATTTTTTTAAAATTTATTTCATATTTTTAACCGATTTTTTTATGTTTTCCTAGGTAAAGAAGTAGTACAAGCGACCCCCAAAAAAGAAAAATCCTTTTTGGCACGTCGGAAGGCGGAGGTAGATTTTACTGGTTCTAAGTAGGGGATAAAAAATATTTTCACCTTAAAGTTAAGAAAAACTTCAAATTTAATCAATACGACAATAGTTGCATATGAAAAAGTTTCACATGTTTAGCATACGACAAGCCCCATCTTCTTACAATTCCAGCAACATGTTGGTCATCCCTTGCCGTAAGGGTTGGTCATACCAAAAATTGTTTCAGAAAAAGGTTTTAGGTAATGTTTAGAGGACTAAGGACCACTTAAACCGATTCGATACTGTGCCTATTATAGGAGGTATGATTTTTTTGTCTTCGAAACCCCATTTTTTTCACCCCCTGGGCCAATGGTTAGTGATATTAAAAAGAAGCCCTTATTCAAAGAATAGTAGGAATTTAAACTTATTCAATATTTTAATTAATAGGAAAGTTATAGTGATATTTTGTTTTTTCGAAAAAGCAACCCCCATTTCCACCCCCTGGTCTGATTTTGCTCATTCTCAAACTCAATCGAGATTTTGATTCGTTATATTTCATATCAATTTGAAAGTGATTGGCGTAAAATTACGGCAGTTATCATGTTCACAAGAAAGTGAAATATATATATCTACTAGCGGACCCGACAGACGTTGTCCTGACGCGGCATTATTCTGTAATAAATGCACACACATAAATATAAGTAACTTAATTAAGTTAAAATTAGCAGATGTGTTCTAAATTTCATTAAAATGACTATTAGTATGATATTATCAGTTTGTGATTGTTGTATTATTGTAATGGGTTTATTGATTAATTATGTGTAGTATGGTTAATATTTATTTTCACTAAATATTGAGATGTCCGATGAAAATTGAATTAAAAAATCGAAACGTCGTAAAATTAATAATTAGTGTAATTAATAAATTTTCATCCACATTACTACTAATTTTCACTTAACATCATTCTAAAAAAGTACCTCCTACATATTTTTTTTTTTTTATTTAATAATTTTGATGTTTCATAACCATGTAACAGCTTAATTAATCAATTATAATACAAAAATTAAAGCACTATAAAAATGCAACGTAGTTAAAATTTTAGTAGAAAATTTTCTCATTCTTTATTTTAACATCTATTTTACCAAATTTTAGAAAATTGTAAATTAAAAATAATTTTAGAAAACTTTTTATAAAATTAATCAGCTAAAACATTATAAATTCAATTTTTTAAATATACTTTAAACTATATTTTTAGTAACTTATATTTTAATTTTGTAAATGTTATAATTTATTTTACAAACTTAAATTTTTATTTTCAAAGAACCGTTCAATACTTCATAAGTTGCATAGAATCAAATGAGAACTGACAATTTAAATTTGTAGGTTAAGTTGATTTTTACTGAATGCACGTGTATACATCATTAAAATTCATGAAAAATCATGTAAAATACTCACTTCAATACTGCACCTTACAAATTTGCACAATGTACATTTTTTAATTAAACTTTAAATCGTTATTTCAATATATAATAATATAATATAATATTCTCATTAAGCGCGCAATTCTAGCAGACTCGGCAATGTTTCGCTATTGCTAGATCTGAGTATACATACAGATTAAATGACAACAATTGAAAGTTTCATAAAACCTTAAAAAACTGAACATTAGCAATTTAACAAAATTTAACCTTTCACTTTATAAAAGTCAAAATGTAAATAAATCCATATGGCAAAACAACAGCACTACCTATCGGATTTAATTCACACCACTCTCTAATCACAGTATTCGGTGGAAAATAATTTTTTAACGAAAAGTGTTGTGGCTGCAAAATCATTACAATTAATACTGAACATTAAGAAACTTACAAAACATTACGGAACCTTATAAAATTTCACCTTTAAGTTTATAAAATTCAGAATGTAAATAAATCCAATTGTCAGAACAGCACTACCTATCGGATTTAATTCAAACTATTCTCTAAACACAGTAGTCCGTTAAAAATACGATTTTTTATGTAAGAACAACACTAAGCTACGACGCAAGTAACTGATATGCGAAAAAGCAACAAAATAAAAAAAATTCCTAGAATCCGATCGCAGCACTAACTACCGGGTTTGACTGATAAACCAAAAATTAAAAAAAAAACTTCTAAAACGCGATCGCAGCTCTGCCTACCGGACCCACACGCTGCCTACCGGACCCAATTGTGAACCTTAACCATCCCAAGATCAACAATACATAAATAAATTTAAAAAAACATTTTCACTTCAATACTGTACCTTACAAATTTGTACAATGTATATTTTTTAATTACACTTTAAAACGTTATTTCAATAAATAATAATATAATATAATATTTCTCAATACGCGCACAATTCTAAACGCGATTGCAGTGCTGCCTACTTGCTACTTAATCAGTTGTGATTTTGTTTACATTGGCAACGGCCATACGGGCTCTTTGTGATTGGTCGTTGTGTTTGACAGCGGCCATCTTGCATTGATCTGATTGGTTTTCCTTTGTTTACATTTCCATCTGAATTATTAGCCTCTTATTTATTAAAAAAACTGTTTTCTCGCGATTGTTTGTAACACAATAATAACACAAAATTACGAAATGTTTTTCTCAATTTGATCGCAGCACCAACTGTCGGGACAAACTAAAATAAAAATAGAATATTATTGAATATTCGATACTGCGATGGTAGCGCAGTCTGCCGGATTCAATGTAAAACATTTCAAAATCAACAACTACTTAAAATTAAAAAAACTAATTACTAAATACTAATAATTACTACTCAAAAACTAATTAAAAAAACATTATCCAGTGGACCAAATTGTGAATCTAAATCATTCTCGAATCCCCTTGAACACACACAAAAAATTTCATCTAAATCGGTCCAGCCGTTTAAGAGTTCAGTGACATACACACACACATAAGAAATATATATATACAGATATGCAAACTTTTTAACTGACGGTGGTTTTAGGATCTGTGGGTTGTGAAACGCGAAGATATATCGAAATCTTTCGAAGTCGAATCATGGTACCCATTGCAATGGGTAGTTTTCTTCTGAATAATTAGTAGTTTTCTTGGGTAGTTTTCTTCCTAATAATTTATACGTAATATTAGCGGTGGGGAAGCCGATAAAAGTTTACAAATATAGATTTCATGAATTTTTTAAAATTTCTTTTGGTTTACTTAAATATATAATGATAATTTTAAAATAAAATCTCATCATATTTTTTACTGGTATTTATTTTTTATTTAAAACAGTATTAGTTCAATAATACTAATGACCAATATAATTATTATTAATCTAATAATAATAATAATAATAATAATCATATTTGTAACTAATACTAATTATTAATCATATTATAACTTCATTCAATTACAGTAACCTGTTAAATTACAAAACATGTTACGAAACACACACGATATTATAACTGAAAAATATTCTCCTCTAATAAAATTGATTAGTTTAGGCTGATGTGATAGAGAGAGTATTTTAATCAATCGATTTTGTTAAAACGGTAGTAACAGGTATGGGAGGAGGTTTATTCGACTGAAATTGAGTTATTATTGATTTAAACTAATTTGTTAGGTTACTGATCATAGGAATGGGTAAGGTAAAGGAAGGTACGTGTTGAAAGAGGGACAGAGCGGAAGGAGAGAAGTAGTGGGTAAGAGAGCGAGTGTGAGGGAGTGAGAGGGAGAGAGAGAGAACGAATGAGAGAGATGCTTCTGTGAGTAGTGTTAGTGGAGAAAGTTGGAAGGTTGATTAAAGTTTTACTTCTTAATACACTAAACTTAAATTGCAATTTACAGTTTACATAAATGTAGTCGTAGTTCTTTAATCTGATGTTATATCTTGCTGGATAATAATGATCATTATAATAAGATAATATAAAATAAAAATAATAAACTTTTAATAGAATAGAAACAACGTATCTCTTATTTCAGAAATCAGTAATAAAAATGTATTAATTTTTGCATATAATTAAATTTCAAATTTGTTTATCTATATATAATAAAAAGCACAACAAAGATAACAAAGCAAAAGAAAGATAAACTCGGCTAAAACCTAACAAATAACACTTTGGAATTCTTAATTAAATTTGCATCTCTTTAAAGCTCGCGCCAAATTAATAATTACAAAAAAAAAATTAATCATTCTAAATTCGGCGATAAAAAATCGAAATTTAAAGAAGTTTTAAAATATGGATATAATTTTTACTTTCCCGTCTAGATAGCTCTATAGATCTAGAAGGAAAATTATTGTAATTGGTCCAATTTGGGCATATGCCGTTTTCACTAGATCTTGACGTTCTGACACCTAAAACCCAAAAAATAAAAAAAAACCAGATGGAAATTTTTCGGATGTTAATGTTCGTATGTGTGTTCGGTGTCGGTCTCTAAATCACCTTACATCTCCAGAACTGCTTGACCCGATTTTGATCAAACTTGGTCAAATTACTTCTATGTATGGGACATAGAAGACTCGAGATTTAGCCTAATTAAAGTTACATTTTTCCTTGATAAATTTGTTAACAATTAAAAAAAAACAAAATTTGTAAAAAAAAGTTTGAAAATTGCACTCCCATCCCAAAAAATGCTGTTATAGTCGCCTGCTATGTTGTGACGTCATAGGTGAGCGGTAGAATTAAATAAAATAATATTATAAATATTAATATTATTTTATTTTAAATAATTTATTTTTTAAAATTAAATAATATTTAAAGTGTAAAAAAGTAAGTCGGTCTGGCCGGGTCTGAACTCGATTGATTGCCTGGTCGATTCAGTACTTAGTGCGTTAATCCTCGCGGCTATACCAGTGTGACGACGGTACAAGCAAAATTTGTTCTATGTAAGTTGCGAAATTACATTAGTTTAGTTAGTGCCGACCGTTGCCGCTAGTACCGCCCCACCTACGCGAATTAAATTATATATTATAATTATATACTCAGAATCATTGAATTAAATAAAAGGAAAAATGTTATGTTTAAATAAAATTATAAATATTTAAAATTAAGTTATATGTATGTGTGTGTAATCCGTGCATCAGAAACAACCTACAGCTGTGTTGTCAGCTTTTTTTTAGCTTTTAATACAGATATATTTAAGTTAAATTTTATTATATAAAATGATTTTTGTTTATTTCATTTAACATTCTTTTAGCTTTATTTCTGTCTAAAATTAAGGATAAAACGTTTTAAAAACTCAATAACGCATAAAAATGTCGTTTGAAGAATCCTATTTAAAATTACTGTTGAAGAACCTAAGCTAACGTTCTTTGAAAACTTTAGTTGGTCTTTTACCTGACATTTTACAGCTAAATGTTTTATTCAATTTACATAATTTCAAATTATGTTATTCTTCTAAAAACTTAAAACAGGGCCATCAGGGGGACTACCTCAAAAAAATTCATCGAATCTGTTCGTTTGATAATGAGTACATCTCATCTTGAATACAAGTACATCGTATCTTGAATACACATAAAAAAATTCGTAAATATTTAAGTAAAATTAGAAATCAGCAAAGTGATAAAAAAAGTTTTTTTAATATTCACTTAAAAAAATCAGAGAAAAATATGTACAGCGAGTCGAATTGAGAACTTCCTTTTTTTTTAATTATTATTTTTTTCTCCGTCGATTTCCCTGCCTCTTGGAGCCGAATTCGCGAGCATAAGCTCAGCTCTAAGGGGTGCTATCGCCTCAAACTATCTCGGGAGAGAACAAGGCCCTGCCAGGCAGCCGGGACTTGGTCTTCCTCACTTGCCATGCCTCAAATGAGGGGATCCCAAAAGGTTCCCTCACCGGGACTGCGGTCTTAACGCCTCGCCTCTAACGAGGAACCCCAAAGAGATCCCCAGCCGGGAATACGGTCTTACTTTCCCCCCAACGGCACTGCAAGAGAGTCCCCACCCGATCATCGAAGATGAGACGCCGGAGCCACCCACCCCTCCCGGATGAGGATGCCCCTTGCAGATACTACAGCGCAGCTGGTACATGTTCATGGTGCTGGCGTAGGTGGAGCCACCTTACATCCTCGACCTCCGGGTCCATGTCCGTGCGATCTACATGACAGACAGCGAGGTTCCTGTGTGCAGTTCCTCCTCACGTGTCCGGCCATACCGCAAGCAAAACAATGATCACTTCGGTCTGGACCAAGACAAAACTTGGCCCTATGTCCCACTTTGAAATTAGTTCATAAAAGTGTTGTTTTCTATATTCATTAATCAGAATATTATATAACGTTTTTATGGTATTTTTTCAATTTGTTCGAATCTGAAGCATATTATAAATCAATGTTCTCAGTTTGTATCGATTTGTGTATCATTAATGAATAATGGCTGAACCGATTTATTGATAGTTTTTTATATTGTTAGGTTAGGGAACCTTAGCATAGGATGAAATTTGTGCAACTTTTTATAAGTTTTTACTATTTTAACAAATTAATTTATGTATTTATTAAATAAATAAGAGAAAGATAATTTTTATGTTTATCAGTGAATAAATGAGCTAAATTTTATGTTATATGTAAATACGAGTATCACGATCGTACAGTTACAATATTACCAGCTTATTATTAATATTAATTTTAAATTAAAAATTACTGCATATTTTTATGCCATAAAAATTTAATTTCAAATTATAATTTTACGATTTTTCTGGTACTTTTAATGATCAATGGTACCCATAACACAACAATATAATAATGCTAACAGAATTATTTTAAAATAAAACATATGGTAGAGGTAAAATATGGGATACGTATGGAGTGCCTCTAATAGTGTGGAGGTAGTCAGAAGTGAGGTAGATAGAACACATGTTGTATGAAACGGAAGACTGCTGTTGACTTGACTACTAGGATCAATTTTGTTGTTAATAAAGTAAATACAAAGAAATATATAAAAACGATTTAAAAATCAGGGGATTGAAGGAACGGAAAATGGGCGTATGGAAGTTAACACAAAAGAAAATGATCACCTTTGTTTTCATTTTTAGATTACAGATGTTAAATGTAAAAAAAACAACCAATCTATGCATCATCCATATACAAGAGATAGATGTAAAATTCATTTATGTTTATTTAAAATTCCTTTACTGACTAGAAGCAATGTATATGATGTTTTTCCATTGAAAGATTTGAATTAATGATTAATAATTATTTTTTATTAAGGATTAATTGTTGCTTTACACTACCTGCCCCAATCATTCATTAAGATGTGATGTATGCAAAGCATCAGATTTTTAAGTGATAGTATTCAGAGTTGTTTTCTCTGTGAGTCTTTGTGAGAAGATCATTATTTTCATTATATACCCAGTCTATTGTATTAAAGAAGTGCCGGTACTATCTGAAGGTTATCGGGATTTTGGCGGGCTTAGCATGTAAATACCAATATACAACCGCATACTCGGATCAACAAAGATGACAACGGAAATGACTTCTCTTCTTACTTTCTTGGTAAGTCTAGCACTGGATGTCTGTTTGTTAAAAATAAAGTGCCTAAGTTCAGGTTGTCTTTAACGATTAGATTATGGAATCTAACTTATATACATGTAATTTGATAATATCTCTTAGATAAAAATAATAGCACTATTAATTTAAACAACTATTTACAATGGGTCAACATCATTATAATTATAAATAACAGGAGTTTTTTGTTATCCTTAAATAATACAAATTTCTGTTTTTATTAAATTTACGCTGGTACGGATTAAATTTAGGAACCAATTTATTATTTCCATGAATGTCTTTTTGCCTAGGTATCAAGCAAAACTAAGAACCAGGTTTTTAAAAACTTATGGGATAAATGCCGGCCTCCGTGGCGCAGTGGTAGCGTCGGTCGGCCTTTCATCCGCAGGTCCTTGGTTCGAATCCAAGTCAGGCACGGAATTTTTCATACGCTACATTTCCATATCCCACACACAAGTTTCAAGCTTATGTGGCGACATCAAGCAAAAAAAAAAAAAAAAAAAATTACGAGCATATTTATTATCATTTATTTTTACAATCAGGATACATTTTAGGTTAACATATTTTAATTTTCTTAACCAAAAATTAAAAAAAAACTTGAAAAAAATTTTTATAATTTGAAATTACATACGACACTTCTTTTAAATTTCGTATAAAGAATATAATACCGTCTTTACAAAACTGTATTATTATTTAATTAAAGCTAATAAAATTTTAAACAATATTTGTGGTAATAATTTTTGAAAATTTCAGACGATATCATCGTTCTCTTCAGCAGAAATAATTTTTGCTATTACTCATAAAGGATTCATTTAGTTTAAGAACTCATAAAATGAAAACAAAGTAAATTTAAATAAGATTTGCATTGTGATAATGTTTGGAATTTTATCGAGGGTTCCGTGTAATACTAAGTAATAGTGTATTAATAATACCAGTTAATTTTTTTAAATAAATAAAAAAGGAGTCAGGTTGTTTTCTGTTCACACCGAAAACAGTACTGCTCGGTATCTATAATTTGAAACTGAAGTTATAATTACTTATAACTTAGTAATTATAAATTAAAATTAATAAATAAATTATTTATTATTAATAATTAATTAATTATAAATTAGTATAATTTGAAATTGAAGTTACACATTAGGTTTGATAGACAAATAGGCAACCAATGTTAATTATTTAAAGGTTGTGGGTAAATTGTCACTGGACACCAGTCACGCCAAAAATTATACGAGAATGAGTAATGAAGTGGTTTTCTCTGCCTTCTTCACTACTTGAATATACTGTTGCATAAGTCGAGAAAACATATCGAAATGAAGTTGATATTCAGATCTATATTTAGCTTTCACTCTGTTCAGCATAAAAATTGGCGTGTAATGAGCAAATTATAAAAATTTAATTCTTAGAAAAAGAAATTTATACAACATACGAGTATACCTCAGATATTTTAAATATACTAAAACCATAAATATCTGTAATGAATAGTGTAAAAAAATAAATTAATGTATTTTTCTCTGGAAACAGCTTATTAGATGATTATTTTGACATCCAGCTATCAATCAAACACGGAGAGAAAAAGATTTGGTAATTTAAAGAAAGAATAGATTTTTCAAAATCAAAATTCTAAGATAAATTAATATTTATTTAAAAAAAAATTAAGTAGGTATTTATTTAATTAAAATAAATTATTACTACTAAAAATAAATATTTTATCAATTCAAACTAATTTTTAATTGATAAAAATTATTTCATCTCTAAATTAGCTAAAACCAACAGTTTTTAAAAAACCTATATTAAACTTTTTAAAGTACGCGGTCACACATCAACGCCATCTGTTGTATTTTGTGAGAAGTAACACATTTATAATATATGTAGCTCTAGCGTCTCGTGACGATTTTTGATTACGAGTCAGCTCTTTTTTTTATTATAAGCTTTTATTTAACTTGCTTTAGTTAAAATCAAATCTTGCAACTCCTATATCTTTTGATCTATCGTATGAAAATCAATGAAATTTGATACACGTATGTAACTTCGATGTGTAAAAATAAATATTTTTACTTTTTTTTTGGTCTTAATAAACAAACAAAGTTTTATTTAACTCGCTTTAGGAATAATCAAATCTTGCAACTGCTATAACTTTTGATCTATCGTATGAAAATCAATGAAATTTGGTACACGTATGTAACTTCGATGACAATACAGCACTACGGTGTCGGAATTTGATATGCTCCACTCTTTTATTTAACTAAATATTTTCATTACTTTACATTTTAAAATTTAATAATTATTACATTTATTTATTGGTTATTTATTAGATATTTATATAATTTATTTTATACTTTTCAGTGCATTTTTATATTTGTTAATATATTTTTTTGTTTAAAATTCTCAATTTGATTTAATTCTTATTTTTTACTTTTTAGAGGGGTTTTCTAATTTGTTTCCTTTTTTTTATAAAAGTTAATATTAATATTAGCTAAATAAAAGCTTTTTTAAAAAATATTTCTTTTATATGTAATCAAATATATTTTTGTAATTTTTTTTGTATCTTAATTTTCCCATGCAAAAGTCTATATCAAAATCTCCGCACAACGCGCCTAAAGAAGTTTTCACTTCAATAATTAAATTATGTTTTGCGAATATAGTTATATATTAAACTAGCATCCTCTGTAGCAGCTTCGCTCTCACTGTATACGTAAAGAATTTCAAAAATTTGGAATAGCATTTTTTTAATTATGTGTGAGCTGTTGTTCTCAGAGTTAATGCTATTCATAACTTATCAGATAAGATAGATAATTTGATAATTTAAATAAATAACATCTTTTCAGTTAAATATGTAATTAGCCGTCATCCCCTTTAATTTTACTGTCAAACTAATTTGATTTTACGTATATTATAATCATATTATAAGTTGCTCTTTTTTGTAGCTGAAGATCGGTATAGATAACGACATTAAATTTGGTAAAAAAAGTTCCAGGTTATATATATATATATATATATTATTATTTATATAGTAATAAGATTAGTAAGGTTTGAACTTACCAGCCTCACTAAGGGAATCCCCAATCTAAGGGCCATCTAAGGGTTGGTCTAGTGGTTAACGCGTCTTCCCAAATCAGCTGATTTGGAAGTCGAGAGTTACAGCGTTCAAGTCCTAGTAAAGCCAGTTATTTTTACACGGATTTGAATACTAGATCGTGGATACCGGTGTTCTGTGGTGGTTGGGTTTCAATTAACCACACATCTCAGGAATGGTCGAACTGAGAATGTACAAGACTACACTTCATTTACGCTCATACATATCATCCTCATTCATCCTCTGAAGAATTATCTAAACGGTAGTTACCGGAGGCTAAACAGGAAAAAGAAAGAAAAAGCCTCACTAAGAGGGTCATAAGGAAGCTACAGTAAAGAATTTCGTAATGGTTGATTCAGAAGCTTTCGCAGTTATCTGAAAAAAACGAAAAAGACGTCTCTATTAAGTATTGAGATAAATTAATATTCTATTCTGATCGGTATATAACAATTCAATATGGTTATTTAATAGCCATAATAAAAAAAAATAAACGTATAACCTAATCAAAGCGAAAAGACCTTCTGCAGACATCAAACTCAGCTGGATACCATCCCACTATGGTATTAAACCGAATGAAGAAGCAGACAAGTTGGCTAAACAAGCTTCTGAATCTCACAAACTTTCTGTGCAATTGAACATTTTGAAGACGCTTAAAAAAGCTAAAAAACTATTCATAAAAAAGTAATCGATTGCTAGCACCAAAAATGGCAACAAATCAAACTTTAAAAACTCCATCGAATACGAAAAAGTACTTATGAAGAAAATCATGCACTCTCATTTGGAAATGAGAGTGCATGATTTTCTTTGTTCGACAAGTCATCGTAACTCGATTGAGAAAAGGACATGCTAACTTCAGCCACGTACATCTTATATTGAAAAAGGAGCGAAATCTATGTGAATATTGCCAGGATTATCTATCAGTAAAACACATCCAAACTATCCAACTATCCAAACTACCAAACCTAAAGAATGAAACACAAGATACCTCAAGATTTAGAAAAGGGCTTAAATAAAATGAAAAATTGTGAGAATTTAAGTTCTCAGCATAATAAAAAATAACAAATTATAATTAAACATGTCTTCTAAATCTGTGTTAAACCTATGAATTGTACTTACTGTTACAAGCAGCAGTCTGTAATTTAATATTATATATATGTGACCCACTAGGTGTCGCTAATAATCATAAGCGACACCTTAAAAGGTTGATGTAACATTAAATAAATTAAATGAAAACACAAAATTATTTAAAAAGGACAAATAAAATCTGTCTACTCCTTTTTCTTTTTATGTTGAAAAATTTTTTTAGTTTTTCGAGGTAGTTCCAAGAGTTGATATATTCAGATTTGAACACATTTAAACATAATGAATATTTAATAATCATGACTATCCTAACGTTTTATCGCTAAACACGGTTTGATCAGAAAATCTAAATTTTATCATAAAATCATATACGGTTTGATTTTGTTATAAACGAATTCAATTTGATCTTCTCAACAGAATCTGTAATTTTTAAAAAAATCCTAGAAATCTGGCATTATGAATAACAATTATCATTAATGGGAATTTAATCAAAACGATTATCAGTGCTAAGTTTACTTGAAAAATTATTTTCAATAATTTATATTCAAATTATGAAATCATACGACAAAAAAAAGTAGGGAGTAGGATAATGAGAGAAAGCTATGTTTAGGGGAAAGTCTTGAAAATCGTGTATAAAAGTAATAGGGGTTGAAAGCTATTATTAGGAATGAAACTGGAAAATTATTCGACTGTAGCTTAATATCATAAGTTATAGTCATGTTATTTATTTAATTACTTTGATGAACATCTAAGAACTCACGGTTACCAGTTATTAAAAAAATTCTTCAACTGTAATTAAAAATTATACACCGAATTTGCAAGAATACTGATGTAATTTTTTTTTATAAATATATTTAAATTGAACATCAGAAAATTTGTTAGTCTAAATACAATGACCGGAAGTTAAAAGTTGTTATTCTAATTTGGAAGTAACTGAGAAGTCAAACAGCGATAGAGGTGAGTAAATTTTACAGTTATATTATTCCATCTCTGTATGTTAGTCCTTTTTATACTAGTAAACATCATCATCAAAAGTAAATACGACGGTATGTTATATGCTAATATCGACTTTTAAGTACGTAGGCTACAGACCGAAATAGAATTTAACAAGTTAGGCGTGAAATTATAACGAAATACTGGATGCGTGACCATCAGTTATTTATTTATTATAAAACGCCGATCTTTATCTTGAATGCATATTTCTTTAGAATTCTCATGTTAATATAACGGGAAATTTAACGTGGAAAAAGTAATAAATGGTTAAACGAAAATTAAACAAACAGATGAACTTTTGTCATATCAATTAATCGAACATACATGTCTATCAACCCAATTCCCATGAATTTTAGTATATTTTAAAATAAACTTTTTTTTTATTATAATGTTACAGTAACTTTGCAGTCGGTTCAGAGTTAAAATTGAACAATAAGTAAATAAGCTAAATTTGGAATGAACACTAAGAAGCTACAGTAGTTTGTAACTTAAAAGTTAATAACAAAAAGAAATTAAATTGAAGAGAACTTCGTAAAGCTGGTTTATAAAACCATTTAATTGAATCAATATATCAAATCAAGAATATTGTTTCTCATTAATATTGAAAAATCACTGATAGTGTTATCCAATAAATTGACTGCATATAATTTGGATGCCGATCCAAACGATTTTGGTATCATTGACTGATCAGAGAGATTTCTTACCTAATCGTTCGTAATTTAAAATCATTATACATGAGGTTATTGCTTATATATTAAGGTATGTTTAATATATTTTGCAGTGTTTTTGTCTGATAATGCTCTAGTATGTCAATATTTGAATTGCTTGCTGTACCTCACAATTCAAGCCAAATTGGTTTCAAGATGGATTTATAAATCAATAATTAATTTTCTACTGAGAGCCGAGATCTGTGTCCTATTAGCCAGCACAACTTTTGTTCTGTTTTTAAACTTTAGGTCTAACTGCATTCGCTTAGATTTGTTATGTTTTACCCAATTAAGCCGCCGGTGAAGATGAAAACCTAAATATTTACATTCTTGAGAATTTGGAATTGGAATATTAAAGATAGAAACAGCTGGGCAGTTTTCCTTTCGAAGGGTGAATGTGACATGCTTCGACTTTGTTTCATTTATATTTATTTTCCAACTTTAAGCCATGATTTGAGAAGAGTGAAATAATCTTGAGCATAATGAGATGCAGTAGCTGGATTTTGATGGACAGCAAAAATTGCAGTATCATCAGCAAACGTTGCAACGATTGTATCTGCCGTAATTAGCAAATCGGCAGTAAACAGAACATATAAGTGGGCTCGAGAACGCTTCCTGATTTATTAGGAAGAAATACGTTAAAACTTCTTTATGTTTAACGTCTTTCTTTATTTTTCTGTTTAGCCTTCGCAATCACGTAAGGTTTCACTTCAGAGGATGAATAAGAATGATATGTATGAGTGTAAATGAAGTGCAGTCTTGTACAGTCTCAGGTCAACCATTCCTTTTGAATATTAGATCTTGGATACCGGTGTTCTTTGGTGGTTGAGTTTTAATTAACCACACATCTCGGGAATGGTCGACCTGAGACTGTACAAGACTACACTTCATTTACATTCATACATATCATCCTCTAAATGTAAGCATCTGCGGTACAAATTGCTCCAATTAAAATTATTATCTCTGTAAATAATGATGCTCAATGTTATCATATTGAATATTCTCCGTGGCGGAGTGGTAGCATTTCAGTCTTTCATTCGGAAGTCCTGGGTTCGAATCTCGGATCAGGCATGACATTTTTCATACGCTTCAAAACTCTATTTCCATATTCCCACGTACAAGCTTCTCTAAAAACTTCTGTGGCAAATTAATTCATCAAGTAAAAAAAGTATGCAACCCGTTTCTGTGATGAACAAAGTAAAAGTATCGCTTAAAAAAGACTGAGTATCATCATCTGTCTTTCGGTGGCCTTTTTTTCCTGTTTAGCTTCCGGGAATCACCGTTAGGTATTACTTCAGAGGATGATATGTTTGACTGTAAGTGAAGTGTAATCTTGTACATCTTGTACAAAATCTATCCAGATCATGAGCCCTTTGGAATCCCCTCATTTGAGGTATAGCAAGCAAGGAAGACCGAGTCCCGGCTGCCTGGGCATGGCCTTGTACCCTTCCGAGATAATTTGAGGCGATGGCACCTCTTGGAACTGAGCTTATGCTTAGTCGCGAATCCGCCTCCAAGGGGCGAGGAATCGACGGAGATAAAAAAACAAAACATTATTTCATATGCTTATACTTAAATAATTAAGAAGGACTTTAATCACATCTTCTTTTCTTATATTTTTTTTTATATATATAATTTATTTTACAAATAACGTGATCTTTATAATGTATATTTATATATTACCTGAACAAAATATTTATTTATTTATTACAATAACTAACTCCATTATAAGTAACTCAGAGCTTGGAATAGACGACTTTTGTAATAATTTTTTTATTTTTAAGAGTTGGTCGATAGATTTTACTGGGAGGGAGTCTAGAGTTCTCGTTATTATTTTCCGTAGCTACACAAACAGCCACCATCATTCAAACGGATGCACGGTTGCAAATTTTCGTGCAAGCAGATCGTGAGTTACAAGAGCCTGTCTGGTTAATACTTGGAAACTGCTGGTTCTTTGCTCACTGTGTGAAAAAGAGACATATTAAGGGAGCGTATAAGTGAAAAAAATATTTTGCATACGCAATCCGACAGCTTTGTTTTAATCAAACCCAGTGCTTCTGCTTTTAACTCGATAAAATAGCTGACTAATAAAATGTATCCAAGACCGTTGGCATTAAGTTGCGTATTGATAAGCAAAAAAGCTCTCCACGACCTACGCAATTAATAGTGTGCTAGGAAAAAGGAGTACGAAGATGAAACTACCAAATTTCACATTTATTGGTATCAAAAGGAGGTGGTATAATTAATTTCGCTTTTGAACACAATTACGTTTCCCATCAATAGATGTTAATATAATTCATAAGATAATTTGGAGGTTTTATTCTTGTTTATAGATATTAATTGTCCAAAACTGAACAAAAATTAGTAAAAACGAGATTAGAAATCCCTGAAGTCTGTCACAAGTTTTTTTTAATCTGGTATCTGAATAAAAATGTCTAGAAATACATAGATGTATAAAAGTACTTATATAATAAATTAACATATGTAATAGAAAATGGTAAAAATTATTCGTAAAACACATCGATCAAAATGTTTTATAAAACAGTAAGCTTTTTAAAAATTAATTTAAAAAAGCCATCAATCATTTTTATTATAAAAATTTTTGTTAAAATAATTATTATATATGCTCATAAAAATAAAACTAAATCGACTAAAATAAAATAAAACCATTGCACCGTTAATTTTCCAGGTCATCAATGAGAAAAAAAATGCAGATTCCAGATAAATTTAAAATAATCAAATTTTCACTAATAAAAAATTAATAAAAATATCTGTTTTTTTTCAAACTTAACTAAGCATGTCTTCTTACAATAAAAATTCTTTTATGTTACTACACACACACACACACACACACACACACACACACACACACACACACACACACACACACACACACACACACACACACACACAAGTGAACATAATTTTTAAAATTTATATATATATATATAATTGTTGTTTAATCTTTTATTGCCAATAATTTACTACCTTATTTATATTTAAATGGTAAAAGAAAAACTTAATTGTCAGATACATAACCATTATACTGAAATGTTATCTAATATTTCTTTCATTCTACTATTACAATAAAGTTATGATAATTTCACAACAAAAAAAAAACAGAAAATAATTATTATTTTTATTAGGAAAAAATATTTTACTAAAAAAAGTTTACTAAAACTTGAAAATATAAAAATTAGTTTCAGCTGAATCAGAGATCAATTTTAAACAATGATAGAAGAATCTTTTACATTAGTAATAAAGAGAAATCATCTTTGAATTATTCTCTTCATGTCATAAATGTACTTCTTTCATTATAGTTAAATAATTCTATTTCTGTATTACACCTAGTCATTTAGCTTAAATTTGTTATTAATAGAGCTGAAAAACTGTAATGGATAAATTCCATTCCATCCAAAGTAAAAATAATAATCGGTTAAGTGAAAGAAGAGTTACAAGAATTGCCATTAGAAATGGCAAAATATTACACAAAGAGGAAGATTTACTTAAATGCGGGTATGTTTATTTTTATATATACTTAAATGTACATATATAGGTATCGAAATTATAAACTCTTTTAAAAAGGAATTTATTAATTTAAACTGGAAAAACGTGTGTGATCTGGATCTTTTACTTACTTACTTATCCAAATGTTCATCTATTTGGAGGTATAGAGGCACGTAGATATCTCCAATCTCCTCTGAACATCGTTTCATGTTTCCCCTCAGTCTTAGTCATCAATCTTTATAACAGTACCTTCTCTAAAATGTTTCCTGATATTCATCGTCTACATCACTCAAATTTTTACCCCTAAATTGTCACATAATATACTTCAAACAATATAGTGATAATTTGTCTTGAAAGTAAGAAAGGTACTGATAAGATGTCTTGCAGTATAAAGTCCTGTTTATTGTTTATTGTGTTGTGGTCATGTATTTCTTTATCTATATATATATGTATTATATATATATATATATATATATATATATATATATATATACGTTGAACTGTGTTTTGTGTTAAAAAGTAAAGATATATTCCAATTTTTTTAGTCCCCCCCTAACAACAAGCATGGATAACTGTGAAGATATTCTACGGCTGGTTAAGGCAACCCTTTTTTACATAGGAATTGACTAATTAAGTAAATTAGAACGTAAATTGAAATTTTATGTATTTTTGAGAATTTAAATTATATCAGCTGACATATTTCTTTGCTTATCAGCTAACAATAATCATAATTACCCTTCATCCTAGGTTAATATCCTTACTATTCTTTAAACAATGAATTTCCTTACACATGACATTTTCGTTATGAAAATAACATCGAGCAACAAATATTTATATTTCAGGTTTATTTTTCTATATAAATATTCTTTAAACGATATTAAATAAAAAAATATTTAATAAATATTAAAATTATTTAAGATAAAAAAGGAAAGTGTTTACTATATAAAAATAATAATAATTCGATGCATGTTGGTGCAACTATATAAAAATAGGATCGGTATAAAAAAAAGTACACAACTTTGAAGAGGTTAACTGGAAAATTTAGAATGTATATGTGCACATTGAAAGAATGGGCAGTAAGATATAAAATTTTAATTATATACAATATATAAAAATTCATCGTGAGAGATTTTTTTCTGAAATCTTTTTGTTTAATTTTAAATTAACTGGTAGGAAGATTTTTTTAGATCGTTAGTTATTTATTAAAAATGGCGGTAGTAAAATGTAATAAAGTTTATTCCCATCGGTCAAACTAATTTGCTGAGTAACGCCAAAAAAAAAAAGACGTTTATGGTTTAGTTTAATGAAAGTAAATTCCGGATCGAAATAAAGATCTGATAATCTATTTTCAAAACGTGAAAACCTTTTCAGACTTCGTGAAATAAACTCATCATTTAAAATTATATTTTAGACTCGAGTATATAATAAGTGCTTATTAATAATAATAATACAAAAATTTTATTCTGATTATGAAGTTTCAGAGAGAAATGTTATGTTCTGAACTTGTTGCAAACAAAATCAATTTTATTACATCATTACAGTTTATCTAGAAGCGAGACGCTAAAAAAATTGTATATAATAATTTATTTAATGAAATGAGAATTAATTACTTTCATATTATCTTAGTAATGCCTGGATTATATAAATATATATAAAACCAAAAAAAGGGGCTATAATCATATTTTATACAAATATTTTCAACAGACTTTCAACAAACCACGCCTACTAGGAAACCTTGGAGGGATCTTGGTGCAATCTGTTGAAAAAATTATGAAAGAGGTTTTTATTTGTTTAAATAGAAAAAAAATAGTTGTTAATCGACATTATTAATTAATATAAGATATAATTATTTTTATTCGAATATTCAGAACAAAAACGTTAAATCTATTTCAATTAAAATATCTGCTAGTCCAATATCTCGGGAAGATCATCCTGCAATATTCATTATAAAAGATGTTGTTTTATTTATTAAGAGAGTAAAAATTATTGAAGTACTATTGACAGAAACAGCTATTTATAATTATATATTTACTAGAATTATGTGGTACAGAATCAAAGAGCAACCCATGATAGAAACCAGTTTATCATGGAAACGATCTCCGTGCGCAATCTACGTAACTAATCACGAATATAATTTCATTATTTTGACTGAGAAGTTTTATTTTGTTAAAATAAGATAAAATTTAGAAAGTTATATTGATATTTAATTCGGTTATTCAGAGCATGTTTATGCTTTGAATAAACATATATTATGAGTAAATTTCGACTACGAAGTATCTTGGAATGAATAAAATGTTATTAATAAGGAATGCCATATTAGTTATTAAAATTACACTGAAAAATGATTTTATTTTAACAGCTTCTATTATGTATTAATAAATAATTAAACAAACTGCATCCTAGTAGAAGTTGATAATTTATTAAATGTTTAAATATTTATTTTTATTCTTTTTGTAGTGTTTATGTTCTCTGTCTTAGTCATTAAAATTAAATAAATGTAAGTGACAGTAAAAATCTATCTCTATAAGAATGTTAAATTCTATTATTGTGTTTTTTAATTATTTTTTCGAATAAACCTTTTATAGTGCACTATAAATCAATTTTGATTATACTCCCTTTGTGCCCACATTTCTTTCATCTTTCGAGACTGTAATTCCTTTTCTTCTTGTGTCCACTTCCTTCCATTGGTTGATTTTTCCTTTCCTGAAAATCTGCTTTCTAAATTACCTGTCTAAAAAGTGTCTTGTCATTTATTGTGTCTGTTGATTCTAATGATTTTCATGTTTTTTTTCTATTTCCCAAAACCAAGTGAGCTTGGATTTGTAACTTCTTAGCAAGTCAAAGATCTTTTTAGTTAATCTGTTAGCATCCATCCACAGAATTATATTTTCCCTCATATCATCTGTAAATTTTTAAACTTTCAAATATAGTTCTCTATTAGGGTAATTTGAGTCCAGATTCATTGTTTTAGTTACTAGTACCTTGTCTTTCTCGTAGTAAATAATTAATTACCTTAAATAATTAATTTATTATAAAAAATAAATTCGTTCTGTAAATTATAAGTTAAAAAACCAGTTAGTGAAAAAATAATTGAAAAAATTAGACTGAAAAAAAGATCTCACACACTAAAAAGCGCGCGCGCAGGGGAATTTAAAGAATGAAAACGGCTTAACGTTTCAAAACTGAGGGAGACAAGGATGTAGAAACAAGTGTAGATTTACATAGTCACAAAATTACTACTTTACAATGTTTTGAAATTTTTGTCCACCAATTTGGATCCGTTACATTAAATCAAACTGGGTTTTTTTAAACAGGGAGGTGTACATGTAATATATGATTTTAATATAAAGGTTTACGAGAAAAACAATGGAGAATCGTTTCTCGTAAACCATTTTACATTTACCAACGATTTGATAGAAATCGACAGGTATATATATATATATATATATAAATATTTACACTTTATTGTCGTTTTTAGCATAAATCCATCTTATTATTAATAATAATAGAAATCTATTAATACTATCACCATCATCAGTTTTTAAAAATTATAAAAATCCAAAATTTATACGTGAAATATTATATTTTGAAAATGGCATTACTTAATTGTATATAAATAAAAATTTAACGAATCCATTTTAATATTAAATAAACATTATAATAAGCACATCCTGATTTTTTTAGTTGAACTTGTATTTTAAATAAATTTGAACCATTTTATTGATGTACATAAATAAAAACAGATTATATGTATTTAGATTTTTGGCTCTAAAATCGGAAACTAGTTTTTTCATACATGGCGTTTCATAATGTTCTTCGGAGTTTCGAAAATTCATTAACAAAAAAATATTTCACTCATAATAATAAAACAAGTATTGTACGAAAGAGTACTTCAAATACTTTTTTTTCCCATATACTAAGCAGTTAGTAAACCATTTGCTCGCTAGACGTCGACAGTAGAGAAAATGGCTGCCATGGGAAGCGAGAAGTCATTTTGTGTGATAGAATTTCATTTGTCAAAGTCAGTAATTTCTGTGTAACGTGCGTTTCGGTTGAAATTTCATAAGGAGCCACCAAGTGGCAATTCAATTCGTGCATGGTATAAACAATTCAGTGAAACTGGTTGCTTGTGCAAGCGAAAATCAACTGGTCGTCCATCAACCTTAGAAGTCGACTGCGGCTGCAGGCAGAGAATTAGGAATTCCGAAAACAACAGTGTGGAGAGTTCTCCGTAAACGTTATTATGCAACCATACCATCTTCAATTAATCCAGCGTCTTTCTGATGGAGATAAAACACGTAGGCTCGATTTTTGTTTACAGTTACAGGAAAAGATGTTGTTAGATGAAGGTTTTCTAACCAAGATAATTTTCAGCGATGAAGTTACTTTCCATATTAGCGGCAAAGTAAACCGTCATAACGCGCGAGTTTGGGAAACTGAAAACCCACACGATTATGTGGAACACATTTTGGATTCTCCGAAAGTAAACGTTTTTTGTGCGATCTCTCGTGAGGCAGTATATGGGCTGTTCTTTTTTATGGAAACGACAGTAACCGGCATGATATACCTGGATATGTTGCAATTATGGCTTATGCCTCAGCTACTCAACGACTTCATTTTCCAGCAAGATGGTTGTTCTGCCCATTTTCATAACGAGGTTCGACAGTACCTTAACACAACATTACCTCGGCGCTGGATAGGTAGGTACCTCGGCTCGTCTGAAGAAGACCAACACATTATGCTGTGGCCACCAAGATCACCAGACCTCACGCCATGTGATTTCTTTCTCTGGGGTTACGTGAAAGATACGATGTTTATCCCACCAATGCCGCACGATATCGCTGAGCTAAAGGATCGCATAATCAATGCAATCAATTCTATCGAAAATGACATGTTAGAACGAGTTTGGCAAGAGCTAGACTTTCGTGTTGATGTATGCCGTGTCACCAGAGAAGCACATATTGAACATTTATAGATTTTACCAAAAACTGTTTGAGTCCCTGCATCACCTCGTATAACTTTCATTTAGGTAAGTGAAATACTTTTTTTGTACTGAATTTTTGTAACTCCTAAGAACATTATGAAACGCCCTGTATATTTATTTAAATTTTTAATTAAAAACATGTGTTTTTTTTTGAAGATGTAATCAAAAAAGGTAAAAGTTTTTCATAAATTTTTTAGTAGATTTATTTAGTAATTAAACTAAAAGGTATTTAAACTGATTATTAAATAGTATATGCTGATTTAAAACAGTAACTGCAATCTCAATAAACAAACCTTACTAGATATCTCGAGATGGATGCAATTACCCGTTAATCTCTTTTTTTTGGTGAATTAATTCACCACAGAAGAGAAGCTTGTACGTGGGATAATAGAAATGGAATCTTGTAGCATATAAAAAAACCATTACTTACCAGTATTCGAACCCGGGATCCCCGGATAAAAGGTCAAAAGACACTACCACTCCTCCAGAAGATCGGAAAATTTTTTATGTTTATTAATTTATGTTGAATATGTATGTAATTTTATTTGTATTTTTGCATATAATTTCTCATTGCCGTATCTTTCAGGATTGAAGTTATAATATCAGTTTCATCTGAATTCAAGAACACATCACCATAAACAGTAATGAAGCAGCAGATACTGCAGTGAAAGATGCAAGTTCAGATCGGCATGTTGACAATATTGTTATCTAACTGAAGGATCAGTTACGTTACGTTAAAATTATTACAGACGAAAGTTGGAAAAAGGAATGAGACCTATGAAGGAGAAAACTTCGTACAGTAAACCCTGAAATCATTCAGCTGTAACATTTAGCTTTGCTAAATTGCATAGAACATGAAGCTGTAACGCAACTTCGAATAGATCCAGCGACCTCGCTGTATCTAATAAAAGAGGAGGTGGTACAGTCTCGTCGTCACATCATTAACTGCAAAACGATTCCTAGAAGATTGAACCGGATATTAATTTAAAAGTTAGCAATGTCAATTACGATATAAAATCAATCATAACTTCTGATATCATCATTCAGGTTCAATGAAATCAATAAGTTAAAATTACCCATCTAATCTTCTATGTTAATGTTATTGAAGATAAAATTTATATACGCTGTTGTCAAAACATGTTTTTACGACTGTAATTAGAATGTTTTTAAGGAAAACTATTTTTCGAATTAATGTTAAATTTTTTAAATGTTAAAATAAAATTAAAAGATTATTAAGACAGTATACCTAAAGTAAAAAAAATTACCTATTTTAAAATTTATTTTTTAGGGTGAAAATCCATCTACATTTTCTTATTACTAGCGTGATATTAGTAATAACAAAAAAATAATTATGATTAATTGTTATTAAACTAGATAAAATATTATGAAAAATAATGGAACTTTATAAATATTTATGAAAAAAATTTAAAATAATTAAATTGTAAGAAATAAATTTCTGGTAGCGGTATTAGGTACCCGGATTGACTTATTTGTAGGGGATGTTTTATTTAGTAAAAAAAGAAACAAAATAAACAATTAAAATTAGATAAAATTTAATAATATATTATCTTAAATGAAAATAGCCTATCATATATGAATTTTTTGTCTATAAACATTAAAATAACTATATTTTACGAGAAATACATATGGTATGAAAATCTATCTATTTTCTCATCATTTTAGGACCCTAATATTGTAAATAAGTAGCCAAAACAGATTCTTCTGTAATAAATGGAATGATCGATTAAAAAGTGTTTAGTATAACCTGATATTTTTGTTTCAAATATTTTTTTGCCAGATCAAAAATGTCACCGTACTTTATTAAAATAAATAACTGACCAAGTATTGCATGACTTTCCAGGCTAGGCCGATGAAAGAGAAATATTGTAAAATGTAAAAAGTAATAAAAAATTCTAGAAATCTGTAAAAAAAATTGTAAAATAAAGCTGTAAAAATAAGCAATCATAAAAATTCTACGAAAAAAAATTAAAAATACTTAATAAAAATATTCTTGCAAAAAAAAAAAATAGCTTTAAAACATTATTATCTGCTCTTGTACAATTTTTCCGTTTTAAAAAGATTTTTAATAACACTAATATTAAAAAAAAAATTAGTTTTATAAACATTAAAATCGAAAAACCTAAAGATAATTTTCCAAATTTTTATAATTTGGCAGCTAAGTGTAAACGGCTTTTTATATTGATTATGATAATTACTAAAATAAGATTTAGTATCAAAATTCCCAAACTTTGAATAAAAAAATGTCTGATTTTAGGAATTTCCTTACAACATGGGAAAATTTTAGAAGAATTTATTTACAAAGAAATGATTCATAAGAAAATAATTAATTTAATGAGAATTGTTTAAAAATATTGAAAAAAATTTTGACGTGAATATCACAAGACTTCCTTGTACGCCTATTAAATTACATATACACATTTTTTTTTTAAATTAAAAAGTATATAAAATTCTCTTTCATTAATAACCTCTGATATTTTTTCATATTTCTTTTTTTTTATTGTTATTACTGAATTATTATTTATCGTAAAAAATTGTTTACAATCAGAGGTTAATAATTATTAATAAATCAATATATTTAAATTTAAAAAAAAAGTAAAAAAACAAAGAGATGAAATCTGATTCGAACCGATGTGCCTTCACCTTTTAAGTCCAAATATTTCATTTCATTAATTAAAGTTTCATTTGGCTATAACTCTGGAACCAGTGAAAATCAGTACCACTTATGAATATCGTTGAATAGCTCTCAATGAGGGCTTATTACTGCAGTTCAGAAAAAGTAAAAAATCTAATTCTGTTTTTTGGATTTTGCGCTTTTTTGGAAACTTTTGGTTCAGTCGATTGTAATCAAAAGGGGAGGTGCACAACTAGATGTTACAACAGTCCTAAATCCAAAATTTCAACATCCTACAGCTAATCGTTTTTGAGTTATACGAGATATATACGTACGTACGTATATTCAGATGTCACCCGAAACTAGTCAAAATGGATTCAGGGATGGTAAAAATGGATATTTCCGTTGACATCTGAAAACCGAAATTTTTCGTGATCACAATACTTCATTTACTTTGTACAAGGAAGTAAAAATTGCTTCTCATTTTGGTTCCGGAATGTAAGTAGCTAATGCTACTTTAATTTAAATAGTCCTTCAAGTAATGAAGTAAATTGAAAAACATTATTTAATAATAAAAATTAAAAGAGTTAGAGCCAAAAACCAAAAAGACAATATATATCTTTTTAGAGGTGAATAAATTAAAAAAAAAATATTCTTATATAAATTAACGTTAACAAATTTACTAATTATCTATAAATCTTAACACCTACTTCAATGAAGGTAATAAGAAAAAAAACTTTCAAATAAAACTTTTTTCATTTTAGGTCCGGGATCTACAATTTAAAAATATTTTTAGACTTTTCTTAAAAATGTATCTATATATTAAATAAAAACATTCAAAAATTTGTAGAAAAATTTTAAACCGAAGGAAGGTAAAGAAAAAGAGCTAAAAAATATACATTTCAATTTTAAAAGATTGGGGATGATTTTTTGTAAAGAAATTGCCGATTATTTATATATGTATTTTAGGTAACAAATTTTTTTTAATAAAACTTTCTCTAAAATGCCTCTGAAGAAAATCAAAATTGGTGTTTTCTCGATATCACCGCACCTCCATAACAATTTTTTAATAAAAAATATGATCAATGTCCTATATATAGAAATATTTGAGGTAAATTTGAAAAATAATCGGTACAGTCATTCCTAAGATATAAGGCTAAAATCAGTGCGATACACATACATTCTTATACGTGATATGTACGCATATACATATATATGTTTTTTTTTGTCTAGATGAACTGGTTGGATTCTAAAACGTAATGATTCGGGAAAAAAACAATTCCCCATTTTTGACACGATGATCATACATTCTCATTTATGTAACTATTCTAGTTATATAAGCCGGGATTGTAAAAACGAGTAAGAATAAGAATAATTATTTATTAAAATAGAAATATTAAAAAATGTTATTGTTTATTAAAAACAATGGAAAAAGGTATAATTTTCAGTTATATTCCTAATTTTAAACTACATCATTATTTCATTCGTGGAAAACAATATCCTATATTTTAGTACATAAAGGGGAAGGAAGGATATTTAATTAGCATTAAAATATTTGTATTCGTATCCGGACCTATTGTATGTCATCATCTAAATTACGTAATAATACTATTTGTTCTAGTTGAGGGGAATTTTTTTTAGTTTATTTGTTTGATTTAGCATTTATAGAGGAGGCATTAAAAAGATTAATAATAAATAGAATTTATTCCACAAATGTCTCACTTGAGTAGCACATATAAATAATATATTTATAGAGAGCAGCAGTCCGAATTCGCATTTCAATGTTCAGTGTTAATCAGAAAAGTTTTCCAAACTTTTCCAATTAAATCTATAACTGTATTGTTTCCTAAGTTTACTAAAATGTACAGTATTTTAACATTATATAATTTTCAATTTGCATTATCACAGGTTTAAAGAAATCATTTTTTTTTATTGAAAAAAAAAATAAATAAATAAATAAAAGTCTACCTCAGGTAAAACAATGTTTTTCTTTTTACAATTATTATTTAATTTTATAACAATATTTTTTTTTGGCACTCACTATTTTCGTAATATTAGAGAAACTTAGTTTTTAATGATTAACGTAGCAATATCATCCACTAAATACAGCCTGTAACTTATTATTTCCTGAATGAAGGGGTACTTTACACTATTTTCTCCGAGGTTTTTTAAAACGCATATAAGACACATAATATTCAAGAGACATTAATTACAATTGCTAAGAGATTAATCAAATCCACTTTACATGGACTCGTTATTTAGTGGACATCAATAATCTCTGAGAAAGCAATAATAATTAGCGTCTTCTTTTTATTTCAGGTGTTAATTATGAAGAAAATGATGTGTCACTTACAGGACTGTACATCATTTTGGTGGGATTGTTTCCCGTTTTGTTGGGATTATTTTCAGCAGTATATTTAATTCATTGAAGAAGGTTACGAGAAACTAATTTACTTCTTACGCTCTTTAACCAACCTGGTGTTATATGCTTGTAATTCTTGAGAATGACTATATAATTTTTGATAATGGGTTGGGTTAAGTCATCTATAATTACAATTATTACTAACAAAGCAGTAGTAATCATTTTTAAGATTGACTTCACGGAGTAGAAAATCGAAATGAATGGTGCCATTTTCATCCCAAAAAACTGAGGCCATAACTTTGATAGCTCCGAACCACCTCGTGCGGGATCGTCACTCACTGATGAACGACCTTCTTTAAAACGTTTGCACCACTCAAATGTTTTACTACGAGTCTCATCACCGTACTGTGCAAGAAGTAGTGAATAAATCCACCGGGTTTTACGCCTCCATTCACTAGAAATTTCATTGCAACGCGCTGTTCCATATATTCATTCACTAAATTGGACGCCATGTTCTTTACAACTGTCTGTTTTTGTTTAACGTTACTTCACTTCAGCGCGCCATGCAGTAATAACTGGCAATTGTATCTAATGTCTACAATCAACAGAATGCGCGGGAATCTCCATTTACACTTTATCTAACGAAAGTCCCGTTTTGACGTGAACGTCCGTATTTGAATCTTGTTTCAACAAATGAATTTAATTTTAAAGTTAGCCAAGAAATTTATCTTTCTGATAAAAAGTTTCAAGCCCGATTTTTAAAGAAAATATGAATTATACATAAAAAAAAAATCTTTCGACTAACTAATCAAAATATCCGTTTGGGAGTCGAGTGATTCTCCGCCAAAAAATTTGAAAACACATAAGAAAACAACAAACGGGTGTTATTCACTGTAACGGTATAGCTTCTTATGAAAGATCGCGACTTCATACAGTAATATGATAAACGGTAATACCTCTTTTTTATGCATTTTCTTAATAAATGTAAATGTAAATAATATAAACGCTATTTTTACTATTAAATATTCATTAACTGACACGTTTTACATGTTTTTAATATTTATCATCACGCAAAATGAATCCGTCATTTTTATTCTTCTCCGACAGCAAGCCAACTTATAATGGCTTTATAAAAAATGAATTATGTTTCGTCAATATACATTTAGTCAGATGGCGCAGGTTACAATCACTTGTTTTACTCTTTTCTTATCAAGAAAAATTGAAACCTCCATTTTTCCTTGAATATTACGTCAGTTGGTGCAATCTATCAGGGTTCATAAAATATTAGGATGTATCAAAATTTTATTATGAAAAAATCCTTCGAGTAGATTAGATAAATCTAATAGAATATGAATTAAAAAATTATTTAAAAAAATAAAATATAAAAAAATAAAATTATATATACGAAGAGAATGATGAATGATATTATAAACAAAATATCTGATATCACAACCACAAAAAAAAGAAATTTCATTGTAAAAGAGTTAGTAAATCTTCTTATCACAAAAACATTATGAAATCAAAAATTCTGAAGTGAACACCACTTGACGTCCTTGTACGCCTATTACATCACATATACACATTTTTTCTGCATTTCATTTAAACTTATTTCATTTGAAAGTGAGATATAATCTTGCAATTCTTTAATAAAGTGTACGTTATACTATTTCATTGTGGTGGACACCACATGCATCACATTTTTTTTTGCGGTGTCCATATCAGCATATGGACACCGGAATATGGAACCACGCACACATCTCTTCGAATCATACTTCATATACATGTATTTTATTAAACTTTTTCTTTTTTTTATTTAAATATATTGATTTATTAATAATTATTAACCTCTGATTGTAAAAATTGTTGAATTAAAATGAAAAGTATATAAAATTTTACTTCATTAATAACTTTTCATTTTTTTCATATTTTTTTATTGTTATTATTGAATTTATTTATTGTAAATTTTTTTTACAATCAGAGGTTAATAATTATTAATAAATCAATATATCTAAATCAAAAAAAAAGCTAATAAAATATATATGTATATGAAGTCGGATTCGAACCATTGTGCGTTTCCCTTGTAAGATCCAAATATTTGATTGATTATACTTTTATTTGGCTATAACTCTGGAATCAATGAAAATAAGTACCACTTATGATATATCGTTAAAAGCTCTCAACAAGGCAGTTAAGAAAAGTCCAAAATCCAAATGTTTTAGATTTTGGACTGTTTTGGTCATTTTTTGGCTCAGTCGATTGCAATCAAAAAGGGAGATGCATAACTAGATATTACAACAGTCCTAAATAAAAAATTTCAACTTCCTACGGCTAATCCTTTTTGAGTTATGTGAGATACATACCAGACGTCACGCCGAAATTAGTCAGAATGGATTCAGAGATGGTCAAAATGGATATTTCCGTTGAAATCCGAACTTTTTTGCTATTACAATACCTCCTTTACTTTATACAAGGAATTAAAAAGAATGGTTAATAATACAAATCCCCGAAAAAACTTATCGTGTTAATGTATACCTCAAAAAAAAATCGTTTATCCCGAATCGGGGAAAAAATTAATATTTTAAAATTACGAATGTTCACTCGCAACAGAGTAGTTTAAAAATATAACAAACTACTGGTTTAAAAAAATACGAAAAAAACAAGCAAAATATTTAATCGTTAAAAGTGACATCTATTTAAAGAAACATTATTTTGTTATTTATTATTTTGCAATTCAAACGGCCCAGCGGCGAGTGAACCTTTCTAATTTTAAAAATATCAATTCTTTCGGATTTGGGACAAAAAATTGTTTTTTTGAGATATACCTTCACACTAAATATTTTTTGGGGATTTGTATTATTTACCTTTTTTTTTTTATTTTATAATATTTTTATCATAAGAAGATACACTACTTTTATAATGATTTTTTTTTTTTTGTTGATGGTTCAAATATTAATCACCGTAATTTTAATTAATGAATAAAAACGGAAATATGCAATTAATAATACGATGAATATCATAAAATATAATTAGGTTAATTACTTTCATACAAATATATATATTATCTAGGTTTTTATTTTTATTTATTAATATCAAATAATACGGAAGTGGAAAATCGACCGGTGTTCGGCGGAGAAATTATTAATGAACATCTGTCTTTTACGAAAACATCTGCGTTACAAAAGAAAAAGCACACACCTGCCCAATAAGTAAGGTTACCTATTTTTTAAGCTTATGTTATTATATTTTTGTACAGGTAGAGGGAAAGATCTAATAAAAGGAAGAGATGGAATGAGTGAGGAGAGGGAGAAAGATATAAGATGGAAAAACAATAAAATACTTAACTTATCGATTACAACTGCAACATTAAGAGATATAATTTTAAGTTTAATGACAAGTTAATTACAAATAAAATATAAAATAAATTTTAAACAGGAAATTAAAAAATAATTAAAATTAAATTAATATTTATATTAATATTATTAAAAAAATAAAATTAAATTTAAATAAATTTCAATTTAAAACTTATATTACTGTTCTACATAATCAATTAAATGATGAAATACAATGAATATCTATAAAAAAAAAACTTTTCCACCGATTTATACATTTTTATGGTATTCAATAATAAGTTTGAATACTTCAAGGAAACTGAATATTTTTCACAAAAATGTCACTACTGAAGTTCAATTAAAGCCAATAATTTTCTTCTGTATTTTCAATGGCTATTAATGAAGTAAATAAGTCGAATAATTTTTTTTTTAAATTTTATAATGATAAACATAATTTTTAATAACACTGAAATTATTAATTTGTAAATTTTTTTATAAAATATGTTTTTACAATGTAAAAAGCAAATATTTAACTTTAAAATGACATCTCACAATAACTTTTAACTGGTTATTTTCTCGAAAAAAAAATTAATTGTATCTCTTGGCGCACTGAAATTTACGTTGCCGGTAATCTATAACAGCTTTATTAATAATTTTAATCAAAATATATCCTAGCACAAATATATATAACCAAATATAATTTATAGAAAAAAAAATCATAATGAATATAAAAATTATAAAATCATAACAATATCGATGTTTACAAATATCATATTTTTTCTATTAACTTGACGTAAAAAATGACAGCTGTCAACTGTAAAGTTCTTTTTCTGTTGTAAGTCTATTACACAAAAAAAAAAAACATGATAAAATTTTTTATTTAAATTTGTCTGGTACAAGAGAAGTTTTTTGAAAAAAATGTTAATTATTATTTTTATTTTATTTTAGCCTTGTTTGTTAAAAAAATACATTAGAAGATTTACATCAGAAAGGTAAGGTGGTTGAAATTATAAGTAAAAAAAGCTGTATCTTTTACTATTTAGTCTAATCCACGGCCATCCTTATTACAAGCCAGCATTTTATAAAAAAATCAGCTGTTTGCCATTGTTAAATATTTTTTTTTTTATAATTTTTTTTCTCGATATTTAAAAGTCTTGAATATGTAAATAAATTTATTATTTGGAACCTTTTTAAATTATAAAAAACAAAAAAAAAAATTAAGGTAAAATAGAAATATTTTGCGAATGGTGAAAAATTAGTAATAAATACATAAAAAGATTCAATCTCGATCAATTTTGTCATTCAGTAATAAGAAAAAAAAAATTAAGATTATCTTAAAAAAATAATTTTGACTCCGGATTTTGGTAAAAAAATGACAATTTTTTATCTGGTATGCATTTTCAGCAATTCTGAATATATTTTTAAATACATTCAAATTATTATAAAGTTGTTAACATTTTTCTTATTCTGAAAAAGATTTTGTAATTTAAAAAAACAAAATAATAGTCAATTGGAAGAACAATTTTGTAGGTTAAAACAAATGTGTTTTAGCAATCAGTTGATTTGTCAAATTATTAAACCTAATGCAACAATCTTTAATTAAAAATTCAACAGATCCCTTGACTCATGAAATTTTTAAAAAGAAGTAAAATTGGGTTTTTATTATTTTTTTGTTTAAATTAAAACAAAAGTAAATGTTTTTACTTCCTTGTATGAAGTAAAGGAAGTATTTTGATCGCGAAAAATTTCGGATTCCCTATTTCAACGGAAGTATCCCTTTCGACCATCACTGAATGCATTTGAGTAGTTTCGGCGTGACGTCTGAACATACGTACGTACGTATCTCTGATAACTCAAAAATGATTAGCCGTAGGATGTTGACATTTTTGATTTAGGACTGTTGTAACATCTAGTTGTGCACCTCCCCTTTTGATTGCAATCGACTGAGCCAAAAATGACCAAAAAAGCCCAAAATCTAAAACATTTGGATTTTGGACTTTTCTTAACAGCAATTCTATTTAAATTCTCACAAGCATGAGTTTAATGAACACAGAAAGGTCAAGGAGGCAGAGCCCACTGGCTAGACGGGAAGGGCAAGCGAAGCGAACCCTGACCGGCTAGAATGTATACATAGAAATTTGAATTGCAACCAATTTTGCTTCAAGTTAATTTAAAAAAATAATCTGGAATTTACTTAAAAAATGATTGCAATTTTATTTAGTGTTAGGTTACAATCTATTTCATAGAATACCAGTTTTGTTTTATCCAGTTTTTTATTTTATTTCGACCTTTTATTCTTTATATTAAATAAAATAAACTAGAAATTTAAATTGATTAAAAAAGTTTGAAAACATTCAAAAATAATTTCAGTTAACCTATTCGTGACATAAAATAAACCAAAAGTAAAAGATATATAACAAGTCCTGATCCAACCCCAAACCAAACCGCTTAAGTTAAAGTTCGATCCAATTTATTGCCAGACGCAGATTACGAGTGTTTTGTGACTTTTGGAATAAAGCCAAACTATATCAGGCTTACTACGCGTAAAACGTTACCAAGAGAGGTGAGAATATGTTATGTAAAACTGAGAACCCTCCTTTAACAATAAAATTTGTACATGCTTTCCTAAGCAATAATTTACATAACTTAACTAAAATCTAAAATGAATTCTACTATTTTACTTAGCTAAAAATGTTTATTAAATAGTACCGATAATTAAAATGTGAAGGTTTATCGTCCAGAAATAATATCGATCAAATAATAACTCATTCTTATTAAATTAGTTGTATCTAACAGATAAAGATATGTAAAAACTAAGAAGTTTTACTTTATTAGCAGATATGTTAAATGAAAGTTAGCCTACTACAGGTTTATTAGCTTCGATAAGTCATCAGTACAAAAGAACAAAAAGGCCATTTGCGTCTAATTCCATTACATTTTTAAAATATTTAAATGAATTAAATCTATCAGGTATATTACGAAAACTTATTTTTATGAAGAATGTTTAAATATTTTAGTTAGTGAACCCGATTAGATACGTCTATTTTGTTTCAAAATGAATAGTGGAAATTTTTTGTTCTTTATACAGATGTTATTTTATCTAATTATTGAGCCTAAAATGTATTAAATAAGTAAAAAAACTGTGACGGGGCTAAACAGTTTTTTTACACAGATTTTTGTTACGGAGAGCTCTGCTATAAAAAGATTTTTCTGAACTATTCTAGAGGCAATAAAAGATAAGAAAAACTGAATAAAAATTTTAAGAGATATAATCCCAGTTTTTTCCTTTATTGTTAGGTTATATTACTACAGTGTTCGAAAAGTAAAGCAACCTTATGGGAAAATTACAATAATTGTTGCAAGTGACCTCCATTATGCGATTTGCCTAATTGAATACGATGTTACATGCTCTTAAACACTTGTAACGTTTGTTGAGAAATTGCAGCGATACATCGTTCAATTTACCTCCGTAATTTGAGAATGGTGTAAAGATGAGTTTTGTAAGCAGCATCCTTAAGTATCCCTACAAGAAAAACTCAGGAAGGGATAAATCAGGAGACCGAGGGGGTTACAACCCCTTTGAAATCACTTGTCCATGAAAATACTGATCCAAGAAAGTCATAGTGTTGTTTGCTGTATGAGCCGTAGCATTGTCTTGCTGAAAGTACTTATACTCTAGCCGGTCTGCAGGTATAATGTTTAAAAATTGTTGCAACATCTATATGTAGCGTTCCTCCCGTTAAAGCCCAACAGGGCAAGGAACGGGAGGAGGTAGTGTAGCGACTGGAACGTCACTAGGCGGGTGTCTTCCCCTACGGGGTTGGGATGTATGTAGCGTTCATTGTTCACTGTACAATGGAGATTCGCCTACGTGACATTGCACACCAAACACCCGCTTTTTGTCCGTTGCAGAGGAGACTCGTGCAGCTGATTTGGATGTCCCGTACACCAAATGCGTGAATTATGTGCATTCACGTGTCCATCAAGATGGAACCATGACTCGTCAGACCAAAACCAATCATCGAGTTCTTCCAGATGGCGTTACAGATGACATGAACCACTGACAGAAAGTTACACGTTTTCCAGGGTCTGTAGGTAACAATTCGTGAGCAACACGAATTCTTTACGGATGCATATTTAAACAACGTGTAGGCATTAACAACGGAACGGCTAGATAGGTGTCGTACAGACTTCTTGAGTAACAGAATATGCAGCTTGCACGTCGATCAAATTTTCTGGTGTTAGCACTTCCGGTCGACCACTTTTGGTTGCATCTGCCACATGCTCTGTCTCTTGGAACTTGTCGTACAGCCACTTGATGGAAGAGTTGTTTGGTGCAAACACACCATACTTTTCTGTAAAGCATTCTGGGGTCTGGGAATAAATGGCACATCTAATGTATTGGGAGAAAATGAATATTCTCTGCTGCATTGTGTAACCTATTTTTCCTGAATTTTCCTAAATTAAAACTGCAACAAAAAAAAAGAAACATTCTTCCATAAGGTTGTGTCACTTTTCGAACACTTTGTATTTCAGACTGTTGTAATGGGATAAAAGGAGAATGTATTGATTCAAATCATTGTTGTTTTTTTTTTGTTATCGATGAGACGGAGGAACACCATTTATGGGCAAAGAGTCGGGCTCGCTAACAGGTTCTGCAAGATGTTAAGAAGAGTGCGTATGTGTGCCTGCGCCTTACCGACTAAACCTCCTACTTCACCGGTTCTCCACTCTCGGGACCGGACCAGCAGTTAAAGCTTTACACAGCCCCGGGAGGTGCTTTTGAGCTTAGGGGTTCAGGAATATCCATGTATCATCACCGTAGCCCATCCACGCAAGCACGGATGAACTACGGTTCCGTAGGAAACTGTTCATCCCCCCTCGCTCAAAGGTCCTTATCTTCACTTTGGTTGTTGAATGAGGCTCTTGTATACGTAGGTCTAAACACAGGCTAATCAGTTGTCCTCGTCAATCATTGTTAATAAAGAGAATATATAACTGGAATGATTAATATTAAAGACTGGGAAAAACTCCAGCGAAATATTTCATTGCCTCTGAATTATTTTTTTAACACATCTGGAATTCAATAATATGTATTTCCTGTCGTACGTTTCGTATTTTTTTTTTAGTAATTTATACTGTATTGCCTATTTATTTTGAACTTTTTAATCTCTAGACCAGTCCTTTGTTATCAGGTGATTCTTTAATTTAAGAAACAAGAATTCCTTTCCTGTTAATTTCTTTTAATTAATGAAATTTTTGTTACTGCTCCCAATCTGGGTAAGATTTTCTAAGCGTTTACGAGCTATATGAATTCCAATTGCTTGGAAAGAGATTTAGTAACGCTTTGGGTGGTATTTTTGTCTCTACAGTTCTTCCGAACCTAATTTAACTTTCCTCACTATCCACTCCTTTTCCCTAACCTTGATACCTTATTTCCTGTTTTTCTTTCTTTGGATTAAATCAGAATCTGATAGTTTCATTTTCGAGATACCGGGCTCTGTTAACGCAATGAATTGTTTGTATAATCTATTGGATGGTCAGACTTGATTCCTTCTGGATTCTAAATACTTAGCTTAATAAAATGTAAAAAGTAAAAAGGATTTTATTATTTTTCTCCAATATATAAATGATCGTAAAGTGTGATATAAGATGTGAGATATAAGATATATCAAAAAATAAAACTTAAGCTTTAGAAATAGTCTAATTAATACAAAAAAAGAAGCATAAAATAAACTGTTCAGAGAACAAAATAAAACTGTAACGTGATGAAGTACTGTGCAACTGTCCCATGGGAGATAACTGAACGCTATTCAATTTTATTCTTGACTGTTGATTGAACTTTTTTTGTACAATTCTCTAAAAATTAAATATATAAATGAGATTTCAGGAAGTTAACATGCATTGTAATAATACAATAAAAAAATAAAAATACAGTATTGTTAAAATGTTTCAAACAGGAACAAAAAACAAACATTGCATTCATAACATTCATCAATATTAATTAAATTATATATAAATATTCAATACGAGCAACAGAGGGAGACTTAATAATAGAAAAACCGGAATTGCAATAAAAAGGGGACCAAACTGAAAATTAATGGAATATATTTCAATTTATTTTATCAGTATACCACCACACTGAGTATTGTTAATCATAAAAACAAATGGTTAAATTGGTTTATTTATACTTCTAATTAATTATTTCTATACAAAAAAAAGGTTTACTGAGTAAAATATTAAGACAAGATATATTTTTAATAACTTTTTAAAGTTTTAAAAAACTTTTAGCTTTATTTAAAAATAAAAATGTATAGCTTCTCTTCATAAAAAAAAATCTGATGTAGACACTACATTGACTGCTTGTAAGTCAATTAAATTACACATACACATTTTAAAAAGAACATAAAATTTTATTTCACTAATAACTTCTGATTTTTTTCATATTTTTTTTTTTACTTCCTTAGTAAAGGAAGTATTGTGATCGCGAAAAATTTCGGTTTTCAGATTTCAACGGAAATATCCATTTTGACCATCTATGAGTCCATTTTGACTATTTCGGCGTGGCATCTGTACGTACATATATATCTTGCATTATTAAAAAACAATTAGCCATAGGATGTTGAAATTTTGGATTTAGGGCAGTTGTAACATCTAGTTGTGCACCTCCTCTTTTGATTGCAATCGGCTGGACCAAAAGTGTCCAAAAAATCCAAAAAAATTGGATTTTGGACTTTTTCTTAACTAAAGGTCTCATTGAGAGCTTTTCAAGATATACTTATTTTCACTGGTTTCAGAGTTGTAGCCAAATAAAATTTGAATTAATGAAATGTTTGGATCTTATAAGGAGGGAGGCACATCGATTCGAATCCGACTTCATATACATATATATATATATATATATATGTATATATATATATATATATATATATATACATATATATATATATATATATATATATATATATATACATATATATATATATATATATATATATGTGTATATATATATGTATATATATATATTTTTAATAATTATTAACGTGCGATTGTAAAAACGTTTTACAATAAATAATACAAATAATACATCCAATAACAATACAAAAGAAAATTTGAAAAAATCTGAATTTATTAGTGAAATAAAATTTTATGTGCTTTTCATTTTAATTCAAAACTTTTTACAGAGGTTAATAATTACTAATAAATGAATATATTTAAATTTAAAAAAAACATATATGTATGTAGTCGAATTCGAACTGATGTGTGGTTACGGATCCGACACGTTCTCACTTACCCCACATAACTACTTGAGCGAAGTGAAACAAAATTAATATATAAACTAATACAAAATGCTGGCACGGACACCACAAAAATGTGATTCAATGTGGTTTCCACCACAAAAAAATAAAAACAAACGCAGATTATTAAATATTCTTAACTAGACATTAATATAAAGGACTTCACAGCTTTAAGATCATATATAAGTTTATTGAGATAACCTACAGATTCGGTTGAAGTCTCATTTCATAGAAAAACATATCAAGTTTGTACCTTGACATTCACTTTGGTTCGATATGGCTTCCGTATGTGATGCCTGAAGTCGCATTTCATTCCAGACTGTAGCCGGCAAGTCGGGCGTTACCTCTACAGCTGCGGCGTTAACTCGAAGTCTCTTAGTTCGACAAGATCGACAGGTAAACGCGGTACATAAACTCGAACTTTAATGAAACCCCACAAGAAAATATCTTGCGGAGTCAAATCTGGAGGGAGCGGGGTGACCAGGCGATTGGACTTTCACGTCCGATCCACCGTCTGGGAATCGAGTATCACTCGGACTTCTAGGCGGTAGTGAGATGGTGTCCCGTCTTGTTACAGTAATGGTGTCCATCTTGTTCATCATCGTCTAACTGAAGAACTAGAAAATTTTGAAGCGTGTCTAGATAAACGATATTGTTACTGAATGAACCTGTTATTGAATGAACTTGAACCTTATCACCACTTTTAACAGGTTTTTGACTATATCAACAGAAAAATTCATAATTTTGACTTTTGAAATAGATTTTCCAAACCTATCAGCGGATTTTTTACATTCTGAAATAAATTTATCACGTAATTTAATACCTATTTCTTCAATACTTATCAAAAAAATCTTATACTGCATTTGAAGCTGCTTTTCCACTCAAAATATTCAAAAGTAGTTGTTGCTCGATGTTAGTATCGAATGGATTTATAAATTTGGAAAATGCATTGACAAATGATTGAATCTGTTTAGTATTTCTTTTTATATTGTATTTTTCCAAATCAGCTGTAACATCTCGCCGTTTTCGTAGACCTGTATAGCCTCGTAGGTATATGATATAACAGTTGATCGAATTTCGTGGATCTTATACCAGCACTGCTGAGCAGAAATGGAGTCTGTAAAATGTATTACACCGGTTAATCTACTTGTGTTTCAGATCAAATGGCTGTCTAGAAAATGACTTATCCGTTCTGTGGATACCAAAATACCTTTCTCGATGGCTTCTTTTAATTGTGGATGAGTTTGTTCTAATTTAATTAAATTATCGTGATATTTAACCAATCAACGTGCATAAATGAATAATAAAAGTTAAATATGCTAAATAATATAATATAAGTTAAATAAGCTAAATGAATAAATATGTTATCAAATAATGGCTTCTCACTTGATTAGATTTGCATCGCAATTTTAGCGAAAGCTAAATCGTACGTTACTTCATAGAAGATTGCTTCCAATTCTCAGCGATTTTTTGACTTTCTTTCAGGGTTTCGAGAACAACATTTTTAGAAGTAGGTGATTCATTGATAGGTGTGAGATAACAAATTTTTTGTTTAGAAATATTGAAGTGTTCTATAAATTTGCTGTTAAACCCAACCCACATCGGAGTATTTGGAATTTTTTATGCATGTGACAACATTCAAAGTATATCAAATTTTTTTATTAATTGTAATGATTATCGAAATGTGAGACGTCGCTCATCAGTAGGTGTTAATAAAATTTCAGGTATTCGTATTTTTTTACAATATGAATCCAACTCGGGAGTAATAGTATCGAACGTTTGTCGTCTTTTTCGTATTTGTTTATTACTATCACTTTTTGCAATTTCATTTTCTTCTTTACCATTATCTGATAGTCTTCTATACAGTCTACCAGAGGCAAATTTTGGTAAATTATATCAACAGTGCCGTGTAATGTGTTTATACCTAATGCTGTGTCAACAAATCAATCAAAGTTATCAAATGCTACTCCAGTACATAACCCATTTGCTCCAACAATACCTTCAGGACATAATGTTGATCGACTGGAAGATGAAAATGTAGCCTCTGTTTCCAATTCTTCAATCACATTGTAGCACTGACCTATTTATAATCTCAACAACTTTTCGAGAACTCGTTATATTTTTTGGCTTCATAGCAAGTGTAACATGTTTACTTGTTTTGATTTTCCCACGTGAAACATTAAAAATTAAATTTTTAGCCAATGAAGAGCGTTTTCTTTCACATTTAGTGTTTTTTTTAATATATCTATATATATATATATACATATAGCAACAACCCCGCAATCCTAATGAATAAAAGTCTTTTATTATTTGTGTTGTACATTCACCCTTCAGTAAATCAGATGTTTTCAAATTTTCTGGTAATGGTGTTTTTTCCACATCTAAAATTATTCGTCTTAGAATGAGTGCAGCATTTTGGAGAATGTCTTTCTCGTCTATTACGGTAATTAAATCATCATTAACATAATAACTTTTCGGCTTAAAAAGGTTTTTATTATGCTCCAATGTAATCTGTAGCTCGTCTTTTTTTTAATTTTGTCTCAAAATCAATTTTATTGAATATATTGTCGTATTTGTCACCCTTTTTTGTAACAGTGTTTGTAATTATATCCAAATAACTGTTGCTTAATGAACTGAAAGAGTAAAATGTTTTATTTTGAAAAATACTTTCAATAACAAAACAGCAAATTTCTTCAAAAGCTTCTTGATGTAATTTAAAATTTTTGTGATAATTCGTGTCCAATTTTTCTTGATACTCTCGTAATTAATTGAAGTAATCTTTTCGGCAGATTTGATGATTATTTATAAAGTCTGAACTTTAAACGTTTTTATATACTTCTGTATAAAAAGGGAGGGCGATTATTGAAATAATAAAAAGAAGAAAATGCAGTTAGTTGGGACACTGGCTGAGACGTGACTGTCTGTTGGTGACGGCATTGGGAGGATTTGTAACGGGGAGGAAAGCAAGAGGTCGGAGACGAATGAAAATGATAGACAATATAAAAAGGGAAGTAGTTACTACAAAATGAAACGGATGGCACAGAATCGATCAGAATGGAGGGTGGCCATGTGAAAACCTGCCTTTGGGCAGAAAACTTATTATATATTCTTCAGTACCCTTGGTAAATTCTTCGTACGGTATTAAAGCATTTTTCAAAACTTCTTTATGGAGAACATTAAGAATCTGACGTTGTTCTTTGTATTTTTTGGAGCTTTTGCCACAAAAAATACAAATATCTTCTTGATTTCCCGACTTTTTTGAAGTTTCTATTACATTTTCTTCCAAATGTGTGCTCGATATCTCAGCAATACATTCTATGTCTCGAGATGTTGATACACATATATTTTGTTAACCGGAAGCACGTTCTTTGGATGATGAAATATAAAATTTATATTACAGAAAAAAACATTCAACTTTAAGTTAGTCACTTAAGCCTTATGCTAATAACTAATAACATTAAAATTCGAAAAATATAAATAAAATATCAGTTATACTAAGAATTGTTAACTAATATTTAATGAATACGAAACAAGAATTTTTAATGTTAAAAGAATTTTTCTTGTAAAATTTTTCATTCCATTCATTGAGGCAACTGTAGAAATTCAAGCAGGTAATAAATTCGTCGATGAGCAGATGCTACTGCTATTGTATTGAGCTATACAGGTAAAAGGTATACCTAATAACAATAGTATACTTAAATATACCCTACAGTCGGTATAGTGAGTGTTTTAGTCAATCCTTTAGGCAAGATTTATCTTAGTTAAGGACTATGAATGTCTTACGCTATTTGTGATTATATTATTTTATTACACATAATAAAAAGTAAAGTTATGCTATACTTAATGTAGAAGAAGGCACAGCGGATTTTCCTGAAGGGTTATCATCATAATATTTCTTCATTAAAGCAAGACAATTTTTATAGCAATATGATAACCCTCTTTTAGGTTAACAATGGATGGTAAAATAATGTCTTAATATTTTTAACTCGTGTTTTTGCCGAATTTCCAACACTTCACGACTTTTTTCAGATTTTTTTCTTAAAACAATCATTTTTACATTGCTTTTTGTACAAATAACGCAAACTAATTTTTAACTTTTCATGATTAATATATATTAATATAGAGTGAGCAACATAAAACCGAAGCCATACTGAAACCGCTACCATACACTATGAAAGACTCAACACAACTAGCGCGCCTAGTGGATATATATGTTACTACTGATTGTTGATGCCATTTGTCAGGTGGTTACTTGCTAATCCAGTATACGTTTTGTTTTAGTGCAACAGTGTTTGTGTAAAATGTCTTCTTCAATCCAGGAGAGGATAGCTATAGTTGAAGCCTATATTTTTTCTTGATCGTTTGAAGAATCACGCCAAGTATTCGTAGAAAAATTTCCGAATGCCTGTATCCCAGCGAAGAGTAACATACACGATTTAATTAAAAAAACGACGTACAACAGGTTCAGTTTCAAATGAAAAACGAAATAGGCAATCTTCTGTTAGGACTCCACAGGCCATTGCCGATGTTGAAAGGAAAATTACTGCCAGTCCAAAATAATCACTACGCAAGTTATCCCAACAATCTGGTGTTAAATATACATCTTGTGAAATTCTTCATGAATTAAAATTGAAACTATACCGCGTTACAACTGTTCAACAACTAAAGGAGACAAACAAACCGAAACGACTTGATTATTGCAACTGACTTCTCAAAAACATTGTTGGTGGACAGATAGATCCGATGTCGAATTTCATCTCAGACGAGGCATGATTTCATTTATCCGGTCATATTAATTCTCAGAACACCAGGTATTGAATGACGAGGAATCCTCATGAGATATTCGAGCGCCTACTTCACGATGAGAAAATTAGTGTTTGGTGTGCCGTTAAACGTACAGTGGGACCAATATTTTTTGACCTGACTGTCATAACATAACTTTACCTCACAATTTTCAAAGAATTCTATGCGCTATTAACTGATGATGAAAAAGAATACAAACTCTTTCAACAAGACGGAGCAACGTGTCACACATCAAACGTTTCACTGAATCGCGTTCATGTAGCTTTCACAAATGAACAAGTTGTCAGCAGAGGATGGTGGCCTCCACGTTCCCCAGAGTTGTCTACTTGCGATTTTTTCCTTTGGGGCTATATAAAGGAGAGAGTTTATGCATCCAATCCCAACAATATTGATCAACTGAAGGTGAACATTCAACTGGAAATCGACGTTTTGCGTCAGATGACTCTAAATATGATTAATCGAATACAAAAGTGCATCGATGCCCAGCGTGGTCACTTTGTAACAATAAGGTAAAGAAATGCAACATTTAAATTACATTTTATGTTTTTCTTATTTAATTTATCCGTATCATTCATAAAATTGCATTCCAACATAACCGACCGAATCTGCAGCGGTTACGTTATGGGTTCGGTTTTATATTGCTCATGCTGAATCACTTCCTAAAATACACCTGATATACACTTCCTAAAATAACTATTATTCTGAATTTATTTCAACTAATTACATATTTTGCATTATAATATAAAGTCGAAATCGTGAATATATATTAAACAAATTTTAACCAAACAAAACACTTTTATTGATAGAAAATAATATATAAAATGCTACATATAAACATAATAAAGTATCTATTATATATACAAATTTTTTAAATGTTGCAACAAAATTAATGAAGAAAAAAATAAAATTAAATAAAGTTTACTCATGAATTGATATAGACAAATCAGTTGTAACTTGTATGAAATGGTCTGAAGCAAATGCATATACATATAATCCGGTCCATTAATTATTACTGTACCATATTATTTTACTTTCTACCACAAACATAAAGAATACTACACACAGCTGATACAATAGAGTAATGCATGAAGCAGCCCAGTTATCACTTAATACTGGACTCTGGAGGTTTTTTCTCTGTTTGACATCCATCCGACACATTGTTTCCCAGTACCCATTATTTTTTATTATTTCTAACTGTGGACTAGGCATGTTCTATAACAATATGAATAAATAGTTAAAAAGTAATCAGTAAAAGCTAACAAATGGCAGCACTAGTTCAAAATCGTAAATCTTGGAAGTGACACATTCTTTTGCCGGATCATTCAAATGGAAACAGTAGAACCATCCAAATTCTTCTGGTTTCAGTTTATGTTCTACACTAACAATATGTTTTGTTTTCTGATAATTTTCTTAATATCATGTGAAATTTCAAGTTTTTCTTCCACGTCTGGTTGCTTGCAATTGTTTGGGGCCATTACATATGTTGAAATAGTCAAATGCAGCCTTTTTCAGGAGCAACTTGAATATCATTGTTATCAATCTCATGTTCTCGTATTTCTCTTGCTTACTGTAGAATAGGGTCGTATTTCAAATTAATTTCTATGTAATTTAAGTAAACTCTCTATTTTGTGAGCCTGATCATCGCTTATATATCTGATGCTCATCAAGTGTATCACATTCAATTATACAAGCTTTACCCAAGCTCTGAATCAGCACTTACACCTTTTGGTCCATACAAATGTGAATGTTATTGTGAGACACAAATTAAATGAAATTGTAATAGTAATAAAGTACGTAAATAATAAACTCAATCATTAGAGATTGATAACAGGTAACTTATGTACAGGTCTTCTTAATGGACCAGCAATTCTTCAAAATTAAGAATTGTTTGTCCAATTACAAGGTGCATATGATATTTAACGCTTTTGATTGCGCTTTCCCATAAACAATTAAGCAATAAATTGTGCTGGTTCATAACACTAAATAAATATACACAATATTCACTTATACTTGTATAGGATCTTTTAATGTTTTAAATAAAAAATATAAAGATTTTGTGTCAGTGTACTGACTATATAATAAGCTTAATTTATGTATTACATTGTTGAATATATGTGTAATTTTCTGTATATACATGCTAACATGATGAAATATAAATTAGAACTGAATAATATTAGAATTAGATACATTGTTAAATTATTTATATTAAATAACATCTGTTAACAGGCAAACTGAATTGTAACAACTTGTATACTTTACATGAATAAGAAGAAGGCAAGTTAGTTTCTATATTTATAAATAATGAAGAGGAAATGATACATGAGTCTGAACATACTGCCCACCAAAAATCATAAAATATTTTTTTTGATATTGTAACGAACTGTTATAGTAATATTATAATTATTAATGTAACATATTCTATAGGAAAATTCATATCATACATGAAACCTTCTCTTATGACAGGAAAATTATCTACTTCTAGATGTCTGTTTTCAAATACAGAACATATATTTGGATCATTGTTAGATTTCTAATTTCTGTTTAAATTCTTCCTCCTTCAAGCATGTTTGTATCCAAATTATTGGTAGACCATTTTCATGATGGATATATATGTGCTCTTATTATATTTTCTAATGCCTTTGCACAACACTGGATACCAGCAAAACCAGACAAGAAAACTTTTGAATTACTTGGCTTCCATGATGCTAGAACAATCTGTGATTTTTCATTGATTTGCATGTTAGCTTTATGTATTTTTAGCTGTTGTTGAACAATTTCATCTCAGCGATTATATAATTCAATTAAATTTTCCAGCTTTTCTCCTTACATTTTTAGAGCCCATAGATCATCTACATAGACGCTGAAGGTCTGCAGTAGTATCACATTCAATACCACAAGCCTTCCCAATATTTGTTTTTGCACTTGCATCTTTTGGATTAAAGACATGAGAATCAGTGAGATAAAATTTTTCATTGTTCTTCATAACCCAAGGAAATTTATTTGCAGTGATTAAAATCCCAGCATTTGCTTGCTGAAAAATTTAAATAATGCTTCATTCAATTTCATGCTAATATTATTCTTATTCAATTTCATCTTGAAAATTTCCAAATAAGTTAGTATCACTGTCATAATAGATTAAGAAATATGTGTCATACAACATGATATGCCTTTGATATGTACTTCTACATAATCAATGTCATCAATGGGAATAGCATTAGGATGATTCTTTGTTAGCTTTCAGATTTCTGAATAAAATTGATCTCCTTCAATTAAGTAACTGTCTAAAATATTAGTAGACCATTTGTGGTGGATAAATATATGCTTTTATATTATTTTCTAATGCCATCGCACAACATTGAACATTCATTTATAAAAATTCTTGTTTTTGTGGTTCATCATCTAGTGCAGTTGTGAATATAAATGTGGTTCGTAAATTATTATCAAATCTTGTTCATTAATCTGTGCTTCATGATCTATTGTTAAATCTTTGTATAAAGGATTATTTGCAATTAGCCATCTTAATGCATTGTAAACTTTAGCTCAAGATATTGAGAATTCTCTTACAATATTCAAATTTTCAAGATGGTTAGTAATAATCACCATTCCAGTACTAATAGAAGATCTAGGAAACATGTTAGGTAGTTTATCACAAACTATAAAAAATAAATTCCGCGTGGAGAGTTGGCAGTTACCTACATCAGGTGCGTCCTATGCAAATCAGGAACTCTTGCCAGCTTTGCAAGAGTAAAGTCAGAAGGAACTGGGGAAATAACATACCCACCATGGAACAAAACTGCTAATAATAAATGGTACTTATTTTCATTGGTTCCAGAGTTATAGCCAAATAAAATTTTAAATAATGCAATATTTGGATCTTACAAGGGGAAGACACATCGGTCCCGAAGAGGCTTTCCCAACGGCAGAGGGGGCAAATGAGCCTAGAGCAGCATCTCAAATAAACAAAGGACAGTAAAAACAGAAAGGCTGTTGGGCATGAGAGAATTGTGGTAGAGATATTAAAATATGCTTCTAGTGATGTAAAACAGAGATATTTACATTTATTAAATATGTGCTGGATGAGGTAAGTCATCCCAGATTAACGGAGAGTGGGTACCATTGTACCAACCTTTAAAAAAGGAGAAAGAAGCAAATGCAAATCTATACAGGAATAAGCTTGTTACCATCTGGATATAAAATATTCTCAAGGATTATAACACAAAGACTTAAAAAAATAGTAGAAATGATTTTAAGGGAGGAACAAGTTGGTTTCAGAAAGGGTAGAAATTGTGCAGAAAATATATTTGCATTGAAGCAGCTAACAGAAAAACATCAGGAATTTGGAAGGGAAACACATGTATTATATATAGGTTTAGAGAAGGCATTTGACAAAGAAATATGAGAAAATTTATAGCAAATATTAAACAAACAAGAAATTCCAAAACAATTTATACACATCATAGAAGAAATGTATAGAGGCACCCAGATAGCCACTTCAGAGGAGGGAAATAATAGAATTAAGATAAATGTAGGAGTTTGCAAGGCTGCAGTATGCCACCATTATTGTTTAACGTATACGTAACGATTTTCTGTGGGAATCAATAGATGGCATGTCAGATTATACATATGCATTAAATTCTAAACAATTTGTTACATCCATGTTATTTGCAGATGATCTAGTAATTATTGCCAACTCCAAAGATCAACTACAGAAGGCCTTCTTTAAATTGAATAAACTAGCAAAAGAATATAACATAAAAGTATACTCAGGAAAAAGGAAAGTAATGACTTTCTGTGGTAAAGATATCATCAGATCAAAAATCACATATAGAACAAGTTTCACAGGTAAATTATATAGCATGTAAAGTTTCAGTCTGGGGTGAATCAAATGATCCAAGTAAAATTGAGAAATTTAATTACTATAATGGTACCATAAAAAGTTTTTTGAGAAATACGGTTCAGAAAGAAACCCAATTACAATTTTATAAAACAGCACCAGTCACAGCTCTTCTCTATGGAGCAGAAACCTAGTGTCTTACAAAATAAATCGAAAAAGAATTCAGGCTGCAGAAATGAGATTTTTAAGAAATATTGCATGGTACCATTTGTCAGATAGGAAGAGGAACATTGATATCAGAAATTAATTACATATCTATTACCATAATTAGTGAATATACAAACTAAATTGGACAAACCATATTGAAAGAATGGCAGAAGAGAGAATACCTAAGCTTCTTTACAAGTATAAGCCGATAGGATGCAGAAATTTAGGACGTCCAAGGAAAAGATGGAAAGGTCAGCTTGTGTAATTGTAGCAGGAGGAAACCCGAAACATGAGGAAGAAATAGAAAAAGACAAAAATATCTTGAGTGAATAATACTGCTTGATCACGGAAATCATATTGTTCAAACTGCCTATTACATTTGACAATTTTAACAAAGATTATTATTCTAGATAATAATCAATGTTCAAATTGGGATAAATGTTATAGAATATCAGGCTGTATACCAGTGTCAAAAAAATTCCAATAAGCTTTGAAGGATGTGTAGTTTTGTACTAGTAAGATGTGCTTTGCACCTGTAACACAGAAGTAGATTTCATTTTGCTACAAATCATTGGTAAATAAGATGAAACTTCACAGTTGTATACAATCGTAGATTGATTTCTTCTGAACTATAATGATATAGCAAATGTAATAGCAAATATTCCACAATTATCTGCGTCATTTTGATATTGAACCATGGGGAAAAAATGTTAAGTGATTGGAAGTGTGGGAATAATTTATTAAAAAAAAATTTGAACTATATATTTAATTTTCTTTTAAATTCTTTGAAATGATGAATAGTGGTTGTATCAAGAATGTACACATAACTTAATAGATAAAAAAGATTTAAATTAGTTCTATGTAATACATAGAATTAAATTTTTTTAAATAACTTGTATAGAATTTAATTTTGAGAAAAACTGATGTAATAAAGTCTATGAAAAACAAAAAAAAATTAACTTTTATTATTAAAAATAAATAGAATAAAACCTAACAGGAAAATGATATGAATTTGTAAAAATTAAAAACAGGTCTTTTTGGTACGATAAATTTAGACTTTTGAAAAATAATGTTGGCTACACTAAGAACTATAAAACTATCAAACATAAAATACAGAAAAAATGAAAAATTACTATTATAATTGAGAAACTAGTATCGCACCATCTAGTAATAAGTTACAGATGCTTCCATAAACAGAAAGTAAGTGATTTACATCAGCTCCACTAGATGTTTGTAGATTTTGGCGGGATGTAATTTCTTCCTTAAGACCTATTCAGGAACTCAGGAATTTTTATTCGGTGGCTTTACAAAGGTGCCAAATAGAGCTTAAATGCACATCTTGTAAACCTGATTCTTGCATTGCATACATTCATGAAAAAAATTGAAAATTGTATTCAGTTAGTTTTCATTAGTAGAAAAATCGTTTGCTGATTGTTTCAGCTAGTAAAAAAAACAAAAACAAAAAAGACCTCAACCTGGAGATGAGGAATACCATTCAAAATTTAAAAATAAAAGTTGTAACATATTTTTACAATTAATTGTGCAACCATGTTCTATTAACTATTCGTTCGTTGGGGAAGAAGCGTGTAAATAATTATTTAAAATTATAACGTAACGTAAATTTTAATACGGTTTTGTTCAACTGAAATACGTGATATTGTTTTTATAAAACTATGAAAATTTTTTTTTATGATATCTCCACATAAGCTTGTACATGGAATAAGGAAATGAAATTTTGTAGCGTGTGAAAAATGCTATGCCTGACCGAGATTCGAACCTGGGACCTCCGGATGAAAGGCTGAGACGCTACCACTTGCGCCGCAAAGGCTGCATATCAAAATAACAATTTAACATTAATTTTAAGTTAAATATTTTAATTTTTTTTGTAACTATTTTGATATCTTTATTAAAAAAATTCTAAGCTAAAAATACAATTTTAGCTGCGGAGAAATTTGTTAAGAATTTGTATTTATTTTATTTTTCGATTATTTTATTGTGTGCCATATAATAATGTATTGATAATATAAAATTTCAAATTTCTACAGATATGTCGTTTTTTTGGAATGCTGCGGGTTCGAATGTCAGTCGGATTTTTTTTTAACAGTTATTTCATATCAGATTTTTTCTTATAGTTTTCAAATTTAAGTAAGAAATAATTTTAACACGATTAATATTTTTGTACAAATACAGAATACGCTAAATTTTGTCGTTAATGGATGGTTTTTAGAAGTAAGCTAACGATGTTTATGACAATTATCTCTGCTTTCTGTAGTTTATGAGACAAGAATATTAATTATTTCCAGATGGATAAATTATTCCTCAATTAGAAATATTTATTTAAAAATCAATAGTTTTGATGTGGTGTGTTCCTGGAAATATTAATTTTTGTTCTGTTCACTGTACGATAGGAGAAATTCTCAAACTGTACCGTACTGAAAGAATACTATCAATCTGATGCTAATGAAAAATATTGTGATTAAATATTTAAAAAGGTTATACCTATCAACGGTAGGATATTAAAACGCAAACTGTTACTTTAAATATTGCTCTGCGTAAAATTAGTTATTAAATCAATTAAACCATTTAATCGTTAATGTAATTTTTCCTTCCTTGTTCGAAGTAAAGGAAGTATTGTGATCGCGAAAAATTTCGGTTTTCAGATCTCAACGGAAATATCCATTTTGACCATCCCTGAATCCAATTTGACTAGTTTTGGCGTGACGTCTCACGCCAAAACTAGTCAACGTGCACGTATGTACATACGTGCGTATGTATCTCACTTAACTCAAAAACGTAGGATGTTGAAATTTTTGATTTAGAACTGTTGTAACATCTAGTTAAGCACTTCCCCTTTTGATTGCAATCGCTTGGATCAAAAGTATCCAAAAAAGCCAAAAATCCAAAAACTCTGGATTTTGGACTTTTTCTTAACTGCAGTAATGTTACTTAACAGTAAGTAATCTCGCTGAGAGGTTTTCAACGATATATCATAAGTGGTACTTATTTTCATTGGTTCCAGAGTTATAGTCAAATAAAATATTTGAATTTTACAAGGAAAAGGCACATCGATTCAAATCCGACTTCATCTCCTTTTTTTAAATTTTTTTTAATATAAATATATTGATTTATTAAAAATTATTAACCTCTAATAATTATTCAAAATTATTGAAAAAATCGTACAATAAATAATTTAATAATAACAATAAAACAAGAATATGAAAAAAAATATCAGAACTTGTTAAAAAAATAAAATTTTATGTACTTTTCATTTTAGAAAAAATGTGTGTATGTAATTTAATAGGTGTACAAGGAAGTCATGTGGTGTCAGTATCAGATTTTTTCTGATTGTTATTATTAAATTACTATTTATTATAAACGAAGCAGTGAGCGTATTGCCAAAGTTGTTTAATAAGTCCTAAAAAATCAATTTCTAGACGTAGTTTAGAGTTAGGAATTCGAAAGACAACTATTCAAAATGTGTTGCATAAGCATTTACGCCTTCACGCTTACAAAGTTCAGTTTAAACATCAAATTAAATCTACGGATGGTCTTAAACGAGTTGAATTCGCAAGTAAAATGCTTAATAACACTGACGATTACGAAACATTTTTAAAACGTGTTATGTTTATGGATGAAGCGACTTTCCACGTCAGTGGTTGTCAATCGCATAATTATAGGATATGGAGATCTCAGCAACTCGATGAAATTATTGAGTGTGTCAGAGAATTCCCAAAAATAAACGTGTGGTGCAATTTGATGTCCCATCGTGTAATTAGCCCATTCTTTTTTTATGAGCTTTTTGTCACAGGGAATGTTTATTTATACATTCTACAACTGTACGTTTTCCTATGAGTTGACCAAATTGAACAAGAAAATAACGTTGCGGTAATGTTTCAACAAGATGGTGCGCCCCCACATTTTACCATAGGCGTTCGACGTGCTCTAAATGAAAGATTCCCTAATCGTTGGATTGGTAGATCCGGTCCTGTGCTTTGGCCTCTGAGAAGCCCAGATTTGACTTTCTTGTATGGGGATACGTTAAAAACATTGTCTATAATAAAAAATCAGGGATGTACAACATTTAAAACAACGGATCACCGCTGCTATTGGCACATTTGCGCCTGCGATGATCCAGCGGACTTGGGCAGAAGTTGATTATCGGCTGGATGTTGGCAGAGCGATCAACGGAGCTCATATTGAAACATTCTAAGGTATGTAAAAATTTTTTAGTTGGTGATTTTTAAATAAAAATACTCGTTTGATTATTTCTTGTAGTTTCTGAGACGTTTTTTTTAAATATTGCAGCAATATGCTGCAATACAATACAAACAATATTGCAGTATTAACAATATTACAGCAACCTTCAATGCGATATTGCATTAAACGATATTGTTGCTGCAATTGTTTACGAATTAAAACCAAATATAAATTTATATAAAGGAAAATGAAACGATAACGAATCTTCATAAAAATAATAATTTTTATGTTTTAATTAATTTTGATACAAAAATTTTAAATTTACAATAATTATTTACCCAATTTTTATTTGTAAAAGTAAAATAAAAAACGATTATTTACATTTTCAGAAATCGGGCTGTATTACGTATTAGTTTGCAACACTTTTCACGCTTCTTTATATTTTCAACAGATTAACACTTGTAAATATAATGAGGCTTGTTGAAAATTCAATTAATTTATTATTCTTATGAAAAACTTATGTAATGTGACTAAAAAAAAACTTATTTCGTAAAATACCTTTTGTCATAGAAATTAATACTGAAATAAATGTTTTTAAGGCATATAGAGTTATAAATTGGCAAAGATCTTTAATACCCAATTTTTCTGAAAAATTAGATTAACAATAAAATCACAGGAAAATACAACAATAATATAACAGAAATCAACCAATTAAATGTGGAGGAATAGAAACGTTTCTGTTATCTGTTTACACACCATAAAGTTTTTCTATTTACATGCGTGAGTAACTTATCTTCAAATCTCAGTAGGGAGACGCCCTTGTAAAGGATCAATTCTAGCAGTATCTATAACTACCTCTGCTATATATAACCTATAGTACATCATAACTGTGCACGTCGTCTTTTTTTCTAACAGCGCTATTTTGACCATGCTTTCTTGTTTCTAAACATTACCATACCCTTTTGGCCCCCTCAATCTTCAGTACATTACACATAATATTAAAAATAAAGTATGAAATATTAATTTTAGTCCATACACACTTTACTAGACGTATAAAAAATAAATATATATTTTTTATATACTTTCTTTTTCTGTTTAGCCTTCGGAACCACCGTAAGGTGGTTCACCTACAGAGGATGAATAAGGATGATATATACAAATGAAAATGAAGTATAGCCTTGTAAAAACTTAGGCCGACTATTCCTCCTGAGACATGTGGTTAATTGAAACCCAACTGATATTTTTTATATTGCTGCCATTAAAATATCTATATCAATCGGTTTATTTGAATACTTAAACAGAAATAATAAAAATATTTTAAAATAGACAGAAGTACAGAAATAAGATTTAAGCGTCACGATTTGCCGGATTTTAGTCAACTGACACAAGCCCTGCCTCTCCGCCATCGTGAATTTCCCTTTTCCCAGTGGAAAATTAACTTTACCCTTGGAATGTTGCTTACCAGATATAAACTAAATTTTTGGTTAATAATTATATTTTAATTGTTCGAATATTTCAAAGGTTGGCAGTACTGGATTACAGGATCAACTGTTTTTGTAGTCTACTTAAAACAGCAATGTTATGACGTCACAGGCTAGTACTAGAATTTAAATAAATAATATTTAATTGCATAAAACTGTAATCGGTCTCGAACCTCATCCCTCAGTAAGTATGACGGTTAAATTCATACTTTTTTTTTATTTATGATTTATATAGCAGTGAGATTGAAAATATAGTAGATCAATCTTACTATTACATAAACCATAAATAAAAAAAAAAATTATAAACCTAGAACTTCTTTTACTAAATTGTATGTCGTGTTTTATGTTGATAGATGTTATCTTTATCGATTGTCATTGTCTATATCGATCATTGTCAACGTCAATATCGACTTCATCAGAAAGTTATGGGATTTGCTAAATTTAATGTCATTGTCTATAAAAGATCGATTTGTATTATTATACTACGTAAAAATAAATTTGATAATAAAATTAAAGGGAATGGCAATTATTAAAAAAACTTTTGACGATTTGAGGTTATTGAATTTCGATATCGATATGACTTCTTCAGAAAGATATTATGGATTGACTAAATTTAATGTCATTGTCTAATCTGCCCACCGGGCTGATCTAGTGGTCGTAACATAAATCAGTTCTTTAATAGCTGATTTTTGAAATCAAAGGTTCTTAGGTTCAAATCCTAGTAAACGTTAGTTGCTTTTATACGGATTTGAATACTAGACAGTGGATATTGGTGTACTTTGGTGGTTGGGATTCAATTAACCATACGTCTTAGGAGACTGGTCAGTCTGAGTTTGTACAAGACTACAACTCATTTACATGTGATACACATCATTCTCATCTTACTGGGCATGGGGATTGCTTATTTTTCACTATTTGAACAGATTATAACATACACATTAGGAAGAAAAAATAGTTTAATCTGGCGGCGACTCGTAAGAATTCATCCTCACGGGAGCAAATTAGTAAAGCTCCATCAGGGTAAGGCATACACATGATTAGCGTAGATTTGATTTTCAATTTGGTAATATTATTTTCATAATACCTAGATTGGCGAGGTCATAGATAGGAAGAAGAATTTCTAGGCTATTAGAATTTTGATAATAGAAAACGTAAATATACAACAGAACGTTCTCAATTTAGTAACATATAGGCTCGGCTCAAACTCGAGTTCAACCTTCGATAAATATTACTCAGATCAGTTTCTGATTTTATCATTCTGAAATTTAAAATAAATTCAAATAGGAAAGAAGATTAAAATATGTAATCACTGTAATGTCAAAAAATTGAATGATGAAACTCTTGGACTTTGCTGGGTCGGAGACAAAGTAGTTCCTGAATAACTTCAATATGCTCCTGATTCCATTAAGAAAATTGCTTTTGGAAACACAACGTTTATCTGAACATTTTATTTTACTCTTTAAGTTGTGAATAATGATTGAGCATCAGCCGACATGTAATTACTAAAAAATATTTCAAGTTTTTTAAGTTTTATGCGCATAAATCGCGGCCAAAGCTATGATACAGGATGCTAGTAGAATAAAATTGCAGAGGTTAAAAAAATATTAACTGGGGAAGAAAAGAACGTCATTCTTGTTTCGTTTTTGTTTTTTTACCTTTGTTTTGAACTAGATGATTAGGCTTTAAATTCAAAAAAGCAAAAATATAACTTAAATAATATATATATATATATATAGCAGTCTTTATTGAAAAACTCGTAATAGAAATTATACAAAAATAAAGTTAATAAATAGAATTTTATAATAAACTGAGAGAGATTTAATAAAATAAGTTCTTTCTAAGTTTCCTTACTTGTTTTTATTCAAACAAACAAATGTTTTGCCGTTTAAGCTCGATTGTAGTGGCAGCAGCAGAATCGATACAAAGGTAAGTGTTGTAATGTTAATAAATTATTCAACGGAAGATAACGCCCTCTATCTGTCAAACTGTCTTTCCTTTTAAATTGTCTGAAATATATCCGATTTCGAGATGGAAAGAAAATATCCATCATAAATATCTTACACCTTATAAAAATGTTAAATATATGAAAATAAAAAAGAAATAAGTTCACAGTGTAGAGCAGTGGTTTTTTTCAGTAAGAAGTCTTTTACCTTGCATAGAATATTTCAATAAATAGATATCGTATAAATGTAAATTGTCAACATATTTAGAAAGAATATACTCGCGATCGCGCGTACACACACATACATTTATACGACAACAATTTTTATTTTCTTGTATATCTGTTACGAACTATACCCGGATTATTACATAATAAAAATATTTATTATTACATAATAAAAATATTATGTAATAATATTCATCTACATAATACTATTAAATTACAATATTTTTCTCTTTTATATAATATAATGATAAGAAAAATAAATGTCTTAAATGAAAGTTAATGTAAGCAATCTTTTTACAACAAATTCTTCTTCACTTTTCAAGATAGTACTGTTTTGGATATGTAATACGTAGTATACCACAGATTTTTCGTTATCCGAACAATTTAAATATCAAAAATTGGAAAAATCGGATTATTGGAAGGCTAAATTATAGGATCAAAAATTAAGAATTATACTTGAACTAAATAATTCTATTTTAATATTACTAATGAAATAATTGTTATTTATTTATTTCAAAATATTAAACATTTATGTTTTATTTTTTTATTAAAGCTTAACTAAATAAATAAAATATCATAAAAATTATAAAAAATCTATAAGGAAATTTAGCAGGAGCTAGATTTTTAAATGATTGTAAAAACGAAAATTACTGAAACTGATTCCTTTTAATTATAGTTTAAGTGTTATGTGGTTGGAAAGTCTGTGGTTTTTTCGTTAGAATTTAATGCATTTCTATAGCCTCTTCCTTTATATTATTTATAGCAACATTATGGAATACAAGTAGTTTGTGTATATTTATATGTATAGAACAATAAAATAGTTAAGTTTTTATAAATAAATTATGTTGTAAGATGAATTTATTGAATCCGGTATTTTATTATATAGACTAGGCATGGCTAACAGTTTTTGTCTCCGGGCCGAATTAGAAAGAAAACTTTTTTTCACGGGCCGAACAAAATATTATAATTAAAAAAATGTTAAATACAAAAACGATTCATTTAAGTAAACAAAATTTTATTATGGAATTTTTTGTACTTTTATTAAGATTCATTAAAGAAAACGTTTTTTCACAAATATAAGTTCACCTAATGATTACAAAATATTTCTTGGCAAGTTTTTTTAAATTTCCGTATTTTCCATTATTCAATTGCTTATAAAATATGCTAATATTGAAAAATTTTTTGCAGCCGTATGTTGGCCATGTCTGATATAGACTATTACATTAAAACAAAATATAAAATAAACATTTTTCCAATCAAGTTGTTTTCTTTTATTTCAATTAGTGTGATTTTTCGAACTAAAAAATTTTTCATCAATTTTTATTTTAAAAAAAATTGTAAGACTACGGGGTTAAGTGACAAAAAATTAAAATTTTTATGGAATAAGATTAAAAAGTTCTAATTTGGATTAGCGATTAGCATGGACAAATGTGTTAGAATTATCGGGATCGATAAATCTAAACCGTTAAGTTAATTCGCCCAATGGGCTTGTCTAATAGTTAACTCGTCGTTGCAAATCACTTGTGTAACTACTAATTTTCGAAATCGAAGGTTCTGAGATTCAAATCCTAAAAAAAAGGTTGATACTTTTATACGGATTTGAATACTAGACATTGGATAATAGTATATTTTGATAATTGGGGTTCAATTAACCACACATCTCAGGAATGGTCGGCCTGAGGCTGTGTAAGACTATATATCTCATTTACATGTTATGCACATTATCCTCATCTCATTGTTTATTGTTCTCTATTTGAACAGATTGCAAAGTATACGTTAGGAAAATAAAAATAACTTAGGTAGTTCTGATGGAGTCTACAACATCTATAATCGATATTTATCCATTACAAATATCGATTGTTTTCTATTATAATAGATCGTTCTATAGTATTTAATTATGATGGAACTTTAGACTGGTAAACATGCAAATAAAAAATTCCACAAAAAGTAGCGATGGTTTAACGGTTGCACCATGATTGTTTAATTCACTTTAATTTTTATCGGAATGATGTGGTGCTATGAGCTCTTAAAGTAAATTCTTGGTACTTAATTTGAATTTTTGATAAATTGGATCAGCATTGAACAAGAAGCATTTTGATAAATAAAGAAATGTACGAACACTTGAAAACAGATTCCGTAAAAGCAATAAAGTTATAAACTATTTAGTAATATAATTCAGTTTTAATCTACTTGTCAAAAACTATTGTTCGAAGGATTCATTAGAATTTACAAATGCATCAGTATAAAATTCACGTTATTTCATTTATTAAATAATGCGGATCGAGTTATCTGTATAAACAAAACTTATGTTACTGGACAATGAACATCTTAAATAAAATGTATGAAGAACCACTACACAATACAAAAATAAACTGTATGATTCTTGAGAAACGTCCTCGAGAATAGTCGATCAAAATTTCTTTGAAAAAAGTAATGGAAATGCTTTTATCTCACGCAAAACAATATATTTAAATGATTGAACAAGTTTTATCTCTTCAAATGTGGAGAAACCTGAAACAACAGAGACATGTGGTATCACAAGGATAAAGAGATTAGTCATACGGATAGACAGTCAATGAATACAGTTAACCCTTAATGTTTGCCGACAATATCGTCTCCAAACATGGCAATATTCCTTGGCTAGATCGTCCGATATAAGAGCATTCGATTTTTTTTTATCGGTTTACCTAAAGATTAAGATTAAGTCGAAGATTAAAGAACTTTAAGATTAAAGATTAAGCCGATCTATTTTCACAAAATGCTGAAGAAATGAAAGAAAAATTTCTCACGTTATTGTAATTTCTGTAGAATATTACGACTGTGATAAAAACATAAAAGCTCGATTGAAGAATGTGAGAATTGAAATGGAGGTCATTTTTATTGTTTGTATTTTTCATAACATAGAATCGTTAAATGTACGGCTTTTTTTGTTTTTTTTTTCTAATGAGGGGGGAATCCCATTTACGGACAAAGTGTCGGACTCGCAACAGGTTCCTCTAGTTGTTATTAAAATGCATATGTATGCCTGCGCCCTACCGACTAAATCTAACCACCTCATCAACTCCCATTCTGGGGCCGGATCCGCGATCAAGAACTACACGGCCCCAGGAGGTGCCTTTAGGCAAGGGGGAATCCGGAGTCTCCGTGCATCATCACCGCCGCCCACCTGCGCATGCGCGGACGAACGATGGCTCCGCAGGGAGCCGTCCTTCACTTCACCCCCGCCCACTCGGTTCTGACGCCTTAATGTAGGGATCCGTGAAGGGGACCCACACAGGGTATCGGTCTTCTTCACGAAGGGGCGAGGGAGTCCCAGTGTCTCATCACTATCGCCCATCAGTGCAAGCACCGACGAACGGCAGCTCCACAGGGGACTGTCTCTCATTCCCTCGCCATTCCGTCGTCTCGACTTTTCCGTTTTCCACAAGAATACTTGTGATAAAACTGGTTACTGCCCGAAACTCCTACGCTCCGGACAACATACACACTACGATGTTATCGACTGCAAGGCCCCAGTGACAATTTCACAGCCGTGGTTTAATGTGCAGTTAAATTATATTAAATAAACTACCATTTTTAGTAAAAGTTCTTTATTAAATTTATAGATAAAAAATTATAAAAATAGATTTGAATCGTCTGTTTTACTGATGCCTTTATATTAATTTATTATTTATCATTGGATTCATAATTGGGTTGAGTTTTAATTAAATGTATATATATTTAGCCGATCGACATGGCAGAGTGGTAGCGTCTTGGATTTTTATCTGGGGATCGCAGGTTTGAATCCCGGTTTGGTATGGCATTTTTCATACACTACAAAATTCAGAATCATTAACTATAATTTTAAATTAATTTTTATGAAATAATTTTGCTATTAATTATAAATAAACTGGAATATTTTTCAAGACACAAGATTTACACGAGTTTAAACAAACAAGCAATAATTATAAAGTAATCAATTTCTTTGTTATTAAATAAAACTTGCTTACCTACTTCATGTTCTTGGATATAAACTACAAAAGTAATGGTATACTTGACCCGCTGATCTCTTTGGCTAAGTAGTAATACCTTTCATAAGGAAAGTACTAAGTTTGAATCCTAATCATTTAGCTTGAGACTTTTTCTTTAATAAATAGTTACCAGTACTTTTTTAATTTATTTTTCAAAACCTTACAAAATATAATTAAGAAGTAATAACGTGGAAAATATATTTGAAGTATATTATATTTTTGAAGTCGTATGTTTTTTTATGGATTGATATCAAATTACTGTACGTATTAATAATGGTAAAGTTTCTAAGAGGTGAAACTGACGTATTACCAAATGAGTACTAAATTAGGTGGAAATAACAATTTACACATCAGTTCAGTTCAGTTGTTATCAATATTAATTTTAAGTTTAAATAAGCTGTAGGCTCAAATTATAAAAATAAACAAATTTAAAGAATAGAAATAAATTAAATAATCAACCCAGTAAGATACTTTATATAAATAAATACATTTACATAAAAAAACATAAAACAGAGATAAAATCTGTGATTAACCAAGATTCTAGGGTTAGAAACTGAAGATTTTAGACCGCCAAGGAATATCATAGATTGAGTAGTTTGTGCCTTTATAACTTTATTATAGGATCTGGGTGACTTTTTGATTGTTGCATTGGTATGAAGGATCAGTGATTCTGTACCTTTTTATTTATTTTAACAGCAAAGGCACAGCTGTCTGTATTTTTAAATTAAAATCAATACAATTTAAAGAAAATTAAAATGAATCAACCAATTTGCTTTTTACTTAAAATGTTAGTTCTATAGCTAACTGTAGTGTGTTTTATTATTCTTCACGATTATAGTAAATTTTAAAATGAAGTAATAATAATAAAAGTTTTAATTGGATTTAAATGTCCATATTAGAAATGAATTTTAGGCAGTTCAATTAACAACACTCTCCTGTAATATATATTATTATTTACTGAATACTCAAATAGAAAATTATTGAAAATTTAAATGTTAGATACTGGACAGCATTAAGATGATTTCTGTTTTAAGTAGGTGAATAACCTGTTAAAAGAGATTAATCACAAATATAATTCATACCTCATGCATTCCCCCCCCCCCCCCGAAGACCATTGAGGATGGTCCAGCAGTAACGCATTGCGCATCCTCAGTGGTTGCCTGGTCTCTAACCTGCTGGGACACCACAGGATCTGGCGATGCCATGCCCTGCAGGGGTTGCTCACCCAGTAGGCCAGGATTCGGTCTTTTCTTTGTGCCATACCTCAAACCAGTTCCCTTCCAAGGAAGGGATCTATCCGGGTCTTTTCAATTTTCCCGAACTCAAGGGGTCACTGGTCAATCATCGAGAGTGGCCCACCTCAGCAAACTGCCCTCTCATTAGCAGGGCTACCCTTGTATTCCCTACCTCCAGTATTTGTTCCCATCCCACTCCCTAGCATCTCTCTCCTTGATCTGTATTATTCTGGTTACCATAGACGCTATGTTTTCCCATTAATATCTTTCTTTTAGCATGTACTGCAACGTGTTTTCTGGATGCAATTGACTTATCCCAAATGAGTGCCTAATCTCGTCCCATCTATTACATCTTTATATCGAGTGCTCTACCGAGTCAATTTTGTTACAGTATTGGCAGTCTGGGGTCATCCGTCTACCAACTTCATGAATTATGTTGGCATAATTCAGCACATTTCAGTTAATTGGTATCAGATTTCCTGCATGAAACATTCTATGAAAAATGGATAGGCTCTTGATTTCTACCTGTGGGGTTCCATTTGAAATATATTATTGTTGGCTCAACTCAACATTGAGGATCTTCAACAAAGGATCCTAAATGAATTTCAAGAAATTAGGAATACTTCCAGAATTTTTGAACGGTTAAGACAATCTATCAGAAAAAGACTGGAGACTTGTGTCATTTCTAATGGTGGAGACTTTGAACAACTCTGATAACTTTTAACAATAGTTATCTGTTTAAGTACACCTAATATTCTACAATAATTAAAGTAAGATTATCACAGGTAGTTATTTTATTTTTTTAATTATCAGGTCTATGATTATGAAAAAAATATTACTTAATTTAATACTAATTTACAATACTAGAATTAACAATAAATAAAAAAAATTGATATTTAATCGAATTGAACGTAAAGTGGAGGACATGAAAACAGATACAAAATTACATCAATTTTCTGCCGTAATTCGGCTATTTGTTAACCCATTTAAAAAAATAAAATGTCATTTTATTCAAAATAAAAGGCTTAATATTTTAGCAAAGCATACATTTTGATTAAATTAATATTTATGGAGATATAATGGATTGATAAAATAAACATGGCCGCCATTTTGTAATTTGGGAAGGTATTAAAGTCCTGATTTTTCTACTAATTTTATTACTATTACCAAGACAAATATTAATGTATACCTGTATATGAACTTGAGATACAAATTTTTATATAAAAATAACAAAGTGGCGGGCAGGGGGAAAACGCCATTCATTTTAGAAACACTCTGAATATCGATATACCGTACATATATATATATATCGAAATTTTGGGAAAATTTAGTACTTTTTAACCGGATCCGAATTTTCGGACGAAAATCACAAATATCTTGAAAACGGTCGGTCCTAACGCTCTGAAAAATGTTTTCGACCTACCCCATCGCTCACAGTAGTACGCGTCAAATGACTATATTTTCAAGTGCCCTCAGGTCGCCGTTCGAAAACTGGGGAGGGATGCAATGGGGTGCCACCGTAATATCTCATTTATATTTTAGTGCGTTTAATTTAGTAGTGGTGTTTTAAGAATTTGTTTTACATTTTCTTATTTATTTATGCGATTGTTTTTCTTCATAAAATAATGAACTATAACCAAAAAATAGGCACCGGAATGTACCGATCACTAGTGAAGAATCCCGATTCGTTAGAATCAATTTCTAGGGTTAAATTTCTAATTTAACTCCAGTTATATCAATTTTCATCATTCAAAAAAATATATTTTTACACAAGAGGTAATCAATTTTGGACACCTAATAATCCCATTCCGAGACGCCGCCCGCCAGGGCAACCCACACGGAGGGCCTAGCTGCGGAGCCGTGCCGTAGGCACGCCCTGCAGCTAGTAATTATTACTAAAATGAATAACAAATTAAAGTTACTGTACATTTCAATACACTACAGTTTAATCAGTAATAAATTAAACTGAATTAATTTCAAGTTTTTTAAATTCTTAACATAATTAAGTTACCACAATTCACATTTTTTTAAACGTAAATTTATTATTTTTAATATTCTTGGCTGATATAACTTCAGTTTAACGCGCATAACGAAACAATTATTATTGTTTTATTAGTTTTCTCTTAGAGCTTTTATAAAAAGAAAAAAAAAACATCTGCTTAGACAGACAGACCAGCTGCTTGCTTGTTGCATTTTATATAATATTATATAAAGTATACACTGTATATTTTATACAGTAAGTAAATTATATCTATTGAAAGACATGCACTCTGACTGGTTATAACACCTGCTGAAGTTGTTCTGTAACTTTTACTTACTTATAAATAAAAACTGCAACAATATATTGAAGTTGAAATAAATGCATCTATCAACCTCAATTACAAAGTTTTTTTAAGAATGCATTTTTACACTTCAAGGAAATAAAAGTGGAAAGACAAGTCAACAGAATGAATAAACTTTATAAGTATAATTAATCATTTATCTAACTTCCTAACAACACTCATAAATGATTTTAAAAATGTTATGTTAAATATTAATAAAGAAGACTTTTTCTGGAAAATCTCATTCTTAATAAATTTTGGCTTTACCAATAATGCCGAAGCAGTTACAAGTTGAAATTTTCTCTCTTGACCTGTTCAAAAATATCAGAATTTTAACCCTTATTAAGCAATTTTTTAAATATTTATTGAATTCTTTATGGTGATCCACATTAAAAAAATTTGAAATTTAATAAAAAAAAAATGAAATTTAAAAGTCTTCCATATTTTTTATAAATATGAAAAATGACATTGATCATATTAATGGAATAAGTTAATGTAAATAATAAAAAGCCAAACATTAGACTGGAAAAATATAAGATTAATTAAAGACCTGACTTATGGAAATAAAGAATACTCATACTGAATGGTTCGATTCTGAAGAGTAGTAGGACTCAATCTCATTTAATACATATGTTGAAGATGGAAAACAACATTGAAGAGAATGAAAGACTAAGATAATAATAATGAAGTAAGATAAATAAATTTATGAGTTAAAAATGGCATAGTACTATTAGGAGATAAATCATAGGGTAATTAAAATCTGTAGAATGATTTCAAAATTAGAAGACAAGATAACGGAAAAATGAATGTTAAGAGAACAAAAGAACAAAAGTGATGAGGATGTAGGACAATAAGTCTTAAAAGAAGGAAGAATGAAACAAGTAAAACACTTTAAAATCTTAGGAACCACAATAACAGAAGAATTAAAGAATGAAAAGAAATAAATTCCAAGATAGCAAAGGCTAAAGGAACTTTCAGTAGATTGAAACAGTTATCATGTAGTAAGATGAAGTTGTACATGAAACATCTTGTAAACTATTCATATTATGTCTGGAGAGTTCATCATACATGAATGTGAAACATGGATATTAAAGGAAAGGGACAAAGAAAAGTTGAACAAAGAAAATTTAATTATTGAAAGGAGGAACTGGAAAAAATAAAATGAACGGAGAGGTTAAAAAACAACGCAGTAAGAAGAGTGAATGAGAATAAAAATTTTATAAGAACAATTCAGAGTCGATTAGGCAACATCAAAAAAAATTATGCATGGATCAGTAGAATCCATCTCCCTTCTTGATGAGAAAAGAGGTTGTCATCATAAACAATTTAAAAAAAAATCAACTAATAAGAACTCAAAATTCAGCTGGAAAGAAAAAAGAATGCAAACAGAAATGTTGCAAGGGAGTTGACTTAGGTGCACCCTTGCAGTTTTAGACACATGCACTTCAAAGATTGTTAACAGCTCTGGAGGAAGGAATAAAAGAATATAGAACAAATATAGGGAAAAACTAAAGTAATGGAAGTAAACAACAATGATATTTAGTGGTAAGAACAAGTGAATAAAAAATAAAATTCCAGATATTTGGGGACTATGTTGACACGAGAAGTGGAAATAAAAGAAAGGATAGTGATTTAAAAGGAAGCCTAAGTGAGAGGCGGGAATTACTGTGCAATAAAAGTTTGGACTTAGAGTTAAGAAAGAGGTTAGCCAAGTGCTGTGTGGGGTGGCTTGTTGAATGGAAGTGAAACATGGATGATGAGGAAGAGGGAGAGAGTCTAAATTAAAGCTTTTGAGATGTGGATTTGTAGAAGAATGGAGAAAGTAAGCTGGATAAATAAAGTGAAAAATGAGGAAGTAATAAACCGAATTAAAGAAGAGAAAGCACTAATGCAGGAAGTATGCAGAAGAAAGAAAACTGGTCAGGACATTTGGTTAGAGGAAGTAAAGTCATGACAACTGCATTGGAAGGACATAATGTTGTGAGGAAGAAAAAGGATGAAGTTTACAGGTGAGGCAAAGATTGGAAACACAAGAGAATGAAAAAGAAGGAGAAGGCTAGGACAAGAATTGATGGAGACAGTAGTGGTGTAAGGGACTTGTTGCCAATCAGAATACCAGATGATGCATTAACATAAAAAAATGTTTATTTATATTTTTTTCATTATCATTATTACCCACATTGCCAGATTTTATTTTAGAGGGCGTCTGGAACGATGTTTTGGCAACCTAAAACCAGTACAGTAATAATATTGCAATTTTTGTTATGAATTTTCATATGAAATAAGTTGTTTGATATGATTTCAATTTATGTATAGTGCCAAGAAATAAAAAAACAAGTTTATTTTATTGAGGATAGAGAAATTTCCAATAGTTTCTAAAAGTACTGTACAGATTTTAGTTTTTATTTTCCTCAGTTTTTAGTTTCCTTTACATTAAATTATAGCACAGGTTAGTATTCAGATTTTAGAATCCCCACAGGAAACCAATAAAGTTAGGCTCTTTTGACCCAGAAGATAATGAACGATTAGCAAAATAATAAAACAGGTAGGATAGCACTGGACATTTGAATGAAGTGTTGAATTCCAGGCACCTTGGACAAGCTTCCTTTTGAGTATAAGGCTGATTTTATCTTCATTCATTACTTAACAAGATATAATGTCTGGTTTGATGGTATTTTCATAGACATAACCCAAGGGATTTCCTCTCTACATAATTACCCATGTTTTTATCTCTACTTCATATTCATGCATTAAAAATCATTTTTATTTCTACATTTGTTAAAGAAACTTCCATCCTGTTTTCTTATATCATTTTATAAGATGTAATAATATCACTTTCACAGTTTAAAATTGCATCATCAATGTTCTTATAAAATTAACATAGAATCATATTAATAGAACACAATGTCAATTATTAAAACTATCCTTAACTCCATGGTTATCTAACCATACATAGAATTTTATTTTACTGTGAGATGAATGTCATCAATTTATACATACTGAAAAGAAACACAATGAAAGCAACATTAATGGAATTTTTTTTAAAATAGATATGTTAAAGAAATATTTAGTTTTATAAAAATTTCTGGTTTTTGGGAATAACATTTTAGATTGACATGTATTTATATGATATCTTTATAAAATTGTTGTGCACCTCCTCTGTTTGTGATATGTATTAATTAGTTAACATTTATTTAGAAGAGTTTAACAAACCCCTTCAATATATAATAGATATTATTTACGTTTATATATTCAGTATGGTTTTACCTAACTTACTTCATTATAATTATATGTTAGTCAACTTCAAGGTTTTTACACAATAACTTTTTTTCTTGGTTGATGATTAATTCACTAAAAATAAGTTCGACAGATTATGGGTGGGAATGTGGAATGAAGATTTTTTTTAATGTAACCTTTTAGATGTATGAATGTTGTTGGCACTTATAAGAATGTTCTCAAAATTAAAACAAAATAGATCAGATCATATTATGGCAACATTAACAAAACTATAAAAATTCAAATAAATTGAATTGAACACACAAGTTAAAGATCAACAACTTCACTAACTATTATAATGAGCGAACTGGATATATTTTCAATGGCATATAAAAATACTATTGCATCATGATCAACTTTTGAAGACTCCCCATTAAGAAATCAGACACATAAATAAAGCTATTAATTACAGCATATAAATTTCTCAAATGGCTCATAAAAGCTATGAACTCAAAATTGCTAAACAAATATGAAATTTGTGTATACAATAAACTAGATAAAAAATATATATTAGCTGAGCTAACATAACCATTTTTTATATGTCAAATAACTATTTGGCATTCTAAAACTGTTTACAAACTATATTACGATGGCTGATAACAACTAGAGCATCCTACATTTCCCAAAAAAGGAACTGCATAACACTTTGATAAGTATTAAGATCAATTAACCACGAAAATAGAAAATGAAAAATTTGGTTCACTATCAAATAAGTTCTTCTTCTTTATTAATGTTTTTTTCAGATATATTTCATCAGGGACTTATTAACAGATCAATTTAACAAAAGGCCTTATGGTAAAAAAATTCTTAAGGAAATGAACAATTTTGATTATAAGAGAGGAATGTTATCGTTTTCAATATTGTACAATAAAATATTTTTTCAAATTTGTGAGTTAATGTAATAATATGTATCTAATGATAATTATGATATGTATATTGTAAAGCATTTCAAAAAAAATATATGACTATAAACCAAATTTTTCTCAAATTTTTCTGCAGCTCATTGATCTTGACATTTAACATTTTAGCAGAGGAAAGATGTTTAATAAAATTGTTTCTAAAATGAAATTCTGGAAGTACATTTATATGTATAAGTAGGGCTACTCATATTTGGGAAGAAAATTTTTTTTCAAAATTTTAACTACATCTTGTCATACTGATTAATGAATAAATGAATTAATTAATGCATGAATTATTATTCTATATCAATGTGATGGTTCTCCAATATCCTAAATATTTGCAGGAGCAAATAACTTTAGTTAAAACATTTTATAGACTAGTTGTTTATCTATGTAAAATAACAGTGGTTGTGATTCTACCTGGTTCAGCAATTTTACATGAGTAGAATATTTTGGCAATGGCCTTTAGAGCTTATGTCAAAACAAATGTCCTAAACTTTAATTACATTCATTAAATTCATCATAAATAAAAAAATTACATTAAATTTACTTGATATAAATTATATCTTAAAATAAGCTGTCATGAAATAAATAATAAGTATTTTTTTACAGTTTGTTAATGATGACTTCTGGGATTAGTTTATTATGATATATTTATTTTAAAAAATTGTCAGACTGGCATATATTTGGTCCCACGGTAGTTACATTCAGTCAACCCTATTCTCATAATACAGTAGCTCACCCCTTAAGAGATCTTAATTCTACTATCAATTCAATATTCTCCTACCTCTTCTACTTTAGGGATTAATAAAAAAAGGTGTGTTTTTATTAACCAATTCATTAAAAAATTTCTGTTTATTTTTTAAATATTAATATTAATTTTACGATGGATGTTATAAGAATTAATTAAAATTATTATATTTTCATTAGTTTGAAATGATAAAACATACATTTTTTTTTTTAAATTATAAGAATACTCTAAAGAGAATTATTTATATTCCAGGAGGTTGGATTCAAATTCAATAAAATCTTGATTAATGGAGAAAGAATGCACTTGAAGAATGACTAAGAATGCACTTGTGGTGATAAAATGCACAAGTAAATTAAATTAAATTATTTTATTTACTTTTTTGTAATATAAAAAACATATAAAAAACATATAAAAACTCAGGGATGCACTGGTAAATTTTCCAGTACAGGAACCTTTGATTTTGGCTTTTGTAGACCGCAAGAATATGGTCCACAGCTAGAGGCAACATGACAGTGTTATGAATAATGAAATTTCATTTTGATGTTTACATTGATAAGAAGCAAAACTTATAATTTTTATGTCAAATGTTTAACTTTTTTTTGTGAATTAGATTTTTTGCCACATATTTTGTCTCCGTTTACCTACAGATATTTAAAAGCAAGGACCACTTTCATGCAGTCGTTTTTTTATAATTTAAGTTATGTTTTTTATCGGCCCATAATTTGTTATCAATAAAATTAAAAGTGAAGTGCAGGTTAGAATCAAACCAAACAATTTTAATATCCACAAAAACATTTATTACATGAACATTCATTACACAAATTCATCAAACACCATTTACGTAAGTGATATAATCATCCACTACGAAATGTAGTAACAATGAATAAATGAATGTAATCTTAATGTAATTAATCCTCCATCAAATAAGTTATCATTGTTTAATGATTGTAATTTAGCTCATTTATTGTTTCACAATATCAGTTTATTTAAAACACAAGTATATTATAATTTAATTACTTCAGAGGTATAACTTAAAAATAAATTGGGTTATATTTCAGTCCTGGATAAAGACATTAAAATACTGTTTTGTGTATATATATATATATATATATATATATATATATATATATATATACAAATTGCATTTGAATGAAAAGTACAAGCACTTTTCTTAGATTCTGGATTTTTATTATTAAAAATAATTTAAGAAATAAAACCAACATATGTCACAGGTGAATCTTCTAACAATATTTTAAATAAATGATATAATTTCAACACAAATGCTAAAAATCATGAATTTTGCAAAGTTAAAAAAGTTTAACAAATTTAAAAAATAATTTTTATCAGTTTTTTACATCTTTATTGCCTACTGAATTTTATGTTTCTAATTAATATAAACAATGAATAAGTTTGGAAGTTCTACTTTTAAAAATTAATTGAAACTTGACAGATTTGAAAGAGTGCAAAAAGACTTCTGAATAATATTATTTCATGTTTTTTGTCAAAATTCTGAATTAAAAACAAAATGGCTCATTTGGTTTATCAAATTTTAATATTTTCATAGTTACATGTTATATGCTATCTTTTTCATGTATACAAGCATCAGCAAATAATCTTCAGAATATAATTGCAAAAAGTTAAAAGTTACATATTTGAGTGGAGTGTACATTCCACATCATAAAATTCTGGCACCTTGTCTATTTTTTGTATGTTTAAGTAATTATGGGAAAATGCAATTTTCAATTTTTATAAAATTTTACAGTAACATCCCTGAAGTGGAATTATATAACTATACTTGTTTTTCACAAAATTTTCAATTTTGAAATGATGGTTGATTATTTTGCAACCATAAAATAATGAAGAAATATGTTGGAAGGGAAGTTTCCTTCACTTTGCCACTACTGGTGTAAACTGATCACTTATCCCTCCTCTAGTCCTGACATGACATACCCTCATGTATTATTTTCAGTTTGTCTCTTAGCCACTTTCACATTTATTCCACCTTTTCTGCCTGCCTAACATTTTTCTCATGAGATTGTTCTACAACTATACGCTTTAATCACCTAACACTTACTTCTATGTTTTTTTAAAATAATTTTTTATTGATTTCCTCACTAAACATTTCATTTACAAAGAAATATTAAAAATAAAAAATGTAAATATTCATAAAACTCAAAAGCGTCAATAATGTTTTATATCTCTGTAACCGAATTTGTGATATTACTACAGTGAGATTATAGTTTGTTCTGGTTAAAACCTTTCTAATCAATAATTTGGTACTATACTTTTAATTTGTTCTTTATTAATCTAGTTTTATTATAAAGCATATTTTATAAATTTAGTAGAAAATACGTTAGTTAAAATAGTTGAAGAAGAAGAATACACACCAGACCAAGTATTTAATGCTAAGGAAGCAGGTATTTTGGAAGAAGATGCTGAGCAGAACATATTTGGCAAAAACAGAAAAAAACTGTCAGCGGTTTTTAAGCTGCTAAAAACCGGATTGTCTTTTTAATGTGCGGTAATATTTCGGGAGATCTTTTAATAAGGCCTTTATTCATTAATAGAGCACATCGTCCATGTGCAATGAAAAGTGTAGACTTTGATAATCTGCCAATGCATTGGAAGACTAACAAAAAAACATGGATGATGACAGGAATATCTCCTATCTGCTTCAATAACCTTTTTATTCCTAAAACACATAAGTAAATGAAGGACAAGGGTCTTCCATTTAAAATTGTGAACATCCTGCATTGGAACACCCAAATGTGAAAAGCTTTATTATTCCTACCACACCATACAACAGCCTTTTGCCAAGAGTCTGGAGCTCCTCGCGAAGTACACTGATCCTCTTTGCGAGGATCTGATATTTGGCACGACGACGAGTGTACACCTCCAGAGACGGCGTCTGTAGCTACATAGACGCCAGTGGTGTTGATGTCTGAGGTCACCCAAAGGAAGATAGTGGCAAGGCTGGACTTGAAGTCCGGAAGGCAGTTGACGATGGTGTGGGTGATGGAGATCTGCCCCGTCTGGTCCTCCAGCGGTGGCCAAAGGACGCTTACACGTCAACCGATCGTGGATGTTAGTGGCCTGGACGCTCAGGTGTCCTACTTTCGATGATTGGACGGGGACTCCCTTTGGAAATTCACGACGGAGGTAGGTAAAGTAAGACGTATTCCCGGTGGGGGATCCCTCTAGGGTTCCCCATTAGAGGCGTGGCGTTAAGACCGGAGTCCCGGTGGGGGGACTCCCTTGGGTCCGCTTATTAGAGACATGGCGAATGATTAAAGACCGAGTTCCGGCTACCCGGGAACTTTAGTTCCTGCCAAGATAATAGTTTGAGGCAATGGCACCTCCTGGAGCTGTGTACAAGCTTAGTTGCGGATTCGGCTCCAGGGGAAATAGTTAAAAAAAGGGGAACGATAAAAAATATACATACGTTTACATGTTTGTTTATGTTTTTGTTTTGATAATAGTTTAGATTACATTTAAAATACATTTACATTTTAATGTTATTTTATATTTCGGGTTATTTTAGGTTTATTTGTAGTTTATGACTTTATTTTTGTTAACTTCTTGTTTTGACGTTTTAGTTTAGGTTATTTACATGTTTATAGTTTTACTGAACGTTAGTTCACGGATGGGAATGTCATTCGTATTGGTGGCCATACCCCATCACCTACGTACATAGTCGTTTAGGTACGGATGGGGTGGAGTATGGCATCGTAAATGCCATGGAAGGTTGACCCTTCGGGGTCAGTTCATGAAGACTAGTTTCTTCTCTTTCCGAGTACGCTGTTTGTGCATCGTTCGAAGATGCCTTACAAAGGAAGACTTGACTGTTGAACAGTGCGTAAAGAGCGTGTTGTTTTTTAATGAAACAACAACGTATTGCTTACACAAATACGGTTTCATGCATATTTTCAAACTCAGTGGTCACCCTCATTTAAAATAATATGTACACTTTACGAAAAATTTAATAGTGATGGTTCAGTATTTGAGTGTAAGTGCGAACGGCCTGCCAGTATTCGTTCTCCACAAAATGTCGAAGCTATCAGAGCAGGGTTGTTGAGGAGCCCGGGTAAATCAATAAGAAAAGCAGCAACACAACTTGGAGATCTCGGCGATCTGTCTAGCGAATTTTAAAAACTGATTCCCATTTGTATTCGTACATTATATTCGTGCTGCCTAAATTAACGGTTGACAACAAACATCAAAGAATGATGATATTTGCTGAATGGGCTGTGAACCATGATGTATTGCTGAATAATGCTTGGTTTTCAGATGAGGCACATTTTCACCAAGACGGGATTATTAATAAACAAAATGTGCGTTTTTGGGCTTCTGAAAATCTACACATGCTTCATGAAAAGGTGCATCATGGTTCAAGAATTACGGTACGTGCCACTATATCAAGTCATGGGGTAATAAGGCCATTCTTTTTTGAACAGACAGTGAAAGTGAACATTATCTAAACATACTGTATAATAATTTTGTTCCTCAACTTCTTGCAAAAGGGTTTCAATTAGAAAACAAGTGGTTCATGCAGGATGGAGCCTGACTGCACACAGCTAATGTTGTTTTAGACTTTCTGTAACTAGACTTTCTAAAAGATTTCCTAATCGTTTTGCGTGTGGACAAAACTGATCCCCAAACAGTCCTTACTGGAATCCGTGTGATTATTTTCTTTGGGAATTTCTAAAGGAAAATATTTTCCCTAACATCCTCATACAGTGATGTAACTGCGAGTGCTGATCATTGAGGCGTTCCAACGGAATAACAGAGGATATGTGTCGTCGAGTTATTAACAACATAGGAGTTCATGATGAAGAAGTTGCTAGAGGTGATGGTGTTCATATTGAACATGTGATAAGCAGAACATAATCTCCAGGTATATAGTAAACACTTTGTATTTTACTTTTCTGTGTTGCGATTCAAATAAATATTTTTTAACAAAACCAAATGTTGGATCATTTCATGCGCCAGTCTGTACATGCGCCAGTAAATAACTATTTAAAAATCATCAGAAACAATTATTTGAAATCATATGAAAAAGTATGAGAAAAATAATTTATAAATTAATACATAGAATGCCACAGATTTATTTTGTTATTTTTCTTTTTTACAAAGTTATGCAACTTTACGTACACCAAGAATAAAATGTCCTGGAGAGCATTTGTAAGAAAATTCACCATATGGATTCTCACTAGGCAAACACTGACTGGTACCACAGCATCGATAAAAACTTTTAGGGCCGCACTGAAATTAAATAAAACAATAGTAATATACATAAAATAAAAAAATATATACATGTAGTATTTTAATGTATAATTTTTGATCTTATATCAAACATGTACAAATACATCTATTTTTATCATGAGAATGAAATGAAATGATATGGTCAAAGAAAATTTCAGGAACTGAACTGGTTGAATATTGGCTCAAATTTCTACCAATAGCCAGTGGAGAGGGAATAAAACTTAACTGTTTTACATTATTTATTAGCAGGCAGGGATGCACCAAGGATGATTTTTGAGTTTAATAGTATATATATATAAAATATATGATGTATACACAGTATATATATGAGGTCTGTACATAAAGTAGTGAGATTGATTTGGAAAAACTTTTTATTTACAATCCAACTATAAATGGACTCTATCACCTTCAAAATAAAAGTTATTTTGTACTTGTAAACGCATGCAATGAAAATCATGACACTTTTTGGAAGTACTTATGTTAGCGAGCAATTATTTTCCATTATGAATATAATTAAAAGCACCGAATGAGGATAAATGACGTATTATTAAAAAGCGACGTGCGAGTTACTCGGTAGTCTATATCTGCAAATATAGACCAACTGGTTGCAAAGAAACAAGCCAAATTTCTCATTAAAATTTGCTTGATATTTTTCCCCATAATAATTATCTTTTGCTAAAACATATAATAATTCTATTATATGTTTTATATGTGTTATTTTTTTGTAGGGTTATTATTTGATTCATTTTGTTAATAAAGAAATAATTTGTGTTTATCATCTAGTGTTCATATTTTAATATGTTTCTTGTATGTGGCTCGCACAAAATTTTTAAATTTGTAGTTGGCCCCTTATAAAAAAATTGCTCATCCCTGCGCTTTCTTTCTCTTTTTGTTTGAGAAGGCTTGTATGAAACTAACGCCAGATTGTACAGGATTCCTCGTGCCGAAGGAATTTCTGTATTGTTGATGTACAACGAGAAAGGACACCTTCTGCTCAGCTGAAATCTTTAAACAGCTTTTCTTCCTTATAACAGGAGCATTCCTGAGACCTGGCCAAATATGGACCTTCGCAGTTATGCATTTTTCTTCTTCAGCCCATGTACTATCTTTGTCCCGTACAGCTGCAACGTGCACAAACCTGTTACTTTTGGCAAGCAGTTTTGGTGTGACCAAGACCCTGATATTTAAAACAGCGTCTTGGATTTGGTATGCACGCTCGCACATGAACAGAAAGGTAACCAACCTTTATTCAATCAGGAACGGTAGGATCAGAAAAGATTAAAATGGGTGAGGACGGTTGATTCAGCAACATCATTCTCCTTCCTCATAATCCTTTGCACGGATGTGATAGTCTATGATAATAGCTCTTACAATATATCCGCTAGTTCAATACCAGCCTGGTCACGGCAAAAAATCACTTCCTTGCTGAAATTCAGCATATAAAGTTATGAGATTGTAAAATAGAATTCAACATATATAGTAGATATGGGGTTCTACTACCACTGCATCTTTCCCTACATTCTTAAGGCCTAGGAGTTTTCGGCATTGGTCTTCATTAAATACTCAATCAGTAGTGTACTACTCCTAAGCTTCTTAACAGATTTTAGAGACCCACAGGCTGTTATCACACATTTATTAGAAAGGGAGAAAACCTTTATAAAGGATTTTCCTTTCTCATTGTATTTATCTAAAAAAAAAAAGCTTGTTAAATTACCACTCTCTGGTACATTTCCTGTATCCATTTCCCTAGATACATGTTCAGCCAACAACCATGGCTGAAGTCTCTTCAGACACCCAGGTTTCTTAGTTTTTTCAGGTGGACCAACAACCACCAAAAGAGTTTTATTAGGCACTGCTATATGGTTCTCATGAGTACTGGCAATATAACAGATCATTCCAGCAGGGCGGATGTGTACTGAAGCTAAAACTACTGAAGCTTAAAACTAAGTTCTAGCTAACTAGCTAGAACCTAGTTTTAAGTACATGATCGTGGAATAGAAAATATTCAAGGAAATTGCTCTGCAAGGATATCCTTCCATTTTTTGATTCTATAAAATACAAAGTATAATTGACTCAGAACAAGTGTGTTTTTCCATAAAAATGTTCCTTGTTTTAAGGTTAACAGAAGTTTGGCAAAAGTAAAATTGACTTCTTTATAATTATGTGGCAGAAAACATCAAATAAATCCTTAAGGATACAGATGAAATTCCAATGTCTGAAAAAATAATACTGTTATTTATTATTCACAACATTTTTTTAATAAAACATCTGGATTAGATGCTAAAAAATATAGAATTAAACTCTATTTTTCAAAACTCTTGTCAAGCAGACTAGCTACATACCATTAGCTGATAATGTATGATCCATTGATCTGTTTTCACCGTCTGGTAAAACCTTAAATGAAGTCAATTTTTCCTGAAAATTTGTTTTTTTTTTATTTTCATCATTACTCATCCTTCATTTTCAAGTTTATTCTCAACCACTTGTTTGGTGTAGAACAGTATGTGAACTGGAATCTAAATCCTTGCTTTCTTAAACATCAGTCATTTTTTTAGATTCTGTAGACATATTCTTTAGAATTGCAGTAATGTGAGAAATTAAATAATTATATAAAAATGAAAAAAGTCTGTATTCAATATTTCAAATTAAATGTACAACTTATTTTAAGAATTGTAATGTAAAAAAGATAAGATTAGATTAGAAGCTTTTGAAATGTGGTGCTATAGGAGAATGTTAAAAATCAGATGGGTGGATAAAGTGACAAATAAAGAGGTGTTGCTGCAAATAGATGAAGAAAGAAGCATTTGGAAAAATATAGCTAAAAGAAGACAGACTTATAGGCCACATATTAAGGCATCCTGGAATAGTCGCTTTAATATTGGAGGGACAGGTAGAAGGAAAAAAATTGTGTAGGCAGCAGGCAACATTTGGAATATGTAAAACAAATTGTTAGGGATGTAGGATGTAGGGGTATACCAAAATGAAACGACTAGCACTAGATAGGGAATCTTGGAGAGCTGTATCAAACCTGTCAAATGACTGAAGACAAAAAAAAAATGTAAAAAAAAACTGAAAATCTAAATGTTTTTGGATTTTGGGCTTTTTTGGACACTTTTGGTTCAGTTGATTGTAATCAATAAGGGAGATGCACAACTAAAAGTTACAACAGTACTAAATCCAAGATTTCAACATCCTACGGGTAATCATTTTTCAGTTGCTTGTGATACATTCATATGTACGTACAGACGTCACGCTGAAACTAGTAAAAATGGATATTTCTATTGAAATCTGAAAACCAAAATTCTTTGCAATCACAATACTTCCTTTACTTTGTACAAGGAAATAAAAAAACTTAGTTTGTTCTCATATGCTACAAACAAGAATATTTTGTTATTTTGTCATACTAAGGCCTCACCCACATTTAATTGTTATGAGTTCTAGAGTAATATTGCTAAAGTAGATTTTACTACTTACTCTTTCTCCTAATTCCAAACATGTACCGTAACAATATACATATGTTACAAACGTTAACAACAAAAGTAACTTCAGTATTTTATATGATGTTACCATAATGACAGTGATTAGAAATTTTTGGTAATATATATAAATCAAGTAGCAAGAATGGATGATGTAACTTAAATGGATATATCTATCCAATAATCAATACTGTGTAGTATCAAGATGTTAAGCCAGTATTTATTTGTTTTTATAAAATTATTATTAATAAAAAAAATTATGTTAATAAATTAAACAATTTATTGTGTAGCATCAAATAATTAATAATATTTTTATTACTTAAATTTTTTACTCACAGCTATTCTTTCTTTATTTTTTAATTTATTATCTCTATTAATGTTTTAAAAAATAATAAAATGCTTAACAAGCATAAAATTTCTATGATTTTCAGAGTGCATTAAAAGACAATAAAATACAGTTTCATATCACCATACACAAATACAATGATGTCATTCATTTTTTTAATATTTATTAAAAATTTTGTTACAGTGCCCCCCACACACACACGTGCAAACACACACACACACAAATAATTTATTAATTCTATTTATGTTTACTACTGTATCATAACAATAAAATGTCTGAAAAAAAATATGTATATATTAATCGTTGTATAATTTTTAAAGTAAAATTCCAACAACATGACAGGAAAAGTCCATAAAATAAGGATATAGAGAAGGCATGTGGAAATATTACTTTAAGGATGGTGTAGCACGTTTGCAGGACAACTCGTGCACCAGAATTTCATCCTAGTTAATTAGCTGTTCTAAATTACTCTATAACAGAACAGTCATTTCAGTTTAACTAGTACACGGGAAAGGGCCATCAAAAGATGTTTCATATAACCAAAGAAAGGGTTTCCAGTTTTTTTGAAGCTGTGTTCAGGATATCTTTTTAAGGTAACAAAATTAGTTTATTGCACTGTTCTGCGCAATGTTTAAAAGAAATATTACAGCATAAAAGTACTAAAAGTGATCCAAATTATGAGAAAATTGTTGGCAACCAAAATGAAAATTTAACAACGAAGACCCAAAGTGAAAAGAAATGCAAAAATATCTCATAAATCTTCAGTTGAATAAATACTATTAAAAAATCAATAAAACAAAAAATAGTAAATTTAAAACTTATCATACCCTCACATATACAACCACAAACATTCTTATGCACTTCTTTTTACATGAATACACATACATAAATGCATATATTACAATTACAATACATTCATAAACTCAAACATCTACAGCCATACACAGTAACAATCTAATTTATTTTTCTTAATTCATTTTTTTTTAATATTTCAGTTTTTGATCTTTTTTTTTGTATGACAGTTATAAGAAAAGGAGAATAATATTTTTATAACAACTATTTCAAAATATAAATTGTTCAAACCTATCAGTTTGAGTGGACTTAATTGTTATAAAAAAATTTTGTTTTATTAGTTAAAAATCATGATGGAACTAAACCAGAACAAAAATTTATTTACTCAAAAATGTACCTTATTTAATATGCATAGCATACAAATGTACTGTTTACAAAGCTACAGCTATTACTAAAAATTATGTGAAAGCATATTCTTACATAAAATTATATCCACAGATGTGGTGATAATAAAAAAAACTATTCAGCAAATTATAATAAATATAATTATACCAATTTAAATGACATTCTTCTATTGTGTCACTTGGTAGTTCTTATTAATATAAATTCTTACAAATATAAAACTTATAATCATAAAATATAAATCTCCGAATTATTATTAACAATAATAATAAATTTTCCTTCATTTAAATTAAAAAAAGGACAATTTTGTATAAAATAGTATACTAAATTTCATGTTTTGAATTAATATTTCCCTCCAGTTCTGATCTTAATGACAGTAAAATGACCAAAAAATGACTCTAACCAAAACACATTTGTTGTTTTCACAATAACTGCTAAAGCTAATGATGCTTAAACAATGCAGCAAGAGATTTTTAAATTAAAAAAAAAAAATTATACTATATTAAGTTTGACAGCAATACTTTTTTGGCAGTTGTGTTTTTTAATTTTAATACTTACCTCTTGTTTCTATAGTTTCTGCTACTACACAGTACATAAAAAATTTTCTTCTGAATGCACACGATGACTGAATTACTCTTCAATAATATTTTTCAGTATTAGAATGAAGCTATGAGCGTAATGAAAAGTATGCTTTGAAATATTATATTGTCACCCCCCCCGCATACATTTTAGAAATACATAAATTTACTTATTTACACAATGACTAAATTTATCTTCAATAATATTTTTCAGTGTTTAGAACTATGATAAATTAAATGTATACACTGAAAGGTAAAGTTGTTACAAGAATAAATTACACGTACTCTGAATACCAATTATAAATGTATTTAATGTAAAACAAAACACAGCCAAGCACAGAAGCCACGCACAAATGACTGTATCTCTCTCGCTTGAATAACCTCGGCTTCCCCAAATGAACATATCACAACAAAGCCTTACAGATCATATTTATTTACTACCCAGCTGACTGTTTCTTCCTCATTTGATTAAACTCTGCTCACTTAAATTTACCCAAATGAATGTTTCAGCTTGTAGCCTTACATGTCATACTTATTCACTATCCAGCAGACTATCTCCTCCCTCAGCTCACCCGAGTTTACACGAATGAGTGTTTCACTTCAAAGCTTGATGGATCAGACTTTTTCAAAATGCCCATCTAAAAGTGTGCGGTGTGCCTAAAAAAGTTTTCACTTCAAAAAGCTTCAGATTGGTTTAATGTAAAGTGTGCTGTGGAATTTATAGATTCTTCTTTTAATATCCTTTAAAGAAGTGGTTTAGTACCTAGGAAAATGAGGAAAGATACAATAACCTGTATTAATCTTTGATCTATCTGCAGTTTGTTGATGAATAAAAGGAATGTATGACATTATTATTTCTTTATCGTATCGGAAGAAAAAATTTCATTGGAAGGTTTAGATCAAACAAAATTAAGTTGTAAAAAAAAATTTTAATTAAGGAATAAAGCTAAGAAAAACAAAACAAATATAATATAAATATATATGCATCACAGTTCATAGACATTTATTAAAGATGTATAAGTAAAATATTCTGTGTATTTTTAATTTGGTATTACAAAAAATGCTTTATTTTGAAAAAATATTTTTATTAAGATATTTCTAGTTGGATTCATTCTTTTCTTTTTAAGTATAGTGGAGCCGTTCTAACAATCCACTTTCCTTTCTCTTATAGTAACAGGTCAAAGCCATTTATCAGAGTGGGGGCCACAGATTGCTCAATTTTCTGACACGTCGAGTTCAATTCAAAGTATAAATGAAATTTAAAAACATTAGCTATAGTACAATGATTGTACATACGAAATGTGCAGTGCCATATTAAAAAAATTTCTTTTTTGTGTAATTTTTTTATACTGTATTATAAATCTTTTAAAATAAATTCATTCATTGGTCAGTTTTCGAAAATGTACAAATTGTTTTGTTGCTTACATAAAAATTTTTTATAAGCATCTGTTGCATGCATTAATGTGTTTGTAAACAAATTCATAGCTGTCTCACTGCCAGCTACAGAATTTGAAATAGTCTAAACATACTAATCATCATGCTTGCTCTTGTTTCCTTTCAATAAATTGCTGGTTTCTTAAAATCGAATGTGTGCACAAGCCATTTGTTAGTCATCACTTCACCAACAAAAACAAACATTTTAATTCTACAATAAAAACAAAGAAACTTATTTGTATAGTATAGAAAACACTAGGCACAGTCGTTATTGTTAAATCATCTTGTGAATTTATGTAAAAAATTATTAATTGAATAAGTTTTTACAGATTAATTTTTATTTTATGATAGGAATAATGTTTATTATTTTTGGTTTTATTTAAATTACGCATATCTGTATATCGGGCGTGTCTCAGTGTTTTTATAGTTAGCAGTTTTACATTTGTAGTTATGGAAATTCCAAAGGAAATTGGTGGTTGTAAAGTTTTACAGTCAAACTCGTGAAGTTATTTTCAATGTCTGCAAAAAGAAGCTGCGTTAGGCCCATGGTTAATAATTAAAGTTCAGGAAAGGGTTGCTGAAACAAGAGGAGTTTCTCACTGTAGCATTTGGGGAATAATTGAGAAAAGTAATAAAAATGCAGCATCAGGTAGTGGATTTTCTACTCCAAACAAAAAACGTTTGTGAAATAAACTGAAAATAGAAATTAATAACTTTGAAAAATATGTTATTAGACAAACTATAAATGAATTTCATGTTTTCAAGGTCAACGATCTACTATAAAGATTATTAACAGTAGTAAAGAACAACTGTTAAGGATGGAAAATGAGGTTTGCAGGAGGTTATTAAAAAATTAGGGTTCAAGTGGAAAAAGATGCGTAATAATAGACAATTTCTGATATAGAAAAATTATATTCGGAAGAAACGAATACTATATCTAGAGGGCTTAGAAAAATACAGAGCTGAAGGAAGGCCGGTCATTTGTATGGACAAAATGTATGTGTATTCAAGAGACACAAGGAATAATTGTTGGACCGATTCGAATGAAACATCCGGGAAAGTTGCTACAATTTCTAAAGGTCAAAGAGCAATCACCGTTCACGATGGTGGGGAAAACAGTTTTGTAAAAGTTACGATATTGATTTTCAAATCTGGACAAAAATCTGGCGATTAGCATGATAGTTTGAATTATAGAAATTATGACGAATGAGTTACAAATCTACTCCTTAAAAATTTACAACATTCAGTGTTAGTCATTCATTGATAATGCACCATATCACAATCTGGAATTGAATGGTGCACTGTCATCAACCTCTAAGAAATGTAAAGTGATTGAATGGCTTGCAGAAAAAAATAAACCGTTCAATGAAAAATTGTTAAAACCCGAGCTATGTAAATTAATTTGTCAGTAAATCAAGATTTAAAGAGTGTAAAATAGATGCTTTATTTGCTGAAAAGGGTCACAGTGTATTACGGCTTCCACCACATCACCTGGACCTCAGTCAGATTGAGATGATATGAGTTATTATAAAGAATTATGTTGCCAATAAAAATGTGACTTTCAAATTGGATGATTGTATAAAATTAGTGAAAGATAAAATAAGTACAATTAAATTAATAAAGTTGACTGGATGCAAAAATGTCAGCATGTGCAACAATTAGAAAAAAATTATTTAGAGACTGAACCCGTGATTGATCAGGTATCTGAAATTATAATGGCTCGGCAAACGATTGTGAAAAGTATATTGGTAGTAATCGTAACAGTAAATCCAATGACTATGATGATTCAGACCCTGAAATTGGCGGTATTTTAGAGTTACATTAATTAGGGAAAGTAAATAATGTTTTTTGTATAGGTTAGAATACTGCTTCCTATTATGAATAAGTCCTATCCCGCATTTGTTGTATACCTCACAGTTGTACATCTACTTACTTTCGCAATAGCCTTTTTATAAATGCTTGTTTGTACATAGATTGGTCTGGTTAAGAGCAGTAATTCTTGTTTTTACATAATTTTATTCTCTTTTAGTATGTACTAAGATAACGATTTTTGTTGTTTTTTAAAGTTTCTTATAAAATATCATCTATAGTTCATTTATGCTGGCTAGTGTAGAAATTAGTTATTTCACAAAGTACAAGAACAGGTTTAAATTGTATGTATACTTGATTTTTGATTTTGACAATGATTGTTCTTTAGTGGGAGCTGTTATGTAAGGATAACATTGTTCCAATGTTGTTATGCAAGTATAAATATCAAAGACATATATTAATTTGTCCAATGCTGGTAATATTAAATTAGAAAAAAAAAATAGTTTAATATCAACTGAATCAAATTTTAAAATATTTTCAATTTTTGAAATTTGTTCAGTTTGTCGTTGGAATACTGTTTTGTTTCAATACTAAATATATACACAAAAACCTATTTAAAGATAATCAGAAACAAAGTTGTGAAATTATCATGCAAAAATATAGGAAAACTAATTTATAAATTAAAAAATAAATGTAAAATGTTTTTTCTCTACAAAGTTACATATACTTACATCTAAGTTCACCAAGAATAAATTGCCCTGAAGAGGATCTGTAGGCAGCTTCACCATTCATATTCTCACTAGGCAAATGTTGAGTGATACCACAGCATGGATAAAAACTTTGATGGTACACTGAAATAAAATAATAATATACATAGAACAAAAAAAAAGAAAAAAGATAGACATGTAATATTTTAATTTATTGTTTTTGAATTATTATTTTGGACATGTACAAATACATCTGTTTTTATCACAAGAAGGAAATTATATAACAGTAGAAAAAAATTCTAGTTATTGAAAGCCCCTGACTTATGCAAGAACTGAACTGAACTTGGACTGCCTGAATATTGGCTCAAATCTCTAACAATATCCAATGCAGACAGATAATAAAAATTAAATTTTTCTTATCTAAATACTGCTTCTTCTTTAAATACTTCTAATTTAATAAGACAATTCTTCTCAAATACATTTTAAAGTTTCATTTTCTCCATTTTTATAGTTATACATGAAGTGTCATCATAAAGTATCTGACTTTGGCTCTTAAAAACAAAAATACATAACCTATTCAGTTCAATGACTTGACACTTCAAAGTAGACCCCTTCCGATGTAACACACTATTACCAGGGATGTTTCCATTATTGAAAGCAGTTTTAGTAAGCACAAGAAGTTCTTTTGTCACATTTCTTTTAATCTTTTATTGGTCTTCAAATCTCTTTCTTTTAAGCGGAATTTTAACATAGGAAAGAGTCAAACCATCAGGTTCGGTGTTTGTAGATTCCAAAATGTCTGGCAGAACTGCCATCGGTTTTCCTTTTGTCCATGAATGTGCATTAAGTAAATAACGCTGTACGTCAAATTTGTATGTGGTTAATATTTTAGTCCTGTTCCTACGAAGTAATTTCCAGGTTTACTTCTGATATTGTTTTCTTCAGTTTACACTCATTCTCAGATACAAGAAATACAAACAAACAAAAATACAGTTTGATAAAGCTCTCAATTCAGATGCCAGTATCGTTTCTACTAAAATCATTGTGAATTTCTTTCTCCTCATGAAGTACTTATCAAATAATTTCCTCTTAATAGTCCTGTGTTCTCCTTTTTCTGTCTAGTGAGTTTGTTCAACGACCCAGAAAAACGTCCGTAAGCTACATCCAGTTTTCTGTAATTCTTTTCTATTCTATAACAGTACATTTTTTAGTGCAAAACAAGGTAAATAATTATATAATATTATAATTATAATATTAAATTTCTTATTAAAAATCTATTTACTTTATTTTTCTTATTACTGTTGATGCCTGGTTTTACTGGAAATCATCACGATGCATTCACAAGTCTGCACTGTATACAATGAAAATAAAAACTTGCTTGCATGAAGCAGACAGTCTGTGTGCAGAGCATTATATTACTCTTTTCTTGTAACATTAAGCTCATTCAGAAACCAAATATTCTGCAATACAGAAGTTTAATTATTTTCATAAATAGCAAACATTCTTTTCACAATTGAAATTTATTATCGTTTTGTTTAATTTCAGACAATAATTTCTTTTAAAATATTTAACATACATACAAATATTTCATACCACATACATTACAAAACCAAATAGTTTTTACTTGTATTAATAAATTATTAGAACACTCCCTCCATCAAGTAAGTCATAAACTGAATGACCAATTTATTTGAATAAAGGTAATCAAAATATTTCATTTGAGTTATATTTATATACAGTTGTAATGAGTATTAGTACTGATGAAGTTTATATAGTAATAAATGGATGGTTATAGTGGGGGATGGTGGGCAGTCAGTGGAAGGATAGTGGGCAGATTTTGGCTGGACGGTGGGTGGAAGTTCTAAACAAATTTAATATAATAATTATTGTACACGTTGCTTATGATGAGAATAAAAAGCTCTGTAGTCAAGTTCGTGAAACAGTAAATAATCTATACAATTTTGAACAAACAAGCTATAAAGTCAGGAAAATTAAGCATTTAATACGCATTCAAGAACCACTGTAGCTAAAGCTTGTGGAATTTCAAGATCACAAATTCAAAAACTCTTAAAAGAAAAATAGGAGTTTCTTAACACTAAATCGTAATCGTGCTTTAGAACACCAAAAAAGTACAAACAATATTCAAAACCAGTTAGTGGATTAGACAGTTTTGATCAAGAAGTGTAATAGTGTACGACAAACAGTTAAAGAGTTTTACGCAAAACATAATGAACTGCATATTACATGAAGAACTTCAAAACAGTATTCAATTTAGGTTCCAGAACTACACCAGCAGCTCTCCTAAAAGAGTTATGGGTTAAGTAGTGTAAAACTGATAACAGGAAACTCTTGATTGAGAAAGAAGACATTTGGTGGAAGAGGGCAGAATATTTAAGAAAAATTACTGATGGCTGGCTAGGCTTCCCATACGTCTGGGATTAACCTGAAAAGACCTGGTTTTTTGTACTGTTCAGGGTTTGAGAATTTTATGACTGGCAAGGATTTTTTTAAATTTTAGACCTATATGTTCGACATTATGCTTTTAAACATTCTCTTATGGCCGTGCATCTCTCAGCTGACCTTGTAGTAATCGCTGACGTCGATCTTGACGGGGGAGCAGCTACCAGTGTCACCACAACCTTTTAGTTAGTCATTTGGCATCACAACAGCCACAATGTGTTAATGTTGCTTTCATGTGAAGTAACTCTACATAGTTTTGATAATTTTATCTCTATTCATTTTTTGTCTCATCATTTACCAATGGGCAAAAGAAAATGTGTGTTTAATGTTAATCTGCAACAGGAATACAAATTTTTAAAATTGTGCAATGAGAGTAACAATGAATGTGATTATTGCACACTATGTACTGGAGAATTTTCTGTTGCTCATAAAGTAAAGGGTGATATTGAAGACCACGTGAACCAATTGTTTACCAATGCAATGAAAATTCTGAATTATCACTAAAGTTTATCCAGGTCCTGATCAATTGGTTCAAGTCGTCGATTTAAAGACTGATTTAATGGTCAGCTCTGAAGACCTGTGCATAAGTTGTGTTTGCCACCACTGACTGTTTTTTTTTTTTTCTTCAGTCATTTGACTGATTTGATGCAACTCTCCAAGATTCCCTAACTAGTGCTAGTTGTTTCATTTCAGTATACCCCCTCCTACATCCTACATCCCTAACAATTTGTTTTACATATTCCAAACGTAGTAAAATTCCCTTGTCCCTATATTTTCCTGAAACTAAACTGGTCTTGAATGAAGACCAAACTGTCATATTAGACCAAACTGGTCTAATAATTGAATATTATTTATTTAAAATAAATAAAAATACTTCAATATTACTAATTGAGAATATTGTTAAAATAATAATTTTATTGATTGATATTATACTTTATTATTGTAACTCATTTATTGTATTTTGTTAATGTGCTTTATATTATGGTTATATATTGTTATTATAATATAATATTCTGTATATTTACATCTTACTCATATGCTCTTCTAACGCTACTCACAGACTAATTATTATACTACATTACATGTACATACGTACTACACACAGGCACATATGCAAACAAAATGAACACAGACATACAACATACAGATATTATATTAGATTCTATAAGTCACTAGTGTGTGATAAGTTATCATTATTTACACTTTCTATCCAATGGCACCACGGTTATTCGGACCATTGGACACATCTCCAGCATCACGAACAACATATTTAAAGAAATCCTAGTTGCTATAAGATTATAGGTACAAGTTTCCAAGAATATATATTTATGATATTATTACAAGTTATTAATATTATGAGCATTATGTTTATTCTTATTACTGTACCATACTTATGATTATCATATCAAGGATTAATGAAACTGAGCATTACGATTATCATTCTCATTATATTATTCTTACGGTGTATTACTACTTTTATACATTGTCATTGATTTGTGATCACTATTATACATTATATTGATAATATATATAATGTATATATACATAATATGTATGTACATAATATGTATATATACACAAAGATATACATTGTATTCATATTTGTATTAGTGTAACATTTATGTACCTTATATTGTAATTCTCATGTTGTTACAAGAAAAAAGAACTTCTTTCTGATAGGCAGTATGTTCAGATGCATTTGTTTTCTTTGTCCTCTTGCTTAATTTAAAAATCTCCTGTCATTTTCTTCCTTCTTATTTGTTAATGAACCAGCTTAATCATTGTTAGAATTATTAATGTATGAATTTTCACTTTCCTTTAAAATGTTTAAGAAATAACATTACTAAATTCTATATATGTTCTAGCTACACAGCAAAATTAATATATATATTTAAAAATGTGAACTTAACTAAAACTACGAAACTACTGTAACATAATGCAGCTGTTGTACAGATAGTAAGAGTGGATGTTATATAAATAGATATATCTATCCAATAATCAATATTGTGTAGTAACAAGATGTTCAGCCAGTATTTATTTGTTTTCATTAAATTAAAAAAAAAAATAATTATATTAATAAATAAAATAATTTATTATGTGAATCACCGGATAATTAATAATATTTTTACATATTTTTACTAATGGCTATTCTTTCTTTATTCTTTTTTAATGTATTACCTCCAATAACACTTTAAAAGATGATTATAAAACAATGCTAAGCAAAGCATAAAATGTCCATGCTTTTCAATTTGCATCAACAGATAAAATATAATTTCATTTCAAAATACACATACAATGATAATTTTTTGTTATTAATTTGAGAATGTTATATACATGTGCATGCGCACAGGTAGATATGAAATATATAAAATACATAAATATATTATAATGGTATTATGATACAATAGTAAACATGTTAAAAAAAAATTATACATTATATATATATATATATATATATAAAATATATAAATTTAAAAAAAAAAAGTTTTTTTAAGAAAAGTCCTTGATAAGAAGAAGGCATATAAGAAATATTACTTTTAAGATATGATGAAGCATGTTTGCTAAATCACGTACTTGTACACAGGAAATGGATGGTCACCATTGAAAGATGCTTTATATAACTAAAAAAAGGGTTTCCAATTTTTTGATGTTGTGTTCAGATATCTTTTGTAAAAATGAGATTGTAAAAAAAATAATTAATAAATCAATATATTTAAATAAAAAAAAAAGTTATAAAAAATGAGATGAAGTTCAATTTGCACCGATATGCCCTTGTAAGATCCAAATATTTCATTTGACTATAATCTAGAACCAATGAAAATAAATACGACTTATGATATATCATTGAAAAGCTCTCAATGAGGGCCAATTACTGCAGTTAAGATGTTACAACAGTCCTAAATCCAAAATTTCAACATCCTACAACTAATCGTTTTTGAGTTATGCGAGATACGTACGTACATCCACACGTCACATCAAAAGCTACTCAAAATCGATATTTCTGTTGAAATCTTAAATTTTTCACGAGCACAATACTTCCTTTACTTCATACAAGGAAGTAAAAATCAATAAAACAGAAAATAATAATTTGAAAATTTATCATACATTCACACGTACACAGCCACAAACATACTTAAGGATCTCTTTTCATATGAATACAAATATAAACATAATATATGTCAGTGAACAATTACACATACATTCATAAACTCACACAAACATCTACTACCATACAACGTAGCATTTTAGGTATTTTTGATCTCTATTATTTTTATTCAAACTATTCTAAAAAATAAACTGCTCAAATACATAGTTTGAGTGGATTAGAGAAAAAAAAATTGTTTCACTATTTAAATCTACTTTTCTTCTTTCTGAGAGAAGTCATGCCATAGCAGGATTCATGGAATGGTAAAAGCTACTTATAATTTTGAAGAATAGTAAGTATAACAGTTTTCTCAGGCACTATTTAAATTTATTTAGTTTTACTAATTTTAATTACTATTTTATTTTTTACAATTACTAGTTTTAATTTTTAGAAAACTACACAATTGATACTAGGTAAAAAATTATATTTTACCATTTTTTTTTTAATATTACAATGAATATTTATTTATAATTAAAATATATAAACAGTCAATCAAATTCCATTCAGAAAGTAGAATTTAATTTGCTACATGATTACTGAAATCAAGTATAATGGTTAGTGGAGCAAACCAATGTCACTTGATCTTGAGGCTTATTGCAGAGAAACAATTTTTATTAGATACAGCTGAGCTCAATGGTTTTACTAGATAGATCACTGAAAGCATAAAGAAAATAATCAATAAACTAGAACCAACACAAATACTTTTACTTCAGAATCATGTATAAAAATTGCATACTGCCCTTTGTAAATATTTTAAAATCACAACTTCAACATTACCATGACTATATCTAGAAAATAGCCCTCTGACCTTGGAAATGCTAAACTAAACTGTCAAAAAAGTAGGCATTTATAAATTGATCTGTAAAGAGACAATAATCACATTGGTTATGTAGGGCAAACTAAAAAAAAAAACATTTAAGTAGAGTAAAGGATTTGGCTTATTTATGTAAAAAAGAGAAACTGGTGTAGTGTAGCCCAACATTGTCTGAAAACTGGTCACTAAATATTTTTTTTCAGAAATGTTGGTTTTAAAAAATACATGAAATTGTATAGTTGGGAACTCACTTTATCAATTCTTAGGCAGATACTTCATGGTTGAACAATGATAAGGGACCAATATCCAATAGCCTGTTTGAAGTAAAATTTGTTAAAACTTTTTTGATAAATTTCATTATAAGAATACTGTTATTCCCCTCCTTAAAATTCTGTTCATGGATGTGCATATCTCTTTGATTGGTTTAAGGTTCATGATGTATTTACCTTTCTTAAGATACAAGATGTGGCTATTAAATAACGAGACTAATGCTGTTACAGAACTGCGCATGTACCAAATTCATACGACCAACAGCTGTGTAGCATGAAGCCTTCTCTTTCGATTGTTGTTGTTACAGTTTCTGTAGATATATTAGTCTGGCCATGGCCTTCATTTGGATAACATCTGTTTTTTTTTGTTTTGGTGAAAAAATGATAAACATTTAGAACAAAGAACTGTCGTGAAATTTTATATGAAACTTGGAAAAACCACTACTGAAACTTATCTTTTATTAAAAAAAGTATATGGCAATGATTGTTTACCATGTGCACGGGTTTTTGAGTGGTTTAAGTGTTTCCAAGATGGCCGAGATGTTGAAGATGATGATCAAAATTCAAAGTAATGATGATTGTTTTTGTCAATATTTATGGGATTGTATACCTTCACTGGGTTCCTGAATGTCAAACTATTAATCAACATTACTACATTGTGGTTCTTGCTCAACTCTCTGGAAAATAAGAAAAAAAGACCCAAATTGTAGAAGAACAAGTCGTGGGTTCTTCATCAGGACAACGCACTGTCTCACATTGCATTGTCTGTGAAATGTTTCTAGCCAAGTATAACACTCAAGTGTTAGACCATCCGCCTTATTCACTTGATCTGGCACCATGTGACTTTTATCTGTTTCCAAAGGTCAAATCTGCATTAAAAGGAACAAGATTTCAGACCGTTGAAGCTGTGAAGAAAAAGTGGCATGCGTCATGAAAGAGCTCACAGAAAAAGACTTCCAGCACTGTTTTGAACAATGGAAAATTCACATGAACTGTTTTAGAGATAGAGGAAGGGTGTATATTGAAGGGGATAATAGCTAAATATGCATAAATTTAAAATAAAATATTTAATAGCATTAGTCTGATTATTTAATAACCACATCTCGTAAACTTCAGCTACCCCATCTATAAAAAATCCATGCACTAAGTTAAAGTGAGCACTCTAGATATTTTTAAACTAAATTCACACTTTCCACTGGGAATGCCTAGATGGCATTATTTTATTTGCTTACTTTTATTTTTTATTCATATTCTATAACCTGGCTAAAAATATTTTAGTAAGTGGAGTTAATTTAATTTTATAGAATTGCTCACTAAAAGAAACTCACAACTCCAGTGCAATACTGTATCCAACAATGATTACCACACAATGTTAAACACAGGAAAAATTTCATCATTTTATTATATTATGTATCGCAATATACTAGACTGTCTTTAAGTGTTATATTTTACGAAACCATGATGAAAAACATATCTGGGCCTTGAGAAAAACAAGGACCGTACTCATACATCCAGGAAAACAAAATAAATACACAGATAGGCATTACAATAGTGAAGCTTCATAAGCATTTTGAAAACTGGTCAGCCGAGCATATCATGATTTGTTTATCAATGTAGAAAAGCAAAATTTATAATTTTTTTTTTAATTTACCTTATTTAAAAAAAAAATAAATAAATAATATCTCTTTACTTTTTTATTAATATTTTGTAATAGGAACTGAACAAAAAGAATTTCGTGCAACTTCTACAATAATAAATATTTTATGATCTAACAGCAAACATAGGAATTTAATTTTCCAAAAAAAAACTACCACTCTCCTTACAGAAAAACTATAGAACAAAAATAATTAATTACATATACAAAATCGCAAGTCTCATAAAAAAAAAATTATCTTTTGAAGTACCAATATGTTTTATGTGAGGGTGCATATAGCACCCTGCAAATGATGTATATATATATATATATATATACATACATCATTTTGCTTTTTATTTTTATACTAACTCTTGTCCAAAAAAATCATTAGGCTTTGGTGTATACAAACAGAAACTTCTGTATCTATAAACGTCTAAACTTATAAAGATAAGTTTAGGAACACAAGTAGACTTGTGTTCCTATTTTTGTGCCACTTTTATCTTGATGGTCTCTATTGTTGTGAACAATTTCTTTTGAGAAGCATCATAAGCTGATAATTTCTCAATCTTCTATCTTGTACCTTCAGCTTTTTTTTGAAATTGTATGTGTGATTGTAATTGTATGTGAGGTTAGGATATCCTAACCTCTGGTGTAATTTTTGCTAATTTGTACAAATACCAATCAAGTATAGAGAAAAGCACAGGAGTTATCTACATCATCATAAGATTTACAAGTTATGGTGACTTTGTGTCTGAAGAATTGCTGCCACTTTCACTAAGGATTTCTTTGCCGCCATTTGAGTAAAACCAATTCTCTAGTTTGGCAAAGTTGATTTTCTGCAGCATTTCTGTTTCATGACTCACTACTTCCAACTTAAGGAGTGGAGACTTCCTACATCTTGCTAAATGTTGCCACTAGAGTTTTAGCAAAAAATAAGGGTTTTCTCTGCAAGCTTCACTTCATGCATCTATTTTTACAAAGATGTGTACCATTTCTTATAAATTTTCCTGCTGAGTTTCCAAAATGTGGAAACTCTTTTCCACATGAATTGAGTTTACACATTTTATACATGAGTTTACACATCAACATAGATATGTAATTCATTTACATATAAATGAATGATCCCAACTTGTATTAATTTTGGCAATGTTAGTTTATTGAATAACTTGTGAGGAAGAGAATCCAATTTCTCCATTCTATGCCATATTCAAATTCCTACATCATAACTGTTACTGAATATGCTCTTCAATGATCTCTTTTGGTAAATAATTTAATAGGCTGCAGCATATAACTAGACCAGTTAATAATTTAGTTTTCTATGACCCTTAATTGTTCCAGGCTGTCAGTATAGATTACTGTTGATATCCTCAAAAGTTCAGTTATCTTCAAATAAGATTGTTTTTTGGCAAAGAAAGTAAGTGCATACAACTGTTGCTATGATGATGACAAAAGAATTGATCATTGTAAAGGTGCTTGTCTGTGTGAGCAGAAAGAGTAGAGTAAGCAGTAAATCCAGGTATTGATGTCCAGGGTGTAATTGTTATAGCTTGTATTGGTTATTTTCAGGGCTAACTCATTAATACAGAAATATAAAGGTTGGAAATAAAAGAAAATTTCAAAAAATGGAGGATGATTATGAAAGCCCCTGAGTAAAATATTTTTTATTGACAATTCAAGATTTTCTAACACTTTTATTTTAAAATATATAAAATTTAAAATAACATGTATAAAATAAATTTTCAAATTATTCATAAAATGCATCATAAGAGTTGTCTCAAATGAAATTACAGAAATATTTTTTTTCAAAAATGAGTTCCAAGTTTTATGACAACCAGCAAAGAAGTAATCAGTATATGAAACAATTTTACTAAATCCTCCTAGTTTTATAGTTGTTTTGATAGATATATAGTAAGATTTCCTTACAAATAGATTTATTTAAGAATTTTTATTGTTATACAAAAAATATGCTGACAGTAACTTTCAAGTTTAGGTAAATCTAATTGCTGGTTCTACGATTAATGTTAAAAAATGAAAAATATCCAAATAAAAATTGATTTTAATGGAAATTGCACCTAAAAAGTGAAAAAAATAAACATAGCAGAGTCAGTGTCTCTACCTCTAGTTTGAATCCCACTCAGACATGACATTATTACAAACACTACAAAATTAATTTCTAATTAAAAAAAGAGTAAGATAGCTGTAATTGGGCGTAGGTCAGTAATAGTTAAAGGACAAAAAATATGTAAATAATAATAAACAAACACATCTTTCACTTTTAATTTCTGAAAAATAATAAATTAAAACAAAATAGCTTACTTCATTAACTGTAACACCATCTAATCAAAAATTCAATAATCTGTTTTTGTCAACTTTTTTATAACTTTGCAAATTTCATTAAGATTTTATTTCAATTACAACACATAAAAACTCTCTTTGCAGTTATAAAACTTTTAGAATTTAAATTTGAATTATAAGGTATAATTTATAATATTTTATAAAAAAATATATTATTTACAAATTTATGGTTAATTTAATCTGGACAAAATAATTTACAATTTACTGTGAATTTTTTTACAAACATTATGTTCAGATCTTCCTATAAACAGTTTTTCAATGAAAACAGGAGAGAAGCACAAAGTTTACAATCTTTTCTATGTTCAATGAATTTTTTTTCCTGATAACATGGACTACACAAAGTGGCACTGCAGCTTTATGAGAATTAAATACTGCAGTCATATGAGCTGATTATTGTAACTGAACAAATTTTTTTTATACATTTATTTTACACTGAAAATTTTTGATTTATTTTATAATGCTTTTTATTACTACTGAAGTTTATATGTTATAACTGAAGTTTAACTAATGAATCTGGAAAGATAACTACTTCAACTCTATTAGTAACTACATTACATAAAACAAAATTTTTTAAATACTACAAATAATAAATTTACGTATAGGAAGAAAGTGCTCGAATAATAATTAGTTGATGACAAATTAGCAGAATGATCTGGCAATTGGCCAAATAGATGTAACAGAAATATTTAATTTTAAGGAAAAAATTTAATTTTAAGATGTTACTCACTTTATTCATTTATTACTCTAACAAACTAATTAATTATCTACAAATAAAAGAAAATACTATTATTTTATTACTTTTCAGTTTTAATTGATTTTTCTTGATAACTACTATTTATTTAGGCAACAGCAAAGTTAATGCATTCTGAATAATGATCCTTTTGCAAACTTCTGCAGAACATTAGAAAAAGTTACTGCATAATTCGTTTACATACAAACTACAACACATCATAGTAATTACTTTTTTTAAATATCCATATCACGCAATTTAAAAAGAAAGCTTTAATTCATTGAATACACTAATATCCAAAATACATTATAATGACCTAATGTAAACAATCATTATGGTTTATTTGACATTATCAAAAGTAGGAACTGCAACCTCAGTATATCGGTAAGAATCAAGTCATCATATGAAACACCCATTATCAACCACATAAACAAAAGGAAACACATGTCAAATTTATTCCCTGGTTGCCCCTTAACCCTGGAGTAGTCGCGCGGTTGACAGTTGTCACCCACCTGCTATTATTTAAGGGTTATTCCCTTTCCATAACCCCCACCATTCTATCCCTTTCAGTATCTTTCAAGAAGACCCTATTGTTGGAATCTACAGTGTCGTCGTTCAGTTTACCCTTCAACTAAGAAAGGTATTTCACCTCAAACTAGTTTGGTTGACAAGTATCCCCCATGCGACCTTTTAAGTTATTTTACCGGTAAGTAATTTTTTCTTTAATAATTTGTTTTATGAGATAGATATTTATCAATTTGTTATTTTTCGTCTATTTAGTTTTTTCCTTCCAATAGAAATAATACCTAAACCCTATTTTATTTTTACATAGATCATGTCACAAACTAACAAAAGAAAAGTTGAGTACTCATCAGATCCCAAAATTTGGCAGCAGTGCCTCAAAGAATTATCTGATGAAGAGGAAGAAAGGGATCCCGAAGAATCGGATTAAGGCGAGATAGATCATCTAAGTGAGAGTGATCGCAATACGAATTCCGAGCAGTCAGCTGATGAAAACGATGATTACGAGGGTAAGTCACAAAATTCATTTTACCTCGGAAAAGATGGCAAAACACAATGGTTGAAGTGTTTACCTAAAAAATCCCACAGGAATATAACTGGAGACAATTGGTTCAGCAGTATTCCGATGGCCAAAAATTGTTAGAAACTAAAGGGCTCACATATGTTGGTACCCTCCGGAAAAACAAAACTGAAATCCCCAAGGAATTTCAGCCAAACAAACACCGTTCTGCATTCTCGTCAATGTTTGGTTTTCAAGAAGACTGCACAAAAGTTTCTTACTGTCCGTTTCTGTCAGTTTCTTACTGTCCAAAAAGGAATCTGGCAGTTCTAATCTCAACATTACATCACGACAATTATATCGATGAGGAAACAGGTGAGTTGTCTAAGCCTGAAATCGTAACATTTTATAACCACACTAAAATTGGGGTTGATTTACTTGACCAACTAATAGCGAGGTACAATGTGCAAAGAAATACTCGTCGATGGCCAATGGTTGTGTTTTTTAATCTCTTAAATATTTCAGCGATCAATGCACTTTGTATTTACAAATCGAATTCAAAAAATAAAGTGAGCAGAAGTATATTTTTACAAAATTTGGCATGGGAAATGGTTAAACCACAAATTCAATATAGGTCTACAATATTGCAACTACTATAGAATTAAGGCGCCGGGCATGTATCCTTCTTGGTACTTCAATGCAAGAGCCAGCATCAACAAAAGGAAGAGAAGGTGCTAGAGGACATTGCCATGACTGTGGGCGACAAAGAGATAAAACCACAAGGAAATGGTGTGATAAATGTGAAAAGTGGATGTGCAATGATCACTTAAAAAGTGTTTGCCAAAATTGTTTTTAAAATATTTGTATTTTGTATTAAATTTATGATATTCATAACAGTTAAAAATGTGTTTGCTTTTATAATAGAATCTACTTCGGTAAATTTGTGACTTTTACTTGTACTTAAAAATGCTTTTGTTTGCTTTTACAATATATTTTTCAAGTTATTTCATGATTGTTTTTATTTATAAACCCTTTCTAACATTAAAGTAAGGCATAAAGATTAATAATTAAGTAAGTAATTAAATTATAGGACACAAAAAAATCAATCTGTGGGTGACACTGGTCAACCATGCGACCATTCATGTAACTGTTAACCACGCGACTACTCCAGGGTTAAAGGACCTGTAAGTAATATTAAAAAAATAATCCTTTATTAGAATTTTTTTCTAAAAATGTAAAAAGAAACTAAGGGAAAAATATTATCAAGGAAGGCTGCAAACGCAAACAAATTAAGATAGTGTTATGCTTGAACTTTTAAAAAATTTTCTTAAAAATATACAGCAAGTGGTAGGGATGCTCCAGAGGTTTTTAATTTAAACAGACACCACTCCTTTTCTCTCATCTCCACCATTGCATGGTAAATGTAAAGACAAATTATTTAAATAGCCCTTTATAGATGACAACACAACCTAAATAATAATGCAACTAAAATTATATAAAAAATAAAAACTAGTTTAAAAAATAAAGAATAAGAAAAAATATATTTATTTGGAAACAAACAGAACGATTTTATTCAATGAAATGGAACCAAATGTTTCCATACTATCTCACTATAATAAAATATACCTAGACTATTTTGTAAAAACTCAACAGAATCTGATATTAACTTTTTTTTTCTTGATGAAATTCACTACAGCAACTTGAAACTTGCAGGCAGGAATATGAAGTGTAATTTTTTAGCATATGAAAAAATGCCATGCCTGACCAGGATTTGAATCTGAGATCTCCGGATGAAAGACAGACACTACCACTTGTGTGGCATGAGTTAAATTACATTTATCTCTAATTTATATTATACACAAAACAGTTACAGTTCTTACTATGATTAAAGATCACACAGCACTTATAAAATACTAGAAATTGATGTAATGATGAAATCACTCGGATCAGATCACACAGTACAAAAATAACATCCAACTGAATTGAAACTTCAAGAAAAATTAATTTTTAATAATGGTAAATATTTACCAAGATAAATAAAGAAAGGCACATAAAAAAATAGATGTTTAAATATAAAAATGTTGAAAATATCATTTAATCATTAAATAAAATGGAAAAAACAAACAAACTTACATTAGTAATAAAAATATTAATGCTGTCACCAAAACGTGTTTCACTATTACAAAAATTATGTTTACTATTGTAAATTTCCTAATGTAACAATATGGATTATACCCATTATTCACTTACTACAAAAATTTATATCATGATAAATTACTCTACATATAAAAATAATATAAATAAAAAATATTTAATAATAATTATTCAAAAATTCATGCAACCCAAAATTTGAAAATGTAACTTGATAGTAGGCATAAATAGAAAATTATTCTTTAGTTGTTTGTAACAATGAATCTTTTTCTTACATGGCATGCATTCCTTTAGTTGAACAGGCAATATAATCAAATTATTAGTGATGTGTCTTTTACTGAGATGTAAAATCAGTTTTTTACTAGACCAAACTGTTTTATTTGAGATTATCTGCAAATTAATTCTAATATGCTGATGGAAGAATTATTTTGGATTGTTTTCTGATATTCAAGAATAAGAGATGGTATCTACAAGAATACACACTTGTCTTGAGATAGATGATTAACATATCTGCCAATTGTTTTAGAATTCTTCTTTAAAAAATAAGAAAAAAAATCTGTTATAATGTTAAAACAAATTTAATACTTTCTTTTCTAATTTATTACCTGATAATTTTGAGTTACATGAATTTCAGACAATCGAATTACTATAACATTATACACTATTACCTCATAAAATTAGTATTTTGTAAAAATTGGCAACACTGTTCCTTTTTCCCTTCATTATTTTTAAGATCATCATAGTTATTTAATAAAATATCAACACCATTAATATTATAATTAAGTTCACTTACATCATCAGGCTTAACTTTAATTTTTTTATAATTAATATAATCCAGTCTTTCTTTATTATTATGAATTTTTAATTTATGATCTATAAATTTATGTCGATCAGTAAAAATTTTTAAACACTTTTTACAATTGTACTGACTCTTTTTGCAATGTAAATTAAAATGACGTCGATAAATATCTAAACGATTTGTATTAAACGAACTACATATATTACAATTTAATGGATACTGATTTTTATGTAATTTACGTTTGTGTATCGCACGCAATGACATATTACTAAATCTTAGATGGCATAATTTACATTCGTAAAGTAAATGTTCATTTTCATGACTTAATCTATGTATTTTATAAGAACTATATTTTTTAAAACTTTTCCCACATTTATTACAACTATAAAGATCATCCATGTTATTATGTTTAATATTAATATGTTCATTTAATGTACTGATATCAATAAAACTTAATTCACAGATTCGGCAGTATAAATTTAATTCACATGTATGACGTAACTTGTGAAAATTTAAAGATGATTTACTTTTAACCAAACGATAACACACATCACATTTATACATATTATTACCATTTCTAAAATGTAATTTATCATGTCTAATCAGTTCTTTAAAATTTTTTACAACTACATCACAAAAACGACATTTAAATTCATTTTTATGATACTTACAATAATGTTTCAATAATTTCCATTTAAAATTAAAATTACGATTACATTTTTTACAATAATAATTATTATTTTCATCATTTTTCATTAATTTATGTTTGTAAATTAAGTGCTGTTTATAACTTAAAACATTATGTGATTTAGATTTACATAAATTACAATACAATACTGCTATATCATATGAATGCACATGAATGATGTGATATTTCAAATTTAATTCATCATGAAAATTTTCATTACAATACAAACAAGAAATATTCTGTGGTATATTACTATGTTTAACTGCATGTTGTTTTAACATTAAATTATCATTAAAATTAACATTACAAATGTGGCATATATATTTATTTTCATTAAGTATCACTGAAGAGACAGAAGAATTATTATCATCATTATTGTAATAGCTGCTGGTATGGTTTTCAAAATGTGTTAATAATTCATCTTTTGAATTTCGATGTACTCCACAAATACCACATTTATATACAACATTTAATGTTTCACCTAATGGTAACTCATTAACAGACTCTGACAACTCCACTTTTTCATTACTTTTTGTTTCATGATCAATATCATTAATATCTTTGTCATTATTAAAATCGGGCCTACAAGACTGGAATAAACTTCTACTTTTAATTTCATCCATATTCTCATTTATTTTATGTGAAAATATGAATAACTTGTCTGAATTTTTATTAATTTTTCCTGAAAAATTAAGTTGATCTGGTGTTTCAACATCATAAGATGTAACTTTTTGTTCACTCTTAACTTCAACTAAACCATGACTAATTTCTACTCTCTTTGCATTACCACCATCATCAAATTTTTCATTATAACTGTTAACATCATCATCACAACAAATTTTATTATTTTCACAATCCCTGTTCACATCAATACTATCTAAACAACATTTATTATTCATATGTTTATTTAAATAATCTAAATTAGGAAAATTTTGATTACATAAATTACATACTTTTTCATCAATTAAATTTAAATGAGTTTTCTTCATATGATAATTTAATGATAATAAGTCGGGGACTTTAGTGTTATCACAATAGATACAATCGTAAGGTTTTGAATTAATATCGTGTCCATTTGAATGTTTAATTAATTTACAATATGAATTAAATGACTGACCACATATCGAACAGACTAAATCTCTTTGTGGACGTACCTCAAAAAAATGTTCCCTTAATGAAACTAAATCACCTCTGAAACCACAATTACCACAAACATGTTTCATAGGTTCATAATCGGATTCATCATCATCATCCTCTTCCATTTCATCTGTATCTTCACCATTTTCATTATCATCTTCATCATGACTTGCATAATCAACTTCACCAGCACCTACATACAACAAATAAATGATTTTATCTTTTGCATAAACAAAATATAAATGCATTAAGATTATCAATACAAAACCCACTACCATAACTTAGATGCAGTAAAAAGACAATTAGCCTACATCTCACTACTTTTTTATTTTTAAAAAATGCCATTTATGATAGAAAAAGTATCATCACTGTTCCACAAAAGTTGTGATCCACAAAAGTTGTGAAACCAAATCTGAACAATTCACAAGCACCGTTTCAAAATATAGTGTTATACGACTTATTGAGAAGTTCATAATTGTTCAGGTTATCATTTTATCAAAATTTTCTAATAACACAGATACTCTGAACGGAATATCTTCTATATATTACACTAAGAAAAATGCAGTGTTATAATTTCCTAATCGCATTTTTTTTTATAGCAGTCTTAGCTAGCATGCTGAAAATAGTCTTTGCTTATAGAAACGTTTGTAGCTTTATCTAGTACTTGGATGTTGAGTAATCCAATTTTTCTAACGATGACCCTTTGCAGACAAAACAATTCCTCAGTTTCACATCATTATTGCTTTAGCATTTGAAATATAAATATCATTGCAGAAATAATATCTGATAAGGGATATAAGGTAGATCATTGTATTTGGCAATCAATCATATCACTAAAATCTTATTTTACTTCTAGTATGAGGGCTTTCACAAAATTTTATTTTCTTTCATAACATCAATGCACTCTTTCAAATACTTTTCCTTGTCTCTTTTAGTATTATTTTTAGCTTAATGTCATTATTTACAGTTTGAGGCTATTTCATTTATTTTCATGCCTGATTTTCTGTTTCAAATCTCATGTTTTCTTCTTAAGAAATCACTTTTCTTAGTTTTTTCTTTGTTACATTAAAGCACTAAAAGCTGAGATGGCTGAAAAGATACATTAATACTACATATACATTATTTCCCAGATGAAAATAAGTAATTACCAGTAAAATAAAAACATAAAATAATAGCTACATCCTATATAACATAACACTAAAGTATGGTAATAAAAATTTTTCATCTAAAATAACAAAATAAATATTCTAATAACTGAATAAACCATCATAAGAAAACAGTGATATTTTTAGAATGTTGAGCCTGCATTGTAAACATGAAATTCATTCAGAAGAAAGAACAGCATTTTGTATCAATGGAGGTAATAAAAACAGGTTTTAGTATTACTCCAAGAATATATAAATAAACAGCAATTAATATCCCTTTTCTTTAGATAAACCAACAATTTCTAATTTTTAATAAAATAAAGGAGTTATTGAAAAAAATTCTTTGTTACAGAAATCAGTTATGCTATATATCAGGTATTACAATTTACAAGCATCTTACAATTAATTAAAATACAAACTACGTGTTTATAAAATAAATATGTATATCAAAACAATAACTGGCCATTTAACTAAAAACAACAATATTTCTATAAATAATCACTATCAGCCTGTGGTACATTCCAAGTTACGTTGAATCAAGTTTTAAAAGAAAATTACTTCAGATAGGATTCCTGCCTTATCACAAATTCAGCTCTTTTCAAACAAACATGACTTAAAAAAAACCTAATTTGAATCAAGTTTTTCACATCAATAATAAAACATGAATCACACTCTATAAAAACACAGGGTATATTAATATTTTTCATCTTTTAGAAAACCTAGTGAGAATGAACTATAAAACTACTTTTATAGGAAGAAAAAAATAAAAATCTATTGACACTAAAAAAAAATTAAATTAATTACCAATATCATCATCATCATCATCATCATCCTCTTCTTCTTCTTCAGGTACATTTTTAGTATTGTCAATTTCTTCAATACCTTTCACTAAACTATCATCTCTATTATTTTGTTTGAACATTTCACTGTTATTTTCTTTTATAATTTTAGAAGAACAACTGTCAACACTAACGTTTTGTTTACTATCATTACTTAAAAACAAACTGAATTTCCTCGGACTGTCTTTAGAATTACATTCATTACTGACATTATCGAAATTACTTTTTAAAATATTTTTAAAATTGATATCAGAAAAATTGGAATTTGATGATGAATTATTAATATTATTAACATTCTCATCATCTTCTAACATACAATTATTACAGTTATGCTTGTTAAATTCAGATTCATTTGAAAAAGATCTAAAACAATTATTACAATAATACGCATTATGTCTTGAGTGAAGTTTCTTTAAAAGTTTACTATTACTCTTTCTTTTTAAGTTATTAAATAATTCATCATTATTGTTTTCAACGACTGATTTATCAATCACATGGCTATTTTTCATATGTTCAATGCATTTATATCTAGTTACGTACATTTTAAAACAAATACTACATTTAAAAAGTTTAACTGAAAGTGATGAAGAATTGTTTTTTAAAAAATCACCAAAACAGCTACTACTACTTTCACTATATTCACTTTCCATAGCGAATGTAATATGACTTCTCACATGTTTGTCATACTCGTTCTTATCATTTGTATTGAATTCACATATATTACATTTTAATATTGCCTGTTCATCATTTTCTCCTGAATGTAGATCATTCAACTGTTTAGTTACATCATCATCATCTTTCCTATCATCTTTTACTCTAGTTTCAACAAATCTTTCTTGTCCTTCCTTAACAGCATTACTAATCTGTTAAACAAAAAAAAAAAACAAAAATTAGTATAGTTTTTAAAAATTGAACACAGAAATCAAATGCCTGATGCTAATCAAAATTAAAGATCTAGTCCAAAACCTGCTTTACACTTAATATAAAACTGGTTTACGATAAAATAATCTAAGAACTATTCTATTTTTTTATTTATTATAGATCAACAAATTATAAACTCAAATAGAAAAGGAGCCTAAATAAAGGGAAGGATACTTCTCAAGATGTATTTAGCTCAGCTCATTAAAAAAGTGTATATGATTTCATGATTTACTGAGCAAACATCTAAATTATTCCCTATCTCCATTTAAGTGCAATTAATCATGTCAGGTGTTGAAGTTATAACAATGATGAATCTCCTCTCTCATTCTCTTTCTCAAATGTAAATCATGAATCTTTTCAGTGTGGACGTTCGCCACTTTTCAATTGGTCCAGATAAAAATCTGTCAATATCAGGGATCTTGTCAGCTTGGAAAAGGATTGCCTCTCACAAACCAATAATCAGAAAACCTATTACTATTATAAGAGCATCTTGATCATTTTGACTGCAATAGGGTTGTGGTAAACTGTTTTGATGAAAGTTCACTGCTATATCTTCATCCCTTACATACATCAATAATCTGAAGAAAAACAAAATGTTCCAAGATATTCTTGGATATATATCCAAGCAAGAGTTGCCTGCAATCATTTTTTCAATAAATATATAAGAGATCCACCGCCAAATCATGTGTTTTTCTATACCAAATAAGATCAAGCGTAAAATAGAAACCAGCCAAAAAAAAATACATGAACTTTATAGGATATTATTTATGAAAATCATCAACAGACTAACATTTATCAAGATAACTAGGCTATAAATAATAATACAGATTTCTTTTTACAACTTGTTTGTCCAGTTTACAGGTTTGTTTGTCAATAATTATCTCAAAAAACCGTAATCAGAAATTAAAAAATCATATTGATTGGTTGTTTAGACCATCAACTTCTATGGTAGTAATAGCCACCAAATTTATGATGATTCCTACAGTTGTAATGGTTGCAGTTTAAATGCAGTCACTTAATCAGTGAACAAATGCTATTAAAAAAACTGTCATCATCATCAATTTTTCTTCAATTTAATAAATTTAACTTGTTTGGGATGATCACTAACTTTAATTTCATGTTTCAGCTGAATCATGTAGGCATGTTTTTTTAAAGGACATATTGAATAGTAGCTTTAGGCATATTAAACAAACAAGTTAACAATTTGAGCAATTAACAGATTTGTTCAGGCTACATAATGATTCCATCTAGAAAATTCACATTTTCTTTCAATGTTGGGGTTTAGTCAGGATATTTCACAATGTCCGCATTTTTGTTTCTTTAAATTGAACCACTGAATTATATTATAGGTAAGAATGTTCTGAATGCAACTATATCAATCAATACTGCTATTACAGTGTCAAGTGACCAAACTCAACGTAACACACCTCACATCGTTGCTTTTTGTTCTATCTTTCTACAACAGTGGATACACTACAGTGACATTAAGCAGTAAAATGGTTAATGTATACATCTACACTGCATTCATGGTCACTGCAGTAACCAAAATAAAAACTTTCAGATTTTTTACCCAATTTTAATACAATAATTAAACAAATAATTGTATTATTACCAAAGATATTTTATTTACATTAAAATCACAGATACACATTTTGATGATTCTCTATTTCAAAAAAAAAGAAAATACATTTCTGTGATTCCATTTAAAAGAGGTAATATCTTGGCAAAATAATGCTGATAACAGAATTCTTAAAAATAAATAAATGTAAATACATTTTTAATATATTCATGTCAGCCAACAAGAATGGTGTTTTTAATTGTACTAAATTTAATTTTATTAATTTCTACAGAGATTAATCTTTGTAAAAATAACTTCTCTCTAGAAAATTAAATAATAGATTATTTTCAAATGTTAAATTGATAAAAACAATTTTGAAATGCATGTATACATGATATAACATAAACTGCACAGGTTAATTATCAGTATAATTAGCATAATTAAAAAGGCAGCAAACCATTAAATTACTATTTGTAAAAAATAGATTATAAGATTTCTTTTTTTAATAATTACTCAACTTCAATTTTTTTTCTAATGAAATATGTTATCCATTGACTGTAAATTAAATTATTATGATAAAAATTTCAGAAGAGTTAAATAGAAAAAATGTATATAAGTAATACATCATTGAAACAAAAATGTAACTTTTATACCTTCATTATCCCCTGATAATATATTTTTATCTATCATAAGTGTTTGTAAAACTTAAAAATGTAGAACTGGCAATTAGAATATACTTAATAGACAGGTTACATTAAGTTTTTGTGAGTAAAAATTAATTAATGTTTACTTTTTTTAATTAAATATTTTATAAATCAACTAGTATATTATGTACCAATTTACTCAGAATTAGGATACCAATTTGCAAGAAAAAAAGGTTTAGGAAACCCATCACATAATAAGTAAGTCAATGTTTGCGTTATGTACAAATGCAGTCTAGTTAAATTAACTAGATCAGCAAGTTACAAAATCTGCAAATGGCTGAGTGGAAAATGTTACAAAAATCATTGAAAATAATGCCTCATAGATTACCTTCTGCACAAATTTTAAGTGATGAAAATAAAGCCTTACATGAAGATTTCTGTATTGGTGAACAAGATGGTTTCATTCATTGTTTAATTTTTGGTTACGAGTTTACTTTTCACATTAATGCACAGATCAAGAAACATATGCAAACATAGGAAACAGAAAACTCTACAGAAACTGTGCAACATAAACGTGATTCATCTCTCATTTTAAAACAATGTATCACAAGGAAGACCAAATGTAAATAATGAAGACTAATTAATTAGGGTGTTCCATGCACATGACAGTTATTGAAGTATTCATATGGCATACGATGAATAGTTGTTTTCAAATTCTGCCTGTGGAATATCATTATTGTGTCATTGTAATAACCAGAATAATCTGTTCATTGTCATATGATATATTATTTTATATATTTTTAAAATGAACTATAATTCTTACAGATATATTATATTGAATTCAACAATATGGCAGAGAAAAGGAAATCTTGATTGTAGTTCTGGAAATCTTGACTAAGATCTACAAGTGAACAATCATGCCCAATCTGTTGTGTTGCAATTTGTTCCAGTTTATATGCAAATGTTACATAAGTGAAATATATTAAATGACACAAAAGTGATAATTATAATTTTAATTATTATAATAATTTTAATTCATCAGAAAGGAGTGACATATATACATTAAACTAGATTATTTTACGTTTCAAAATAATTTAGTTCTAAAATTAGTTTTTTTTTTATAAATAATTCACAAAATACCCAACTGGCAAAACACTGACAAGTCCCTATCCACTAGAGAAGTTAAAATAGTGATAAACCTAGATTACTAATTTTGAATGGCCATAAAAACAAATTAAAAAACTATTCAGAAGATTTCATAATGTCAATTTTCTCTTTTCTAATGTTGTTAAGTACCTAAAAAATCAATTTTTCACTAATGATATTTTTTGATTCTAATCAAAAAAATTTTTATATGCTCTTTTTATGTTAAATGCTCAATGTTACATTTTTTTTAAACAATAAAATTTCCTGTTTAACATTCAGTGTGGTTTAACTCGCATAACAGGGTTAATAAATATAAACTGAATATTTTTGTAGCACTGATAAGATGCTAATATAAATCCAAGTGTGTGTTATTTATTATATCTATTACTGTACTTGTCAACTTTTATCATCAAATTTTAACTTGTTAAAGGTAACAACATATTTCAATATGGAAAAGTTGAGTGAATTAATAATAAACAATTAATTACATAACATTACTTCTTAATTATTGAATAAAAGCATTGAAGTCAAGAGAGACTATTGTACTCAAATCAGTACAAGTATTATTTTATGTAAATAAGCTTCTCTCATTATTGATTCAGCCAAGCAGGGTACAAACAATGCTCTTTTATTATTATTATTCCAGCAATCGCGACTAGACTCCAGCACAAGAGTATTTTGACTGACACCTATAAATTGATTTAGAAAAAGGAAGACATCGTACTTAACTGGTTCAACCAATTATGAATCTTTTTCTTTTTTGTTAATACTTTGTAAATATTCTTCAACTGAATGCTTCATGCCAAACAATTCAACAAAAGTACGATTTTGGTGATTTTACTAAACTCATTTTGGCAGTTTTCAATTTAATAGGTTTGCCAATATGTTTCTCTCTTTGTGTATGTGCATGTGCACACGTGTGTGTGTGTGGGTACAAATTCATTCATAATCTACATAATGACAAACATAAATACTTTTTACTCTTTAAGGGATTAAAGGTACACACAGCTCACAAGTTTGTAAATGTTGTATATGAGAAAAAGCTGACAACACAGTAGTAGGACTTTCCAGTCATGCAGCTTTTTTATGATGCACAGCTTACACACACAAAACTTAATTTAAAATATTCAACATTTTATTTAAATATAATATTTTTTGTTTATTTAATTCAATGATTCTAACTAAAGGTGCACGCGCATACTGTATTTCATTCGCGCAGATGTGGCAGTACTAGCGGCAACTTTAAATGCTTTTTTACACTTTAAATTTTATTCAATAATTTAATTATAACAGTCACCTGTGACATCACAACATAGCAGATGACTACAGCAGCTGTACATCAGTGCTACACAAGTGCTCCCTATGGTGAGATGGGGTATTAATGACACAGTTTACTCACTCAGCCACTAGTTCATTTAGAGCATTTTTTGGAGAGGTATATCATTTAGAAAACATTTTTTTTTATAGTATTTTTTAATTGTTCACAAATAAGACCTTAATAGGCAAAATCTCAAGATATTAAGGGCAGACATGGCACAGAAGAAATGAAAAGACAAAACCTTACATAGATTGAGCCTACCTAACAAACAATAGGTTAACATTTCCTGATTAGACACTCAAGAAAGTGCCTTACCTTAAGAATAATAATAACATACAAAAAAAAAACATTTCCTTGACATAAAATTCAGAGATATTTAAATGGATAAGCCATTAATCATTATAATAAAAACAAGAAAAATAAGAAGACACATGACAGAAAAGGATGACCCTGTTTTTATAATAATGACAATGACGACAATAATATATTAATCCTCCGAGGTAAATCCATCTCCATGTCTGGATCAATAACATCTACGATCCATGTCCGAGGGGGGGGACAACGGCTGTGCACTTGTCTCAGACTTGCACAATACTCCAAGCGTCTAACGGATCTCTGATCAATTTCCATTTTGGGTCATGTGGTGTGTGGTGATGGGGGTAACCACTGTCGTTTTTCATCTCGAGACTAAACTCCTCTGCGTGTTTGCCGTGTGCAGAGACCTGTATTGCTAGAAATGGGGATCCTGGCGCTTGAGCGAAAGCTAGCCGTTGGTCTGGAAAACCACGTCTAGGTGTAGCAATACGGCGCTTTGGCTAAACAGGAGGACGGTTTGCTAACCACTGCTGGTCAATCGGCTCGTTTACATCTGTACCTTTCGCTTGTGGAAGAGGCGGGTAAACAGGTGAGAGCCCGAGATGGGAACATACTGGAAACATCGATGAGGATATAACTGAGGCAACAAGAGCAATTATCAGTTCGGCGAAGGAAACCGTTCCTAAAACCACCCCAACTTGAGTGAAACCAAGTGCACCGTGGTGGGGGGTCGAAGTAAATCTAGCAATTAGCAGGAAAAAGAGAGCTTTCAATCTATTCAGGAGACAACCTACCATGGAGAATCTAATATCTTTTAAAAAAACATTGTGCCTACGCCAGACGTGCCATATTATCTGCAAAAAAAGCATCCTGGGAAACACATATCCTCCATCGACAGTGACACATCTGCTTCACAGGTATGGAAGACGGTAAGAGCCATAGCTGGCCGGTCCCATGGCCATTCATTGAACGCGTTCAAACAAGCCGGTGTCATCGTAGTCGATCAACAGGCTATTGTTGAATTGTTGGCCGATCAGTTCGAAACTGTGAGTAGCAATGAAAATCATCACATGGATTTCATTCGCATCTCAAGGCAAGCATTGCTAAACTTTGTAACAGATGACAACCTCTTTTATAACGTACCGTTTGCATTCGTCGATATTCAATAGTGTCCTAAATAGCTCCAGTGATAGTTCACCTGGATATGACGATATTCCGTATGTTCGTCAAGAAGCTTAACAACAAAGGTAAAGCGTCGATGTTATGCTTGCTCAATAGAATATGGGCCTCAGCTTCTTATAAACAAGTATGGAAAGAAGCAGTGATCATACCACTTTTGAAACAGGGGAAAGATCCTTTAGACGCTAAGAGTTACAGACCGATATCTCTCACATCGTGTATTAGCAAACTTTTGGACAAAATGATAAATGCTCGTTTAGTATGGTTGTTGGAAAAGAAGCAGCTTCTTCCACCATATCAAATCTGATATAGACAGCATCATTCTACGACTGACAACATGATACTTCTTGAGAACGCAATACAGAATGCTTTCATTAGCAAGAAGCACTTCGTAGGCGTGTTTTTTGACCTTGAAAAAGCGTTTGATATGATGTGGAGGTATGGGATCTTAAAACAGATGCATGACTGGGGACTATGTGGAAATCTCCCCATGATTGTCGCCAGCTACTTATCTCAGCGGACCATAAAAGTATGCATTGGCAATACGTATTCGCCAAGTAGGCACTTACAAAATGGGGTTCCACAGGGGTCACCCCTTAGCGGCACTCTGTTTACAGTTGCTGTCGATAGGGTTCTGCAGGCAATATCACCAGGAATTGGTAGATGTATGTATGTGGACGATCTGACGGTTTTCTACGCCGACACGGAAACTGCAATCGTCTGCTATAAGTTACAGCGGGCAATCGATAATATTGTTGATGCAGCTGGACAGTCTGGCTTTAGGTTTTTGGCCGACAAGTCGTGCGCTGTACATTTCAGTCACTTTCGGAGGGCACACCCTAGTCCACAACTTACAATGAAGAATGTTAGGATTCCATATAAAGAAGAGGTCAAGTTCTTGGGACTAATCTTTGATAGAAGTCTTACATGGCGTCCTCATGTACAACAATTGGCAGCTAAATGCAAACGGGCGTTATACATAATCAAATGAATGTCAAATATCAACTAGGGATCGTATCAAGAGGTAGTTCTATGTTTGTATACTTCTTTGATACTATCAAGGATCTACTACGGCTGTGCTGTTTATTCCTCGGCTCGAAAGAGCGTTCTAAGAACCTTGGACGTTGAATAAAACGCCAGGAGGTTTACAACCGGTGTCACGACTTGTACCAGACCAGCCAGGATCAGAGCTTGGGAATTGCTGGACAAGTACGATATTGTGCTTCTGAGAGTTGCTGAATCAACAGTGTGTGAATAACCACCGTGGCTGCTCCCATTGACCATCTTTCGAATGTATCTGACACGTTTTAGGCACTGCAGTTCTGAGGAAATAATTCTTAGTTTTCAAGAGCTTGTGAGCGAACACGATGGGGAACTGGTCTTCTACACGGATGGCTCTATGACAGCGAACGGCGTTGGAAGTGCCTTCCATTGTGTTGGCGTTAGCCATTCATGGTCCTTGCCGACAATTGCTTCTGTTTATACAGCTGAGTTGTATGCCATCTGGCAGGCTCTAAGGTACTGTGAGCACTATAATGTACCATCCTTTTTGATCTGCAGCGACTCACTCAGTGGTATTCAGGCACTGCAGGATGCGTACTCGACGGACCCCTTGGTGAAAATGATTCTTGCACTGCTTCAGGTGCTTAGCGAGAGGGAACAATGGAGCACATTGATGTGGATCCCCGGACACTCTGGTAATGAGGCTGCGGATGAGGCAGCTCGGATGGCTGCTGAAGAGCCTGAACCAGATGGGATGTCCGTCAGACCTGGCGATGTTAAGTGTCACGTGTCTGCCTGTGTCAGACGTAAGTGGCACAGAGTTTGGAATGGGTTAACCACAAAACTTAACAGCGTAAAAGACTCTCCTCGCAACTGGACCACTCCACTTCCGGTCAAAAGGAGAGAGCAGGTTGTTATAACACGATTGCGAATAGGGCATATGTACCTAACGTCTGGTTTTATGTTGACTGGCGGCAATCAACCAGTTTGTGAGAGGTGTTATTATAGGTACTTATTATAGGATTACATCATACATCGCGGTCTGCGTTGTCACTTTGGAATAACAGGAGTAATAAAACAAGTTTTGAGATATGAGGATTGTACAATTAAAAACTTGCTGTTTTTTCTTTATGCGGCCGGACTCTTCTATTGCATTTGAATTCAATTTTCGGAAGCAGGTCTTCAGCATGTACTCTGTGTCAAAAGCAGACAGCTGGATTTTCTTTTATTTGATTTATTTTCACTTTTTTGGGGCTGATTCAGGTGATTCACCTTCTATCAAAGTGTCTGTATTTTTATTTTTATTACTCTACTTTATCTACTTACTCTACTTCGTTGAATGCTAACGTTTATTTGTGCTCTTTGTTTTGAGAGTTGACAAGAACTAATTATCTTCGTTATCGATGGCAAAAAAAAAAATAATAATATACATTTGATTAATTTCTTATGAAGGAAGTCATATATAATTAAAATCAACACATCATGTGTTTAGCAATTACTACAATTAAAAACAATTACTAATTATTATACATTCATAAGTAATTGACACTATAATCTAGTTATAAAAAAGTAAATAAAATTATTAAAAAATGTATTAGAAAAAGATAAAATATATAATTAATTACAATATTTATTTCTGGAATACATTAAACACGTATGGATTACATGTAGTCAACAATTTTTAACATTTTATTTCCTTCTACCATTCTTTCTCTGTGAAAACACAAAAACTCTACTATAAAAGTATTCCAGATGATAAAATGTTATTGAATCAATTGTCCAAGTCATTATTTGAAATTTGATAATTTCTACATAAACGCATATACAGAAATGGTTTTGAATTTTTTAAAGAACCCTCACAAACTCATATAAGTTCTATTTTTTAAACCCTATACAAATTACAGTCTTTTTTTTAAATAAATATAAACCACAGTAAATAAGCATTAAGAATTAATTCTTTATTTTAACAACAACAAAAACCACATAAATCAAGAAGTATCAACTTCCTTCCCTAAAATTCAAAACTTAAAAACAAAAGAAAATTAAATAAAAACTATAAACAAACTGCACAATAATAAAAATTGGACCTAAATGCTACACTGTAAAAACAAAAAAAATTATTGAAATTATCTGTATTTCCTAAAAATAAAATTTTGAGGAGGTAAGTCACTGCAATGGGTTACCCACTACAAGGAATTTGCTATACTCAACCAAAGTATATAGAATGTAAAATTCCCAAGACTACAGAATTATGCGTGTAACAAGTGAATATGACAGACATCTTACCTATAGCTCTATAGGCAAATCAGAAAAAAACAACTGTTGTTATTTTCCCTCAATGTAAAAAAAAATTTAACTCAAATGTGAATTAAAAAAAAAATAAATATAACTATTATTCTTACCTTTCCATCATAATCATTTGCTAGATTGTACTTCTTTTTTAAATAACAAAGTAATGTATCTTTAACAACTGATAATTGCCTTTCCAATTTATCCATATTATTAAATAATGAAACACAATGTTTACACAAATAATCATCTTCTTGTACAATAATAAGGAACTCATCACCAAGTAGTTGACTTATTTGGCTAGGAAAACCACTTTTATTACTTGAACTACCAAGCACTAAATTTACTTTTTGTCTAGTTATCTTTTCATCACAAACAAAACAATTCACTGGTGGTTCAATATTACATGAAGGTGGCCGTCCAGGTCTTCTTCTTGTCTTAAAAATAAAACAAAAGAAATCATCTATGTATAAATTATTATTACACAAACATACAATGAAATATGATTAGTTAGAAAAAAATTTGATAATTCTGATCAGATGTAATTAATTAAAAAGAAAAATGATCGCCTTAAAGGAAACAACCTTTTGGCACTTACCAGCAATATCCAGATGGTGCTGCAAAGGTGATTTAGTGCTATTAATAGAATATATCTAATAATTAAGAAACCTGGTAAGCATATGGTCAAATACATTTATGTGTTGTTCTCAATTTAATATATAATTTTAATCTAGTTAATAAATATGGTGCTTTTCAAGAGGATGCCTGCAGCAAATCTGTAGTTAGTCAGTTGTTAGATGACGCCACTGAAAGGAGAAAATAAATGAATAGTACATATTTTTTTTATTTTTAAGTACATACATTGTACTGTAATATCATTAAAATAATACAATGATACTGTAATAATAAAATAGTAAAATAAAGTACAGTATTTTGTGAGTACAGTAATTTACATATATCATTTACTGTGTAACTTAACAGGAACCTAACCTGTATTTCTGCATTAAATGTGGGTCTCAATTTACACGATTTCATTATACGTGGAAATTTTATGAACATCTGGAATTAACATAAATATCCACGTAAATTGAAGATGCACTGTATAAATTTATTTTTTTTGTCTTCAGTCATCTGACTGGTTTGATGCAGCTCTCCAAGATTCCTTTATCTAGTGCTAGTCGTTTCATTTTGGTATATCCCCTACATCCTTCATCCCTAACAATTTGTTTTACATATTCCAAATGTTGCCTGCCTACACAATTTTTTCCTTCTACCTGTCTCCAATATTAAAGCGAATATTCCAGGATGCCTTAATATGTGGCCTATAAGTCTGTCTCTTCTTTTAACTATATTTTCCAAATGCTTCTCTCTTCATCAATCTTAATTTGTCACTTTATCCACCCATCTGATTTTTAACATTCTCCTACAGCACCACATTTCAAAAGCTTCTAATCTTTTCTTCTCAGGTACTCCAATCGTCCCAAGTTTTACTTACATATAAAGCTACGCCCCAAACGTATACTTTCAAAAATCATTTCCTGACGTTTAAATATATTTTTGATGTAAACAAATTATATTTCTGACTGAAGGCTCATTTTTCCTGTGTTATTTGGCATTTTATATTGTTACTGCTTCATCCATCTTTAGTAATTCTACTTCCCAAATAACAAAATTCTTCTACCTCCATAATCTTTTCTTTTCTTATTTTTACATTCAATGGTCCATCTTCATTATTTCTACTACATTTCATTACTTTCGTTTTGTTCTTGTTTATTTTCATAAGGTAGTTCTTGCGTAGGCCTTCATCTGTTCATTGTTTCTTCTAAATCTTTTTTTTACTCTCAGCTAGAATTACTACATCATCAGCAAATTGTAGCATTTTTATCTTTTCACCTTGCATTGTTACACCGGATATAAATTGTTCTTTAACATCATTAACTTCTAGTTCTATGTAAAGATTAAAAAGTAACGGGTATAGGAAACATCCTTGTTGGACTTCTTTTCTTATTACGGCTTCTTTCTTATGTTCTTCAATTATTACTGTTGTTGTTTCCTGCTTTCTTTGGTATATGACTATAACACTCTTTTTGAAGTCTGATGTAACTTCCCGTTTTTTGTAAATATTACACACCAGTTTGTATAATCTATCAATCGCTTCATCATCTGCACTGTGCAGTAATTCTACAGATATTCCGTCTATTTCAGGAGCCTTTCGGCCATTCAAATCTTTTAATGCTCTTTTAAATTCAGATCTCAGTATTGTTTCTCCCTTTTCATCCTCTTTGACTTACTCTATAACACCATTTTCTAATTAATTTCCTCCATACAACTCTTCAATATATTCCACCCATCTATCGACTTTGCCTTTCGTATTATAAATCGGTGTACCATCTTTGTTTAAAACATTATTAGATTTTAATTTATGTACCCCAAAATTTTTCTTAACTTTCCTGTATGCTGTCTATTTTACCAATATTCATTTCTCTTTCCACTTCTGAACACTTTTCTTTAATCCACTCTTCTTTCGCTAGTTTACACTTCCTGTTTATAGTATTTCTTAATTGTCTATAATCCGCTTTACTTTCTTCATCATTAGCATTCTTATATTTTCTACGTTCACCCATCATTTGCAATATATCGTTTGAAATCCAAGGTATTCTACCAGTTCTCTTTATTCTGCCTGTTTGCTTCTGCTGATTTAAGAATATCCTTTTTAACATTCTCCCATTCTTCTTCTACATTTTCTACCTTATCTTTTTTACTCAGACCTCTTGCAGTGTCCTCCTCAAAAATCTTTTTACCTCCTCTTCCTCAAGCTTTTCTAAATTCCAGATTCATCTAACACCTTTTATTCAGGATTTTAAACCGCAATCTACATTTCATTATCACTAAATTATTGTTGCTACCAATGTCTGCTCCAGGCCCAGCTTTGCAGTCGACAAGTTGATTTCTAAATCTTTGCTTAACCATGATATCTATCTGATACCTTGCAATATCACCTGGCTTGTTCCATGTGTATATTCTTCTACTATGATTTTTAAACTGGGTGTTGGCAATTACTAAATTATACTTTGTGCAAAACTCTATAAGTTGTCCCCTCTTTCATTCCTTTTGCCCAGCCCATATTCTCTCACTATATTTCCTTCCTTGTCTTTTCCAATGCTTGCATTCCAATCTCCAACTATTATTAAATTTTCATCCCCTTTTATGTGTTTAATTGCTTCATCAATTTCTTCGTATACACACTCTTCCTCATCATCATCATCATCATGGGCGCTAGTAAGCATATAGACGTTAACAATCGTTGTTGGTTTAGGTATTGATTTTATCCTTATTACGATGATTCTATCGCTATGCATTTTGAAATACTCTACTCTCTTCCCTATATTCTTGTTCATTACAAAACCTATTGCTGCCTGCCCATTATTTGAAGTTCAGTTAATTATTCTAAAATCACCTGACCAAAAGTCGTTTTCCTCGTCCCACCGAACCTCGCTAATTCCTACTACATCTACATTTATCCTATCCATTTCACTCTTTAAATTTTCTAAACTACCAACCTTTTTTAGACTTCTAATATTCCATGCTCCGACATGTAGAATGTTATTTTTTAATTTTCTGGTGACCCCTTCCTTAGTAATAATTCCCATCTGGAGATCCGAATGGGGGACTACTTTATCTCCGAATATTTTACCAAGGAAGGTGCCTCCATCTTTGTAAAAAGCAGCTGTAATTTTCCATTGCTTTCAGCTGCACAGAGAGGATTGAGTGAAGTTGATATGGTTGTAAGTCATTCTAACCTTTACCCTTAACAACTACTGAAAGAGCTGCTGCCCTCTTTCAGGAATCATTCCTTAGTCTGGCTCTCAACAGATACTTCTCCAATATGGTTGCACCTTTGGTCCAGCTACTCTGTATCACTGAGCACTCAAGCCCACTCGCCATCGGCAAGGTCTCATGATTCATAGAAGGAGAATAAATTTATATAAATAACTAAATATATATATATATAATTTTATATAATAAATAAATCTAAAAGTAAATATATAATCAAACCAAACTTAACCTATGCTCGCTTTGCTCATTAGTTAACGTTAGCCAAGCATAGATTAAGTTTGGTTAGATTACATTTAGTTATTATATAAAGTTAATTATAAATTTTATTTATTTATTTTCTCCTTTCAGTGGCACCATCTAACAACTAACTACAACGACACCTGACCTACTACAGATGGGCTGCAGCCATCTTCATGAAAAGTATCATAAATACTTAATATTAGCAACAAATATTAACATTAATAAATTACATACTGCTCAACATATATATTGTTCAAAGCTTTCATGAGCTACATATAAACATTTTTAAGTTATAGATAACAACTTTGTATAAGTAACCTATTACTAAATGAAATACACAAAAGTTGATTCAATTACTTCGTGTAAATATTATATATGTCGTTTATCTAAGGATTTATTACTTCGCGATCACATCTGAAATGAGGATATCTGCCATTGCTGAGAACAACAGCCAACGATCGAGGAAAGATTCAAAAACAAAGACTATGATGGTTTGGTCATGTCTGGAGAATGAGTGAAAACCGATACCATACAAACTTCTCTGGCATGAACAACCCGCCTATTAGAGTCCAATGAACAGCTCCAAAGAAAATGTGGATCAAGAAGATAAATAATGATACAAATAACTGCAGGCTAAACCTTACTGAGGCTAGGACAACGGTCATAGATCATCATACATGGAAGCATCTTGTTAGTGAAATAACAATCACCCATTCAATCATCAGACAACCATTGGCACCCACAGTAGCATACAGGCTTAGGAGTCAATCCAATCCAAACACCAGCTAGGGATCAAAAGAAAATGAAATAAAGTCCTTATGGAATTCAGATTCAATAGACAGCAATAGAGTATTTGCAATTTTTTCAGACAGAGCTATAATATCACAGTAATTATAATGAAAATGAATTTTCAATTTTACTTGCACCTCCAGCTTACCAACAGTAATCACTGATCTACCATCCAAAACAAAGTTAAAACCTACATCACTACACCAGCATTACAAAGTGCTTTCTATTAAGCAACTGTAAACAAATGCTTTTTATAATGTGACTGATTCATTCAACAAATACTTTGTTTTATTACAAGTATCCTAGTTTATCGATTTAATCAACTATATACCAGTATATCATTTTTATATTAGTTTTTATTACAAAATATGTAACTGTTGTTTGGTGTTATTGAATAGATTAATTCTGTACTGCAAATAATGTCATCAAAAACCTAATGACTCATGGTTTAAATACATTAAATTATTAATCATAAAAACAATCTGCAAAGAATTTTCAAACAGATGATGAATAAAAAATTATGTGTTCTTACACCTCCAAACGCACTATTTTTTTTGTTAATTACAATCAGCATTATCCAAAAACTCATTACAATCATACTTTACACAGTGTTAATACTACACTGTATGTATATATAGGAATAGTTATAGGGTCATTCCAAAGAAAATCAGCAAATGTTAAATTAATTAGTTGCATAACCAATTCACAGATTTTATAAAAATATTTCCACAATAAAATAAATAGAATTTAATCATACCAGCTCAAATACTACTATTTGAATGATGTTCCTTAAAATCATGTTTGTTTCTGGTAATACCTCAGGGATAAATTATTCCTTCCTCCTAAGAAAATAATCCTTAACATTATTTTTATAACCCTAAATTTTATAACAATTCTTAAAAAATGAATTTTTGTCAAGTAGAACTCATTAAAAGCTAATTGGGTTTACTTATTTGTAATTATATCAACTTATTTATTTGAGAATTCCTAGTTGTTTTCAGTTCTTTTCACTCATTTGATTTTTTAGAATAGAGCCAACTTTTTATTTTCAGTAATAATGACAGTGGTTTAGATTTTGTATTTTGTACTTCTACCTAACCTGATGAAGAGAATGTTGAAAATATTTTTTATTAAGAATTTTGAAAACTGTAGTCACCACTTTTTAAAATGAAAGTCGACAGGAACAAATAACAATAAAAATCAAAATATGGCTTTTATAGTTAGTATAATGATGAAGTGAACATTTTGGTTTTTTTAAACAGATGTGACATAAGCAAAACAAAACTTATCTTCGCAGTTTCACCGAGAAAACATCAAGGAGAAATACGATCCAGAGTAAACTTCCAACCTGAAGAAATATTGTCAAACCTTTAGTGATTTTTTTTTACAAAAGTAAAACAGAAAATTGATTTAAATTCCAGAGGTTTCTGGAAATCTAGTGCAGTTTTCTTAATTCAGGGCCCATAACCAGCTGCACCCCTTATTTATGTGGTAATGTTATAATAATTGCTTCCCAAGCAAATAGAATATGTTTTTAATATTAATAATACAGAATTAGGAGAGCAAGTATCATTGTAACACATATCCTGGCCTGGTGATCCAGTACCCAACAACAGAATGGTGGCCAGGGGCAGTGTCTACGAAGTATTAGCATGAAATGAGGAAATAGAACATCACCAAGAGCAAAAAAGATCAAGATAAAGTTGCACCCTATAGTGTTCGTCTGCTTGCAATTCAAAAATATGGTTTTTATCAACCATATTTTTTGGATTTTATAAAGTACAGCACTGAAAACTGATCATTGATCTCGATCATATATAATACACTTTTAACTAAAGTTAATAAGAAATGTCTTACAGCTTGTCACAAAACCAGCTTAATTTTCTTATGAGTTTAAGTTTAAATGCAAAAATAATACTAGAAGTAAATTTGAATTACATATTCAAAATAACAGAGTCACAAGTCACTGTGCAAATGAAAACAAATAATAAAAATAAAATTGTTAATTAAACCCTAGAACCAGCATACAATTTACATAAATATTTTCCAAATATATCAAGTAAAGATCATCAATCCATGTCAAATCACCTAAATGGTGGTTGCATGATCAATTTTATTTTTGTATTTTTTTATACATTAATTCTCAACTATTTCATAAGTTCAAAACCAACCTGTTTTAATCTTTGAAAGATTGTTTGTATGCACTAGGTTAAAGTTTACAGTGCCACGCACACCAATTTTTATTTTTTGGCATTTGTGCATATTCCAATATTTTTCAAAAACTAACTGACTAAGAGACTTGAAACAATAACCATTGTATTCTACACTGAAATTACTACTATTATGTTATGTACATAATTTTCCTACCTTCTTTATTTATGTCCTAAAATCAGCTCTGAATCAAGTATTTAGAATGTAAAAATTTAAATATTTCACTATGAGGAGAAAAGGAATAAATTAACTCTAAGATTTATACCCTTACTTAAGATAGTTCTAAAGAGCCTGTTTTTGAATTTTCAAGTCTGATTTTTCCTCTATTTTTAATAAAAAATCAAAAGTATAGAATTCTTTAAAATGAATGATTTTTGACTCAAATGAAAAAGGTAAAAAAATTCAGAAATTATTTGGTTTGAAGCCCCATAGGAGTAGAATAAGCAATAAAAATTATGACACTAATATTCAACTGATTAAAAAGATACTCTAGTTACAATATGCCAAAAAATTCTACAAGTAGAAAGTATCATTTCTTTTTTCAAGAACCAGATCTTTTACTTACAAAGAATTAAACTTTTGTTTAGCCATACAGTAAAGTTAATTTGATAAAGGTTCTTATAATGTTAAAAAATGATTTATATTGATGTTAACTGGTAAGAAAATTAGTGAAATATTGTTACATGGCAATGAAAATGTAAGGTGTATTGGCCATACTTAGGTTAATTTATATGTATTCTAAAGGATATATACACCAAAAAGTGCTAAAACTGAATGGTAATCAGATTAACTCGATTTAAATTTAAATATGTTTTTCAGACTACTTTATAAAATAAAAGTTGCTTAAACAATATTATCCAGTTTTCTACAGAGAGAACAGTTAAAAATTAGCTTATTTTAAATGGCTGCACTGTAAAATATGATTCTGGCTGATACACTCTTCTAGTACGAAACCTTCAAAAACAACAATTTTTATTACAAAGCACAATTATACTGTGATAGTTTGTAACTTCTTACTTGAATTAAATACCAAGATGCTTGTGAAAGCTACTACAGGTCTGTTGTTAATCGATACAATTTCATTAGTCTTTACATAATATATATGGACATAAAGTAAATGTTTTGAATAAATTATTATTTAAATACACAATTCCTAATGTTCTTTTTCAAAAATAATAAAACTTTTTCGTATTATTTAACTTAATAATAATGAGAAACAATTAACTAAAAAAATTAAATGATTAATTATATTAAATAATTATAAAAATACTCATACATATATATTACATAGTTTATACTTTATTTTGGCTTACGAATATTTTCGAAAAAGGCTAGGTTAGTACAGTTAAGTAGAATGATATTTTTAAAGTAAAAGTTACCATTCTAGAGTAATAAAAGAAAAGTAAATTTTACTACAATAAAATTCATTACCACTAATGAATTGTTGCAGGAAAATTTAATATTGAAATGGTGAACATGGATGTGCTAGTTATAAATAAGCATTCTTTTGTGGTGAAGATTTCTTTTGGGCTGAAACTGCATAATTTAATAATTCACCGTATAAAAGCATATACAACAAAATAATGGAATGGAATAACTACAACGTCGATGGTCGATGATCTCAAAGCAAACAGCCCAGAATAGTAAATATATATGTAATCTTACATTAAACTGAAAAAGTTACAATCTAAACAAGTTACACCACAGAGATATAACAGAAGATGAAATATTACAAAAAAATTAAACATCAAAATAATCAAAGCAACTATAACCATTTATTCTTTTTATGTAGTACTAGGAGAAATTGCGACATCAAAAAGTATCACGACTCGTAACATTACAGACTTATTTTAATTAAAAGATTAGAACAGTTACTCACCTTAGAAAACCTTTTATAGGAAACGTTATAATTATCACGGCTGTATATCTTTTCCATGTCACTTATAAAAAGACATAAAATATTTTTAAAACCTTATCATAAATTACAGGTTAGTATGGAAACGCACATTTCACCTCATAGTAATGGCGACTATCTTGATCTAATTAGTTTCATCAAAATAATCATTCATTAAAAAGATTTACGTTTTTTCTTCATTACGAAAACTATTTCTAAACGTCTAATTTATCAACCTTAAAATAGTGTTTTTAAAAATCACTATAATAACCAAACCTCTCAACTTTCTCAAATAAATCACTGCCGACAACTTCGAAATTGTAATAAAAATTCCAAAAAAGAAAACAATATTTTTCAACCCAATAATAGTAACGTAAGTAGAGAATACAGTGAATTAAAACAAATAAATACATTTACTCGATTCATATCACTACTTTAATCAGTATGTTTCATTTAATAGATAAACAATATAAAAAGATATGAAACAAAAAAATATTTAAAAAGCAAATAATTGATTGATAAGCTTATATAACATTTGAGCGAACGTTAAAGGCACATACAAATAGAAGTGTATTTAAATTGCAATGAAATGCAAAGGAGTTCAGGATTCATTTTGTAATATTACACAACCATTGGGAAAATTACAAATCGAATCTTGCATTCATAAAATACATTACCTTTGTTTTAAGGAGCGTGAGCGGGATGGTGAGATATTCAAAGAATTAAAAAGTATTGTTAGAGGATTGGCTACTGGTTCATCTAATGCTCGGAAAGGTTTATTTGCAGCTTTTGTAGGATTAATTAGAATTTTCGCATCTACAGTTTGTTTTCGTACGTGTTTTCATGTAATTGAAAAAGAATTATTAAGTTGTATTAACAATTAAGATGTTTACATACGATTTACATTAGCTTATGGTGCATTAATTTCTTCTGGAAAATTTTTAGAAGCGAGTCATGAAGAATACAAAAACTTACTACATAATTTTATAACTGTTACCAGTAAAAAATCTTATTTGAGATTAGCAGGACATACTTTTCTGATAGAAATGATAGACAAGATTAATCAAGAAACATTTAAGACATCAGTTTGGGATATTATGAAAAGTGAAGTTATTGCAGAATATAGAGTGAATAAGAAACCATCATTATACCTATATCATTTATTATTGATATTAAATAATAAATTTCCATATATTGTCAGTGAAAAGTTTTTAATGGCTGTTTTTCAGTTGCCATATATTTTCCATGAACACAATCTTAATATAATTGATCAACTGCTAATAATCCCACATTCTTCATTTATTGATTCACCAATTTATCAACAGTTGTTTAAAGGTTTGATAGAAAACAGTAATTTACTGAGGAAATTTTGGCTAAAAGCTGATGAAACTTTGCTGTCAACCAGCACTGAGAACTTGATTTATATATTTAAGTTATTTTCCTTAACCATTGAAAATATTAAAGATAAGAATTTAATAAAATATGCATTTAACATTAATTTTGTGATACTACTGGAAAAACAATATCAAATAAAATATATTGAAAAATCTCGTATAAATGCAATTCAAAATTTTATAAAAGTTATAACAGAAAAGAGAAATTTGTTAATTGATGAAGTTAAGAGAGAAATCATAGTCAAATTATGGTTTTATCGAGGCAATTTTAATTTTTTTTTTGTTAGGAATGAAAACTTTACAAGCATTGATTAGATATTCTGACAAAGGTACAGTAGAATATATAATTAATTTATTTACTGATATTATAAAAGATAAAAGCATGAAAGTTATAGGTTATAATTTAAAAAATGAAGAAATAAAACGTTCGTGGAAAGATGGACATAAGAAAAAAGCACTTGGTATCATAGGTCAACTGATTTGTCATCCCACAATAAATAATTGTGTTGACTGGAAAATAGAACAAATGAAAATAATCATTGATACAGCATTTTTTACCAAAACAGCATCACACAAATGTGTAAAAGCTGCTCAAAAATGTTTCTATAAAATATTAGAACACAAATTTATTCAACTAAATGATCTAAAGTTGTTTTTAAAAGGTTTAGTAGTTTATATTGATGAAAAGATAAATAGTAACAATTATATTTCATTATACAAATAACTAATAAAATGATAAAATCTTGGAAGAATATAATAAATTTAATGAGGCTTTTCACCAAATAAGTTCCACAATAAAGATACTACCAAAATCGATTGTATTGAAAAACTAACAATATTTTTTGACATTATATTTATTATGCTTGGATAACATTTTTTAAAGAATCTTTATTAACAATAGAATATATTGAAGAACTTCATGTAATATACAAAAAAATGTATTTAGAAGCAAACAAATTTACTAAATTAAATTTCAAAGATGATGACAATAATGAACCACACTGGACTGAAGTCTTAATAGATTTAATATTATCTTTACTATTTAATAATGATAAGTTTCATAGAAATATAATAAATAAAGTATTTATTTATTTGTGTACTTATCTCTCTTCGAAGAATATTCAACAGATTTTATATGAATTAAATAGAAAAGTTAATAGTAATCTGGATGTTTCATTATATTCAGATTATGTAAATAATGATTATGTTTCAAAATTAAAAAAGGAAGTAAATGAAAATGTTAATGAATATGATGATAATGATAAAAATGATTCTCTTCTCAAGAAAAAAAACAGCAAGCAGTGTTGCAAAATTCAAAAATATTAAAAAAGACATTGATTTTCACGAAAGTAAATTTTGTTTTAATTTAAAAAATGATAAAGTGATTAATAATGAATATGTTAATTTAGATGACATGGATGAAGATGAAGGTGAGGTGTTGGATGCTTCATTTTCAAAACTTATTAAAAAAGGGAATACTGAAAATTTAAAAATACAAATGGCTGAAATGAGAGAGTTAAATGATTTTAAAATAAAAGTTATTGAACTCTTACAAATATGGATTAAAACAAAGCCAGAATTCAGTTTAATACTTGATGTAATTGTATCTGCTTTAAAGCTTTTAAAAAATTCTATTATTAACAATAGTGGTGTTCAACTACAAACTAAAATAAAATTATTTTTAGCAAGATTAACATCATTAAAAAGATTTTCATTCAAAGAAAAATGAGATATTTCACAGTTAATTTACTTAATTGAAATGTTAATGAATAAAAATGATAACATGAGGATAACATACATAGTTTTATCACCAGATATTATTAAGTGTTGGACATTTATTTTTAAAATATCATTAAAAAGACATAAAAATACAACAAAAATTAAGCCAATTATAATTAAAGCTTATAGAGAAACTTTAAATAATTATTTTACAAAAAATAATTCAATTATACCTTTTGGATTATTAAAACAAGTGTTTAAATTATCATTTAAAGAATTATTTATTTTAATGAATGATATTATTAATTATTTACTCAATTCAGAAATACGTTCATATCGTCACAGACATGCTATTCAGTTAATACAAGTATTTTTTAAAAATAGATGTTTATTTGATTTTAGTATTTGTCAAAAATATAAAAATGACATTCAAATGATGTTAGAAAAATTAAATATATATATGAATTTAATGAAAGAAAAATCGATAAAGTTTTATTTGCTTCTAGTGAAACTGAAGAAAACCATTAAAAAATCAGGTATTTTGAAATATACAGAAGAAAAATTTATCAATGAAACATCAAAATACAAGACTGGACATGAAAATAAATTAGTGAGTGTTGGTAACTCAAACAAAAGAAAAATGTGTGATGCACATGGAAATAATAAAAGAAAAAAATTACATTATCATAATATAATAAAACTAACTTCAAAAAATGAGTAAACGATTATCTGATTACAGAAAAAGTGTTTGGTACTAAATACAGGCTGCATATTCAATTAGCTTTAGGTTGTATATGCATTACTTTTTTAGTATCTAAACAAAAATCAACTTTTTCTAAAGAGGTATCAAAAAGATCTATACTTCTGTAAAGTAGGTGTGATGTATCATTAACAGAAAATGTTTTAGTTTTAGCAATACTAATCAAAACAATGTAACAGATTTTGTTTTGAATAAAAACGATTTATTAAAATGAAAAATTGATAACTTATTTATTATTTAAATATTATTCTTCTCAATTTTTGAATCCAATAATTTATGGCTACCTGCCCTGAGGCATGTCTCTTGCACTAAGTCTGTGTCTCAAATTTATATTAGTAGCTAGACTTTTAAGATGCAGACAGCCCTTACTTCCTAACAGAATATTTACTCTTTTCTGACCTCTCTTTTTACACCTTTCTCTTTGTTGCTTTTAATGCTATTTTAATCAATCCTGATTCTATTATATGTCCCAGCCAACTAATTTACCTATTCTGAAATGTTCTGATTAGACTTCTGTCATTATTTATTCACCTCATTACTTCTTCATTTTTCATTGTCATTCCATTATCTTTTCCATATCTACATTTTAAATGCCTCCAGGCTTTTTTTCGTATTGTCCATGTTTCACATCCAAACATAACAGTTCATTAAATATTTCAACTCTTATCTTAATCTTGCTACATAGTAACTTTATGTTAAATGCTTTCTTATCTGTTGTTATTCGTTTTATTTTTTTACTTTTATAATCTTCTATTAACATAGTACCTATAAGTACAGATACTTATCTGTATTGTTTTGGTTGTTCAATTCTTCCTTATCTTGAACAGATATTCATTGACATACTGTGATCTATACTCGCTTGTTAGTTTTCCTAACATTCATTTCAATCCATAGTCTGTCTTTTAATTTTGAAATTATCTGTTGAGTATCTTAAACTTCATTTCATAAAGAAACCATGTCATCAACAAACCTTATACAATTTATTCTTCTAGAGCATTTTTTAATGCATATTAAACAAGATTGGTGATAGGCATTCTTGACTTAATTCCCTTCCTAAGTCAAACACTTAGTTCAAGCATCCTTTACTTTCATAACTATTGGTTATTTCATAACCATCTTTCTAATGTATTTTTTGGCTTCTTAATAGTAGTAAGACTAATTTATCCTATTTTACACAGGTGAATGCTTTCTCCATGTATAAAATAAGTGCTTACTTATTTTATTTACCTCTTTCTAAGTATCTCCATAATAATTCTTGTTAGCTCAATTATATTGCTTGTCTCGCTCCCCATCAAGAATTCATTTTGTTCTACTTTAAACCTTTCTTCTATTTTTTACTCTTTCTTCTGTTCAGAATTCACAGAAGAATCACTGCTGAATCCAAAATTAAACTAATTGCCCCATAATCTTTATTGCACTATACTTTTTTGTAATAGAATTATAGTTGTTTTTAAAAACTTTTGTACACACTACTGTAGAATGTATTACACAATTTTACATCTCCTTCTTCATTAAGATATTTAATTACTGCTATTGACAGTTTATCTATTACTATGGGTTTTACAATCTTCATTTGTTTTATTGTTTGTAAAACTATTAATTTTAGGATTGCTATTTCTAATTCACTCCTTTGATTTCAAACTGATAATCTTTATGGAAATGAGAGGTTTTCTGTCAAATTGGTATAGGCCCTCTTCTTCTACCATTTAAATAGATTTTCTCTCTCTCTCTCTCTCTCTCTCTCTCTCTCTCTCTCTCTCTATATATATATATATATATATATATATATATATATATATATATATATATATATATATATAGTGCTTTGCCATTCCTAATGGCAATTTCTTTGGTGCTTGAACAAAAGAACTTTTCCTTTACTTAATACTATTTTTACTTTTTAATACATTAGTTAATTTTTTCTTTGTAAATTTATTAAAAAAGGTGAGCAACATAAAACCGAATCCTTAATGAAACCACTACCCAACACTATTTATGAAAGACTCGCACACAACTAGCGGAACTAGTGGATGTATATGTTGCTGCCCTTTGTCAGGCGGTTACATGTCAGTGCAGTATATGTTTTGTTCCAGCACAGTATTGTGAGTGCAGTTGTCTTTGCGTAAAATACCTTATTCAATCAGGAGAGGATAGCTGTAGTTGACACCTATATTTGTTCTGGATCGTTTGAAGAATCACATCAAGTACCTGTAGAAAAATTTCCGAATGCCTGTATCCCAGCGATGAGCATCAAATATGATTTAGTTAAAAATGGTGTACAACAGGTTTGGTTTCAAATGCAAAACAAAATAGGCAACCTTCCGTTAGGGCTGCACAGGTCATTGCCAATATTGAAAGTAAAATTACTGCCAGTCCAAAAAAATCACATGCAAGTTATCCTAACAATCTGGTGTTAAATACACATCTTGTTGTAAAATTCTTCGCGAGTTAAAACTGAAACCATACTGCATTACAACTGTGCAAAAACTGAAGGAGACAAACAAACCAAAATGACTTGATTATTGCAACTGGCTTCTTGAAAACATTGTTGGTGGACAGATAGACTCGATGTTGTATTTCATGTCAGACGAGGCTTGGTTTCATTTATCAAGATATGTTAATTCGCAGAACACCAGGTATTGGATGGCATGGAATCTTCACAAGATATTTGAGTGTCCACTTCACTATGAGAAAATTTGTGTTTGGTGAGCAGTTTCTGGTAATCATATAATGGAACAATATTTTTTGACCTGGCTGTCAATACACAGGTTTACCTCACAATTTTTGAAGAATTCTATGTGTAATTAACTGATAATGAAAAAGAATATTCTTCTTCCAACAAGACAGAGCAATGTGTCCACAACTAATGTTTCACTGAATCGCATTCATGCAGCTTTCACAAATGAACGAGCTGTCAGCAGAGGGTGGTGGCCTCTACATTCCCCAGAGTTGTCTACTAGCAATTCTTTCCTCTGGGGTTACTTAAAGACAGAGTTTATGCATCCAATCCCCACAATATTGATGAACTGAAGTTGAACATTCAGCTTCAGATGTCTTGAATGTTTTGTGTCAGACGACTCTCAATATGATTTGTCTAGCTCATAAGTGAATCAGTGTCCAAGGTGGTCATTTTGAACATATTTTGTAAAAATAAGGTAAATAAATGCAACATTTAAATTATGTTTTATGTTTTTCTTATTTATCATTCACAAAATTTGATTCCAATATAACCTACCGATTCTGCAGCGGTTACGTTATGGGTTCGGTTTTATGTTGCTCACTCTATATATGAACATTTGTCTGCAAGCCATTACTAATTGGTTTTCTAATTTTACCTTCTTCAAACTTACTATTTTTCTACATTCTTCTTCTTCCATCTTTTTACTCATTTCTTTGGCAACCTATAGCTTCTTACTGTAACAAATTCAACTGTTTGTTCTGCTGAACAATCAGCAATTTATCTTAATAAAATAATGCTCAGAGGAGTTCCAGTCTTTTTCCATTAGTTAAAGAAAGGGATAGTTCTTTCATATTTTTCTCTGGAATCAGTCACTTGTGAATAAAGTATGAGAGTACTTTTGTTCTTTCTTTTTGAATGTCCATAGTTTAGAATCTATGATACCACAACTGGCACAAATCCTTAATTCAATGAGGATTCTTGTAACTATCTACAGTTCTTTTAAAAGCTCTTTTCCCAAACATAACCTGCTTCTTATTTCATGCATGCAGCTAATGTATATTTTAAATTAAGACATATTTTGCCTTAATGGTTTACAGACTGGTGATATTGATTTTGGATATTTATTAGAAACTGCTCAGTGGTACAAAAATGTAATAATTGCTAAGGCTTCATCCTTCAAAGAAGTAAGTAGATAGTGTAATTTTTTAATAATAGTCAAATCATCTCTATTATGTTATTAAATCAATAAATATATTAAAATAGTGCTGCCACTCTAACATACTACTTCTAAATACAGGTATATTATTAGGTTGTAGTTGTATCTGTTTAAATATTGTATTTAAATTCATAATTTATTAAATGTTGCAATTTGCGTTCTATAATACACAAGTCTTGCTCTCGACTTGTTAACAATACAAAGATGAAATTATCATCATCATATAAATGACGTCATATTTGTCTTACAAATTAAAAGATTCCTTAACTGAATTTGGTTCCCCAAGAACATAAGAAAACTGAGAGATTGTTCGATACAAGACCTTCAGTGATGAGCAAAGTCGATTGCTCTTATGTTTAACCAATATGGGCGGTATAAGTGTAAGTGCGGTATGTCATAAAACCTTGATTACTAGCCGAGGAGTAATTTTTTGCCGGGATCTTTTTGAGATGAAAGAATGGGAAGTCAAGGGCAACATGCTTGCTTTTATTAGAGGTTTCTTAAATGACCAAACCTTTCGTGTCATTTATGTGTTGGAGATTCTCCCTAGGGTAGTGGGTAGTGTCTTCTTGGAGAATGGAGTACCTCAAGTATTACTAAATGTGTGCAGCCACCTGTTTCATGTTCATTTGTTGATGATTTTGCTATGTATATTACGTCCTGTCAACAGCCATAGCAGAGAGACAAAGAGAGCCGCAGCAGAGAGAACAAAACACTATATCTCGCCTTGAAGCTTGGTTACGACTTTTTCACCTGAGAAAACAAAATGTGTAGTCTTTTCTCACCTGCAGGACCCCTTTATTCTGCAAGTCTTTCTCAGCGGAGAACTAACGAGTAAGTCTCCTGATGTCGGATTTTTTGGTTTATTTTTTGATAGCTGCCTTACATGGGTCAAACACATCAAAAGATTAAAAAAAAATGTTCCAAACTTTTTGGTATACTGCTAGTTCTTAGCAATATCAATTGGGGGCCAATCGGTTATATATGTTGGTTTTTGCTATTACTTAGTTTGTTCCTGTTTGGATTATGATTGTGTCGCCTACTCTTCAGCACTTAAAATGCTGGGTGCTGTACATCATGCTTTCCTTTGGCTTGCTATAGATGCCTTTAGACCAAGCCCTGTCATAAGCATCCTTGTTGATGGCAGTGAGCCATCACTTTGGTATATGCAGGATCAGGTTTTTGCATCTTATTTTACCCATCTTAAATGACTGCTGAATCACCTGGCTTTTGACGCCTCCTCGGAAATCCTTATTTTCGAAGGTATGAGGACCATTCACATTATACTGCACCTGTAGGTATTCGTACCCAATGTTTACTGTAACTTATAAATGTTGACAAACCTTCTATTTTTCTAATTTATCCGTGTTCTTATCCTCCGTGTAGAACCAGCCTTAATAATACGCATAGAGGGGGTTAGGCGGTCCAACCATGGGACACTGCCACGTACTTGGGTGTCTGGTTGGACCGCAGTAGGAAATTCACACCCCAAGTGCATGAGACAGGGGATAAAACTGGACTATTTTATTAAGAAGCTCACTAGACTACTCACTAATGTTGGAGGAACCCGGGCATCCAAAAGAAGATTATATGTCCATGTAGTGAATTCATTGTTATTGTACGGGGTTCCTGTGTGGGACAGACGTAGAAGTGGAGCGCAACAAACGAATACTCTAGGGGCTGCAGTGGTGTATTGTTCTTAAGACCATCTCGGCGTACGCCTCTGTATCAACGGAGACAGTAATGGTTGTGGCGGGAAGTCCGCCTCTGCAGCAACTAGCTATGTGCTCTAAGAATAACAGCTAATCAAGAGAGGAAGGACAGGCTGTTTTAATGCGTGATTGTCAACGCAGATGGGATGTGTCCATCATGGGCAGGTGGACACATCGGCTGATACTAGGTATCGAGGTCTCGGTCGGGAGGAGGTTTGGTGAGACCAACTTCTGGTTCACACAGTTCTTGACAAGGCATGGAGTCTTTAGGAGCTACTTGTGTGGCCAGAGGAGAGCGAAGGATCCTGACACATCCGAGCACATGGTATTGCAGTTTCAAAGATGGGAGGCGCAGGGGTGAGGGTGTGTCGTGAACACGGGGGTGATGGACGTAGAGTCCATAGTAGAGACCATGCTGGCAAGTGCGGAGAATTTTCACACGATAGCAACGTTCAATATAGGATGTTGCAACAAGATAACATCCAATCACCTAGGTATAGCGATCTCGCCAAGTTCAATCTATGCAATGAAAGCACCCTTTGCAATTAATTGCCGAATTTTAACCATTTAATGATAATAAAATTTAATACATTATGTGAGCCTCCTTATAACGCGCTTAGTTTTTATTATTTACAGAGTTCTTATCGTCCTTCGAAGATGTCTGCAGTTAACAAAAGTCGGGCCCTCTGACTTCTTAGGATACTCCTCTCGTTTATGACTCTCTCATCCACAAAGTGGAAGCAAACTACCACCAGATTATTACACAGTTTAGCTGTGTGTCAAAACTGGGGACATTTTTAACAACGTTGAACATTAACAAATTCTATATATTAATAAATGCTATATTGTATTGTGTCAGGAATACTAAAAGAAAAAGAAGGGGAAGCAAGGGGGGTGAGAGACAGCCTCGACTGGAGTCGTCATCTGTCCATGGGAACGTGTGACACGGGTAAGCGGCGGCGATTAAGGTCGGGAACTCTCAAGCCCCTGAGTTATTAAAACTGAGACCCGGCAGGGGTTCTTCTCGGGGTTACTGGTGTTAGAGACAGGCACAAAAAACCAAGACCTGGTTATGGAGGTGGGAACGGCATAGCCTGGCCTGGCTGCCCACCCTCGTGGTTATGTGAAGGCACTTCTCAGAGCTGTGTGATGCTTTAATGAGTATTCAGCTCTGGGAAGCAGGAAAAAATCGTTTGTTTTGCTGGTTCAATTAAATAAATAATAGTCTTTATATTTTATATTGTAAATTAATTTTATTATAATATTTGAACATTATATATACCACAATTGTATTAACACATGTTGAGTGATTGACGGCTGGCATAAGACTGACCAACAAGAGCGTAAGAGCATAGTTAAAAATTCATTTAAAAAGGAGTAGCAGAAAATGTGAGAGTTTAAAAAGGAGTAATGAAAAAAATAAAAATTTATAAAGTAACAAAACATAGTGAAAGATTTAAACAGGAGTAAGAAAAAAATGAGAAACCATCACTTAAAAATTAAATAACCTCATTTAAATAACCCTGAGACGTAACACGGGTGATTAAATGTTTGGCCAAAAATTGAAATTAGAGCCTACCACTTTTATTGTACTTTCAGTATGTTTTACAATAACTTTTTTGTTGGAATATTAGTAAATAATATTATTGCATCTTTTAAATAAATATTTAAATGAATAATTTTGAGAAACTCATGTGAATTTTTTATATCATAAATTATGGGGTTGTGGTACTTAACCAAAAAAAATTTCACTAAACAATTTCTGTTATTAAAAATATTTTTTTTTTAAAGTTAATCAGTAGAAGATTTTCAAATTTTCTGCATGTTATATACATTTGATAAATTCTATAAAAAATGAAAAATATTGTTAAGGGTCGATTAATTTTATGAGCCATTTATTATCACACATCATAAAAATCATCAATAGGATATTATAAAGATTTATAATTGCTTTCTATGAATTTAAAGAATTCCTTATTGTAACCAATAAATATAAGATGCATTTGATCAGCTTTATCTACTCGACAAATTCTTTTAACACGATTTTAAAATTTTGTATCATACATTAAATGATGAATCTGTACATAAAAAATTCATACCCATTAATGTATATTTATTAAACTAATTCATCAATGTAAAAAAAAATGTCATACATGGAATAACAAATGGCACTCCAATATGCAAGCAGCCCTGGAGTAAGTACCATTTTAGAATCTTCAGTAGTAAGAAAGCTAGATGTCAATGTGGTAAAGCGCTACTGCTTTAACTTTGATAAAGAATGTACTAAGCTTAAATACTAATCATGATTATATTATATTCTATCTACAAGTTTGAGCTTATAAAGATAATTTTAGTCATAAATAAAAGATGGTGAAATGAGAATATACAATTTTGTAAATAGAAGTGTGCAATTCCCATACCTATTTAATTAGAAAAGAAAAATTTTGATAGGTTAGTATTATTTTTCATCATTGGTCAATACCAATGGGTGGATTTTTAAGTGATTTATATCAATAAATAGCATTAATCCTAAAATTATCCAGAAATTAAACCAACATTTCTCATGTTACAATAATTTAAATCCAAAGTGACTGACAAAAAATAATTAACTTTGGGTACTGGTATATGCAAACATGAATATCAAATTTAAAAGAGTAAAATTGTTTCTAAAATTGTAAAATTATATTAGCAACTGAAAATATTTCATAAAAAAAGGGTATCTTGCTTTGACTGCGTGTTAGTCATCTACTAGAATCTCATAAAAAAATGAATATTTTTCAAGTTACAAAACATTAGACCAAAATAGACACCAAACAATAACAAATAACTTCTATAATTCACAAGAAGAATTCCTTGGTTATAATTAAAAAATAAAAATTGCCTAGAAATCCCTGCTAAAAATCCTGGTTTAATAAATTACAAAGAAATTGTTTCATAAAACAGGGGAGTACCTTCTCCTCTGTTAACATTTGAAACATCAAAAAATTTTCAACTAATTATACTGAAAGTCAGAACAAAATTTTCCATTTATTTGTTTAAATGCATCCTGAGTGATTAGAAAGAAATTCTAGAATTAGAAACAAAAAAACCCTGCTTAGCAAGTTATTTTTTTAATAGATTCAACATTTAATATAATTTTAGAATTAATAAATCCACAGTCAATGCATCAATAAAGCTCACTTATACCATACTAAACCTAGGCCAGCGCCACATACAGAAGAATTGAGGCTACGGCCAACATGATAATTACTCTTCGTTTGGCGAGCCAGGAGCAGCCCGTGAAGACATAAGTTTATTTATGGCGTTTGCTGACCTTTCCATCTTATTACAGACTTCTGTGACGTGTTCACTGAATCTGCTTGCTCTATCTATTATTACGCCAAGATATTTGACCTTACCCCTCCGATGCAACAGCTGATCACCGATTCTCAGTTCTATTGGCCCCACCTTGTGTCTCCCTGTTAGGGTTATGAACTCACCAGTTGTAACTGTAAAATACGACGATTCAAGGCTTTATTTAATTTATAAATGTAATAATAAAGCATTTTCTTCTCTTAAAATGTCTATAAAATAACTTCCAAAACCAATAATAAAAATATAGATATAAAAATATTTACAATAAATCATGTGTATAAAGTTGAATTGTGGTAGTGATAATTGTAACAAATTTTACACAGGCATGACCAGCAGAACTTTGTAAAAAGATTTAAAGAAGAACATTTATAAGTATTTAAGTATGGTAAACAAAAATTTAATTGTGCAGACCATATAAAAGGTAATAAGCATAAATTTATTTCTATTATTTTCATGTCTTGTAAATTAATGAACTAAAATGCAATCTCTTGAAAAAATCCACACAATAAAAAAAATATTATTATTATAAATGAACAATTAAATTTTGAACATAATGAATAGTTTAATGCATAATAAATGTTAATATAAGATTATCTAATAATCATAGCAGGCCCTGAGGAGATAATACTTTGTTGTATGAAGCAGTTTGGAATTCTGTTACTTGTGTTTCTAAGGTGATAACCCCTCTGGTTATTTACCTTTTAATTTCTTTTCTAATTAGTTCTAAATCATCAAAAACGATGTGTTTGCATCTTTCTCTAATTTTCTTTTAATAATATTTCAACATTAGTTATTTTTAATTTTTTGCTATGAAAAAGTTTGTTTGTGATTTATAATGTCTTCTAGATATGACTTCATGAGATACAGATATATTTTGTAACCTCCCAATTATATAGATCTACAAGGTACCAAAGTAATAAGAATGATACATAGTATTGCAGTTCTTATTTAAGTCTAAAAACAAAAACAACACACTTATTGTTTTTGTTTTCACAGGTTTTTTCCCTATTCCCTTGGGCCAGACATACAATGAAGTAAATCTCAGCCCAGGGGAGTGTCCTTCAAACTCAAACGTGCCTCCAGTTCGGCTCGCCGAACAAAAAGATCTTGAGATCGTCTGGGTGGTCAACTAGAGCGATGAATTGGGCTGCAAGAGAAAGAGAGGGCAGATGGTGAATGAGAAATATGCCGACAATGATTTTGCTAGATATAAAGAAGCTTTCAGTTCCATACCGTGGGGGTCCACTATGGAGTCATTGAGAGAGAGAGAGAGAGAGAGAGAGAGAGAATGGCATTAGTAATTACCTTTGCAGGCAGGTTGGAGGTTATCTAAAGGAGAGGTAGACCACAGCTGATACACAACCTGGTGGCTGTTGGTTTTAGCTACTTGGAGGTGTTCCATTAACTTCCATTTGATGCTGGGGCCCCTGCTTAGGAATGTGGTTTATGACAGCGTGTTGAACCTCTGTCTGCCAGTACGGATGGAGACCATTGCATCGTCATATTTTACAGTATAAAATATAATACAATTTTTTATTGTATTTTTCTATTACTATATTCTACATACTCTTTTTTTGAATTTAGTATACAAGCATTCCACTAAATGCTCAATGAGTAAGCATATAGATAATAATAATGTAATTTTTTAGCATAAAAAAGACTACATATACACTTTACTATATCATATAACAAAGTATGCTTACAGAACTGAAAAAAAATACTTTATTATTGCACAATATTAAAAACCTATAACTGCAAAAAAAGTATGAGGTTTGTGAAACACAATTGAGGAATTTGTCCGTGAACATCTGACAAGACAAGACAAATTTTAGAAATCATTATTTTTTCTGTCTACTTTAGACATATTTTCAATGTATTTTTAAAAACAGAGAAACATCTCTTATCATAAATTTTTTAATTCAAGAAAATGGATTAATTTGAAATAAAACAAACTGATTTTTTTATTAATTTTTTTTACTGTTACCATTTTATGTATATTTACACGTAGTGTATATAAGTATACAAAAACTGTATTTTAAATGTATGTTTAAAAAAAATTGTTATTATCATTAACAGATAACACTATTCATACAAATAAATAAAATAAACATATAAATTTACACAAATTGAAAAAATTTCATTCATACACACACACATATATAAAAATATACTTAAAAAATTACAGTAAGACTCTGCTTGGTAAGATTCCAGGTTACAGTATATCAGTTCTCTTCATTTTTTTATAATTAACAGCAAAACACCTACCACATTAAAAACACATTTTCTTCTACAATTTATTCTTTAAAAACAATTAAATTTAAAAACACACTAATACCACATTAACTTCTCAAATACTTATAAATTAAAATTAAATAAAATACCTGGCATTTACAAGAATTTTTGTGCAAATAGTACATAGGTATAATTGATTATTAAATATGACACTAATCTATACTTATGAATAGTACACTAACAACTACAGTGATCACAGAGATTAGCTGAAATTATTTTTTCTGTTCATAATTATAGATAAAAAAAAAGTTGTTTTTGTACTACTATAAATAGTCATACAACTACTTGTATTACTATAATACAATTATTACTTGTAGTAGTTGTACTACTACATATAATAGTATTTTAACAAAATTAATAACCATTCTTTAAATCAGAAATTTGATACACAAAGTAGTCAAATAGTATTTTACAGTTGCATGCATTCATATAAAAATATAATTCTGCCAATCGTATTCTTTTTTCTTACATAAAAATTAAATCATAAAAAATATAATTAAATTATATTTAACATTTTAATAAGAAAATTATAACAATTAAGTTTTATATTGATTTTTCTTTCAATCACTTTACAATAAAACAGGGGCAAGCCCAGAGTCAGATATTATATTAAAAAAATAAAAACACAGCAATAATAAGGAAATGTACAAAGGGTAGAGTGAAAATCAAATGTAAAATAAATATATTTTCATAAAGAAAAAATTAGCTGTCATTAAAACACATCTCAACCAAGTCATTTAAGAAATTTTTTGAAAAAAATTCTTATCTAATATTATCATAAACCAATCACATAGGCTACTCAGGGAAAAAAAGGTGGACTGAAAAATAAAAAGTCATACTATACAATGGATAATTGGTGGCATATTTATTTTATTCACGAGTAGACAGCTGAATTTGAAATGTGATCATTATTCTTTTAAAACAGAATAATAGAAAAAATATTACTGAGAAAGACAATTGAAGGGGCTTTATCTCTTCAAATATTCTATGAATGCTTTATATGGAATAATGCATAAAACACAAACTATCTGTTTTTTTATTTATGATACTTGCGAGTCAAGTAAATTAGTCTTCACGACTATTATACATCAAAACTAAATAACATAGGAGTACATATGGTAATCAAGCCCCTGAGATGAATATGTTGGCTTAAATTAATCAGAACAAGATAAATGTTTTTGTAATATATTTGTTACTAACTTTGTGGAAACATTTTATTACCACAAATTCCAAAAAGGTTTAGGACTCAATGTAGTTAATAAGTGAATTCAAACAATTGTTATCTGTATTTACTGTGAAAATTTCAGAATACAGAACCAAGTATTAAAATACTATAAAGTACTGATAATCAATTTTCTGTTTTATATACTGCTAATTGTAGTAACATTCTGCTGATTACCAGTAGATAAAACTTATGTATGAATTTACACAATAGTAGCTAACTTATTCAATAGGTAAATCAGGATTTGCAATTAATGCTTTTAATAACCAGAGAAAAATGTACATCTGTCAAACACATAACTTGCATCAAACATAAAATCTAATGTAGCATTTAACTGTATCTATATTTCTACTAAAAACCATCCTGCCTAACCAAGTTCATCACTTACTTTTAAATAATCTTTTAAATTCTCCATTATATTAAATACTGAAATGGACTTGGTGGGAAAAAATTTTAATTTTCCTTTCTTTCATTATATAATGCACAATGAAAATATTAATATTATATGATTAAATGAGTATATATTATATGCTATAATTAACAGCAATATTATATTAATAGGAATGGCAATATTAATAATAGGCTATAATGCACAATTACCTAATTGATTATACGCATCTAACAAACTATAATAAAAACTTTTTTATGAAACTGTACTCTTCTTATTCTTTACTTCTTTTTAGATATAAATTACATTTTAGAATTAATTAGATTTTTTAGTCTTATGATTTACTTAATTATCCAACATCCATCACGGTAATTAGACTGTTTTAAGTACTGTACTTACTAAAGTAGTATAAACAATTACAGTAGAAAATAAAAGGAATTTAATCAAATGGCAGAAAAAAATAGATATTACAGAAATATTTTATTTGTGATTAAAAAAAAATGTTACAGTAATAACATCGGAAATTAGGAAGAAAGAGGTTTGACAATTATGTAAGCAGGAAATTAATTTCTTTTTCAGCGCTTTTTTATTTTTATGCAGTACTTTTTTTAGCGCACTACATAGAAATGGAGTACTGTTTTGATAAAGCACAATTTCAATGTGTTACAAGTGAGATGTGATGCTACATACCAAAATTTTTATTTTCTACAGAAGTCAAAATGGAATTTAAGATGTGTTTATAATAATACAATAAAAAATTAAGTTTACAAGCAGTAAGTTTGTTACAAGTAAGTAAAATTTTTTTCTAAAGAAAGATCAACATCACTGATAATGAGAAATCAGGGCAACCATTAACAATTGGAAACGATAAACATTATTGAAATTCATAAAATTATGCTTAAAAAAATCACTGGATGATATTTAAGAATAGTAGAGAAACTAAAAATTTACAGAGAGAAATTAGGATGATTTGACAAGAGAAAGAAGAATGCAAAAATGGTGCTGAATTACTCATATAATAATAAGTAAAAGCTGAAGAGCAAACTTTGCCAATATCTTTAAACGAAGATCGAGTCATCACAAATGATGAAAGATGTAGCAGCAATATGAGCTACTAGTACAACAGAAAAGTACAATGAATGCACTGTTAAATCTCCACAGACAAAAGGTTTTGTCAAAGAAAATTAAATTATCAGAAACATTTAGGCAACTTTTTTTTTACTACTATAGGAATTATTTATTATGAATCTAGAAGAGATATACAATCAACTAGGTTTACTAATTTGCAATAAAAAAATTACAAGAAAAGGTTATACAACAATGACTCAAATGTTTACTACAAACTGATGAATGTTGCAGCATGACAAAACACATGATAAAAAGCACTGCATATGAGGGAGGTTTTTCCTAAAGAAAACAAAACTGTGTGCAACACGTCCTATTTACTGGTTCAGATCTCCAATAAGATATTCCTGCTCCCACAGTTAATGGAAAGCATTTTGATGTCAAAAGTAATATGATGACAACTCTATAAAAATTCTCCAAAATTACTTTGAAAGGATGGTACCACCATATAACTTACCAAGGAGACAAACATGAAGGGGAACATAGTAATAGTCAACAAAATATGAGCTAAGAAGAAGAGATATAAGTAGACTTTGGGCTTTTCATGTAGTCACTAGATAGGAAACGAATCCGTAGAAAAATCCTTAGCAGAGCTACATCCCATTAAATCACACTTATGTGGATCTCCACATCCTTTGCACAGATTCAATGACCATCCACCGTAAACCTAAAGAACATTAATAAGAAAGGAAAGATTTAAAAGAAAATGAATGGATTGTGACAAAGTGGTTATAAAATAAGATTAAATTTCAGCACCTAAGAGAATGAACTCAGGCTTCATTAAGGAGCAAATCTTTACCTAAATCCAGAATTACGTGGCATGTTGAAAAGTCAACTATTCAGCCAAACCCTACTCTTATTACATTACAAAGAATTATGTAAGAATGAATCTGCAAACATTATACTCAAACCTCAACTTTTTAATTAACTTGCAAAATTAATGAATATATTTCTATATCAGATCCACTTCAATTGAATCCAAATGTCTAAAAGCTAACTTACTGACACCACATATCAGGAAGCATGGTATTTTCTGGCAAAGCAATACCACTAGACATTTGTTGAAGTGGTGAACCAGATATTATTTCAAAAACTAAACCATTATTTTCTTCATTGTTAACAGTTGTCATGATACAGGGCATCATTACAGCTGAATTTCCAGTATCATCCTCTTCCATATTAACTAATGTAAAATTTGTTGTATCTGGAATGAATTCAAAATTATCCGGTGGTTCTCTTGAAGTTGTAGATAATTTTTCATTTTCTGTTGAGACGTCTGTGTTACGTGGACTTGTCACTGATTTTTCTTTAATGACCATTTTAAAATCGGTTTGTTTTTGCAAAGATTTTTTATTATTTAATAATTCATAGTTATTATGCATTTTAGCTAAATGTACAGAATACTTATGTTTTGTTGTAAAACCACGTTTACATGTATCACATGTAAATGGAAATTTTTGTGTATGTAAAATTAAATGTCTTTTTAATGTACCACCTACAGTAAAACTTAGGGGGCAATGAGGGCATTTATATGGTCGTTCTCCGGTGTGTTTTCTTTTATGAACAGCAAGTAGCGACGTGTGTCGGAATAATCGGCCACAGAAATTACACTTATATGGAAAAGGATTATCATGCCACTTACGATGTATCCAGTATGTACTCTGAAATGTAAATTTACGTCCACAAACATCACAAACATAACGATCTTCTTTCGTATGACAACTTCTATGTTCTTCCAACATCATTCTTGACATAAAACCTCGCTGGCAAAAATCACAAAAATATTTAAATTTGCCAGTATGTATGGCAAAATGATGTCTTAAACCAGTTCTTGTTTTAAAAACTCTTTTACATATATCACATTCCAGTTTATTAGAGTTATGTAAATCTCGCACATGTCTTTGTTCATGATTTTTAAGAGCTTTTAAATTAAAAATTTCTTTACCACAGTAATAACAATGCGGATCTCTATGTACTTCATCATAATGATTTTTTAACTGTTTCTCTTTCATGAATTTTTTGTTACATTCATTACAATGAAATTCAAAATTTTCTGGATGTAATTCTTCATGAGATTTTAATAGTTTTTTTGTTTTAAACGTTTCACTACAATATTGACATAAATAATCTTGCCTATCTTTTCGATTGTTATTTTTATTATTATGTTCTTTAATATGTTTACTCATTAATTTTTTATTTTTCGTTTCAAATGAACAATAGTTGCAATATATTGTTTTATGGCTATTATAATGTTCATTTTCATTATTTTTATCAATATATTTATCACATATATTACAAGTAATCATATCATTTAACAAGTTATGATCAATATTTTCATGGTCTTTAAGATCGTTAACTGGTGTTCCAGTATATGTACATTGTTGACCAGATAGACTTGTAATATTACTGCTAGAAACATCATTACTAATACTTTTATTCACACAACAATGATTGTTACTGCTATTATTTTGGACTGATGTATTTAAAGTATTAATTATTATTTCATTGACAAATTGTGATTCGATAATTGAAATGTTATTTTTGTTATCAAGAATTTTATTAGTATCATTATTGATAAAATGTTTATTATCTATGCCATTGTTATCAGTTTTTATTAAATTATTATACTTAAAATCATTAAAATTTTGGTGTAATTTATGATCATATAAAATAGCATGTTTATCTAAATCATTTTTACTATTAAAAGATACATTACACGTACTGCATGAAAGATTTGTAATCAAATTAATTTTATTATCGTGATCATTTTCATTATCAATATCATCATTATTATCATTATCATCATCATTAGCACCATCACAATGATCAGTCTTTTTATCAGTCAATGATATATCTGTGATATTTTTATTAATATTATAATTAAGATTTAATGAATTTTCTTTATCAGATGATAAATTAATTGACGATGATTCCGATGATAATGCCATGAAGTGTTCAACATTATCAAAATAAATTTCAGGAGCAGATTCATTATTTGTGATAATTTTTTTATTGTTATTTTTATGAAAATTTATATGTTCAATGTAAGTTGACTGTTTATCAAATGTTAGTGAACAAATACCACAACGTAGTAAAAGTGTATTTGTGGCCATATTTTCATCAATGTTATCAACATCATTATCATCACAATCATCATTATCGTCACCATCATCATCATCATCATCATTCAAATGTATTTCACCGACATCATTATCGTAATCATTTGTATTTAAATCAACATCAACTTGAATAATTTCTGTAGTAGAATCATCCTTTGTTGTCGAATAATCTAAAATTTTATTACATAACTTTGTTGATGATTGTAATGTATTATTTGTCTTATTAATATTACTAATTTTATGGCTACGTAAATGTTTAATTAAACTATTTTTAATGTTAAATGTTAATGAACAGATACCACATTTATATTTACACGACTTACTACACTTATTTTCATAGGTATTATTACTTGTAACACATCTATCGCTACAATTATTGCTATCATCAGTATTATTAGTATTATTGTTATTATTATTATTAGCAGCAGAACAAACATGTAAATTTAATTGTTTCTTATTTTTAAAAATAGTTAAACACGACTGACATTTAATAACATTTTTATTTTTAATATCATTTAATGATGTAGATGATGACGAAGCAGAAGAATTTGTAGCACAACATTCAAATTGATGTTTATCTAATAAAAAATTAAATTTTGTTTTAAATTTACAGTTTTTACATTTAAAAAATGTTTTTACTTCATTTTGATTATCGAAATCTAACGAACTATTATTACCATTGTCAGAAAAATTACTTTCACTTAAATTTTTATCAGAATTCAATTGTGATTGTAATTTCACATTTTTTATATGAATTTTCATATGTTTTTGATATTCACTGTCATTATTAAAAGTTATACTACAGAAATAACACGACCATTTATTTAAATGCGAATTCATAATATGTTTCCGAAGTAAAACCTGAGTATGGAATGCATCATCACACATTGTGCATTTAAATACAGGTCTATTCACAGAACATTTATTTGCTTTTAATTTATTACTATTTTTATCACTAATTATTCTATCACAAATTATTTCTTTTTTAATTTGAATATTATTGTTAATGGTATTTTTACCATCAACATTTATTACATCATTGCTATTATTATTTAGTAACAAATTACTTTTATTTTCAGCTATTTTAACATTACCACTATCTTCTTTAATTGCATCCTTAATAGTAAAGGAATTATGACAGCTTCCAACTGCTGATTGTTTTAATAATGAAGAAGGAGGGGAAGAAGAAGTTGATGATATCTTCACACTACTATTAATAAATTCATTTGTTTTTTCATTGGATGCTTCCTAAAATTACAATAAAAACAACTGATAAATAAAATAGAAGGAAAATTAATTATATTACCAAAGAACAATCAGATTTTATTCATATATTAATTACAAACATTTTGTTTATAATTAATATTTCATATATAAACAACTAAAAATATTCATTCAAAAATTCATTCATTCATGCATAAAACTGTTTGTAGCTGAGGTTGACTGCATAATTAATTTGACTAATTAGGTTAATTATGTAAACATTATATATTGTATCTATATCTGTATAGATACATTATTAGATATGTGTCGCTACAATTAATCTATGCTAATGTTGTACCAAGGGCAATAGGAAAGTTTTAAAATACAACTTTATTTTTTTATAATTTTTCAAAATAATCTCAACCACACATTATACACTTCTGTATCCTTTGAAACCAGTCTTAAAGAAACCCTGCCATGTTTTGTTGGAGATCTAGGCACACTCATCATCTCAAGCCCTTATGAGGTGATCAACATTTGTAAAATGCCTCTCTTTCAGTCTGTTCTTAAACTGGGAGAACAGCACAGAACTGGGAGAAGTCACCCAGAGCGAGGTCAGAACTGTATAGAGGGTACTCTAACCGTTTTATTCCAGAGCTGGCCAAATACTTGGAACGGGGCGCTGGAATGTTACCATGGTGAGAAAACTGTGTCCATCCTTCAGTTTGGATGCAGCTTCTTGAGAGCTTTGACAACTTTAGGCAGGCATTTCTTTGTATATGACTTCCCTGTTGCTGTCTTCTGGGTCTCTAAGAAAACTCATTTTAAAACTCCTCTCACACTAAAAAAAACACCATTCTCTTCTTCACTGATCTGGATTTTCAAACAGCCAAGGCGGGGGACTCCTCAATTTCAAAAACCCATACTTTGTTTTGAGCCTTGGTCAGGACGTCATAATAATACAGCTAAGTTTCATCAGCTATCACAGTACTGTTCATATAGGGAGATTTCACATTTTCAAACTTTTCAGTAATTCACAGCATTATAAAACACAATATGCAATTTCATCATTTATGACGTTATTCAGTACCTAAAGGGTACAAAAAGCTTTCTATCTTAAAGGTGATCTTACAGAACAGCACAAATGTTGGTGCATTAATGCCAGAGGACACCTCTATTTTGTGATAGTTCACACATCTGTCTGTCTCAAACATTTTTCATACTGCAGCAATGCTTCCCTCATACGAAGATCTGACCTTGGAGTGTACTCAAGTCCAAAATTTCCTCTTTTAAACACTTGGCACCACCTAAATATTGTTGCACAATGAGGACAATCCTCTCCAAACACAGGAATCATTTCCACTAAACAATGATCAACACTTAACCCACATATATAATTCTAGCGCAAAATTACCTGGTACTTAATTTTCAACCTTGACGACATTACTACTTATTTTCACTAACACAGTTAAAAAGCAAATGTCACTGAGGCAGTGACTAGAGTGGCTATAGTGCAGGTTGAGATCTGCCTAAACACACGCTAACTTGTAACTGTGATGATATCTCATAATGCATACTTTCCTAGTGTTCTTTATAGAATGATCAAGGCTAATATTATAAATTTTGTTAAGATCTCATCATTTGATATTAGAAAGAAGAAAATACTTTGTTTATAATAATTGCACTTTTTAACTTAATAAATAACCTGTAAGAACATTTTAATATGGCTTCTATTAGACAGATAGTTCTCAATTTTTCCATCAATGAAGAATATGTTCCTATACCCAAACTACTTTAAAAACATGCCTCATACATCCTTAATAATATTTTTTTTCTAACAGTATTCAACTGTGCAAAATGAACATAAAGAGTAAAACAATATTCACTCAGAATTTTTAATACTGTTACCTGATCAGTATACTAACTGCAATCTGGCATTCAATGTAATTCTACAACTTCTCTTCATTCCTATTACAACGCTTTTGGGAGATGAATATCATATATTCAGTAACCTGGACTTTCTATTTGAATCATTCCGTTTCATTTTCAAATATTTAATTCATAGATTTTTACACATGCCATTTTTCTTTCTTATTTAATATTCTAAATAATGTGAGATTGACAAAAAAATTATTCTATGATTAACCCAAAGCATCTGCAGCCCAGTACTCCTTAAAGAAGAATCATGTGTTCATTAAATTTTCAAAATACTGCAATCAAATTAACCAAAAAAAGTAAATGCTAATTAGAATAATCAGATAAAAAATTATAAATACCTCAATTATTTCAACATCACTATCAGATTCATTTACTACACACATTTCTTCAGTCTGGCAATCAGTCTGAAAAAGTAAGTAATGATTATTTAATAAATCTTTAAAAACTACTATTTCAGTAATATGACTGTTCTGCTCTAGAACAAATATACTTCAAGAATTACAGTAAATTAAATAATAAAATATTCATTGTTAATTTACAAAAAAAGTAATAATCACAGTAAATCATTCCTATCATTAAACAGAAGAAATAATCTAAATAAAATATTTTCTGAAGTTTTATAGTTTGAAAATACTCCTACCAGGTAATATAATTTGATTGGAAGAGTATAATTATTTGATTAATACTTTGAAAATAATGCTATTCACATCAAAAGCTAATATTAAAATAATAATCATTATGTAGTCATCAGTAGGGCTCAAATTAATCTTTTTTTTCATTTGGAGCTTTAACAGTTTATATTACTTCATCACATAATTACCACATTTTATTCATTGAATGCTAGAATTATGACATTCTTCAGAATTTGAATTATTTGCAAACCAATAAATATATTAATAACCAGATGAATTAGCATGCTTGGTGAAAAGAATTAGTAAGAAAGAAAAATTTTATGTTTTACTAATTGATAATTTCATCGAAATTCTACTATTATAATGCTTTTCAATATAAATCACGAATAAAATTCAATCTAAGCAAATCTCAAAAATAATAAAACTAAGCAATCTTAATTTTTAATTTAGAAATGAATATTCAGTCATAAAATAAAACAAGTGTTACATAGAGCATGGTATATTACATGAAAAATTAATAAGCCATAATTTTTTATTCATCAATGATAAAAAATAAATTGTGGCCAAACACATTTCTTTTGTTATAACAATTATTTTTTAAGTTTAATCGTTCTAATTATCTTTTGTTCATAACCAATACCTGAAAGAAGAAATTCTCTGTATCCTTACCATGTCTTTAGTAAAACAAGAAATAAACACTGGAAAAAAATGGCATATATGATCTGCAATAAATTATTTTACCATTAAAATTAAAGGGGATTACTTCTGTAACTTAACAACAAAAAAGATTACGGGTAAGCCACCAAAGAAAATATTTTCAGTTTATAAATTTTATGATAAAAAAATATTGTTAGGTTTTAAATGAATTGATGACAGTCTAATAAAAAGATTAATCCACTGATACCCAATGTACTCAAATGACTAAGTGAAGTTTTTAATTTGATTAGATAATTTAATAGAATAATATTTTAATCTAGTCATTATAGTTGTGGTAATTTAATAAATCTTTAATTAGATTTTATAAAAATATATTGTTTCCTTATTGGGTCAATTAATGAAACATATTATTTTTTAGGAGTAACTGGTCATTTGCAATGTTTTCAATCTGTAAAAATTATCCATTTCTTGCTTTAAAAATATTACCTTTTGTAAAAAATATGTTTCAAAAATTCAAAACATTTAGTGTTGGAAACAATGACCTGCATTCATTACAGTTCAAAAATGTCTCTTCTGATTTGAGGAGACTGGCCATAAATAATAATGTTTGTAATTGTACATTGGTAACACCATTACTGAAGCGAAGTGCTAGGAGGCACTTTACTAAAGTTTCTGGTTTTTTTACTGAACTAAGTGAGTTGTGATTATATCTTTTATTTTATTTACAAATTATAAAAAAAGATTCTATGTTTTTATCTGTGATAGTTAAGAATGAAGATTATTTAAAACTATAAGCTTTTGGCACACTAAACTGAACAAAATTTCCTAAATTCAATTATTTTAATAAAAAAATTATAAAACATTTTCAGTTGCTCACGTGACAACCTTCAGTGACTTTATTAGTCAGAGTTTATTACTTTTTATCATAGTATTTCTCAAAATTGGATTTTGATATGTACAAATTGTAAGAAGAAAGTTCACATGAGTGATACCAAGAAAATATCAGATAGATTATATAATGGTTAGATAGAGATTTCATATGAAAAATTAAGAAAGAAAATAAAACCCAATAAAGAAAGAAATGAAAATAAAGAAACAGACAGGCTAAAAGGGAATGATGTAAAGTTAAAATAAGAACAAATCATAGGTTCAGAGGCCAAGAGATTATTACAACAGAAGATTCCGTAAAAAATGAATGAATAAGGCTAAAAAGAGGAATAATTAAAGTAGATGACATATTAAATAAAAAGCTGTGGATAACAAGTAATATGCTGAAAGAAATTAAACACAAAAAGGGTAAGTGAACAAAAAAAAGTGATAAAAACACAATAAAAAAGATGAGAGCAGAAAATTATATTGACGTAGAAGAAAAAAGTTAGAAGTTTGAAGCAGCAAAGGAAGAACGGTAGAAGGAGTGATGTAATGAATCTTGCATGCATTTTAATGAATTACAAAAAATATAAATATTTAACAACTTTTACAAGAAAACAGAAATATATTAGAATTAATACCTTATTAAAATCATTTAATAATTCATCATGCATTTCTACACCAACATTAACTTCACTGCCTTCTGAAATTAATAAAATGATACAAATTAAAAAGTAAATAAATCTATAACAGTTTGTAACTTAAATGAATGAGTTTACCAGAAATGTAAAAATGCAAGTGTCGCACTATTTTATTACAAATAAAAATTAAAACTTTATTGATAGAATATTGTTTTCTTATTACAAGAATAAATAAATACATTTTTTATGCTCATTTCATTGCGAAAGTGCTAAAAAAAAGTTTGTTACTTTATAGCCCTAGTCTTATTTTATGGATGTGACATTTTTAAAGTACCAAAGGAATAATTGGTATCCATAAAAAGTGCTTGGTCAGAAAGTAATGATTTTCACTACAGCCAATCTTTGGGGTGAACAAAATGAAGTTGTCTCTAGTACAGTTGAATTTCACCTATGTTTTGTATGGTTTATTAAGTTTATGTGTAAGAGTATAATGTTTCTCAGTGAAAAGGCAACAGAAAACCACTCCGCTCTTCAACTTTTCAAGTAAGCTTAACATAGGATGGTGATAATTCTTGAGATTAGCTACTTCATTCTCAGGAGTAACTTGCGACTCTTGTCAGGTCACCTACAATCATTTGTTATTGGACCTAACAAACACTGATAATAACGTATAAGAATATTGAAAAAGAAAATAAATATTTTTAATAACATTTTCTTTAGAATACATTAACACAATGAATATGAAAGCCTACTATATCAGCAGAAATTTTCAAAGAAAGCCCTCATAATGTAATATCTCCTTTTTTCCATAGCTTGTAATTAATTTTATACCTCTGAAAACATTTTGGTGTCATTCAACAATAATACTGTTTTGTAACTAAGTGACAAAAATTGTGGAAACTTAACTGAAAGAAAAATTTATTCAACAGGTGGTAGAAATGTTGTTTTGTTGTTGAAGTTGTGACTAGTATGGCAAATAAGGCCAAACTGATAATGTAGTTTCTGACAAATTGCATAAAGAATGAAATTATAAGGAATTTGAAATTGATACAGGTGAAAGTGGCAAAATTCTTTATCCATGAAATTTCAAAATATTACAAAATTATTATAATATTAACTAATTATTTTTTTCAAATTTTTCAATCTATCAGTGTAGTTTTCATTTCTAATGTACAAATCAACACTTCTGGTTAATGCACAATACAGTAAATGAATTTACAAACCACATTTAAAGATTTTACTTTATACAAGACACATGCTTTTAAATATTTGTTACTAGTTTTTAATAAAGTGCTGAAAAAGCAATAATATATGGGTGAAGTCCTTTACTAAAATGGCTGGCACACTTAAAGTGTTTATAAAACACTTTACAACATTTTTATAAAAGACAAACAAAATTCTTTAAATAATGAAGACATTTAATGTCATTAATTAGATACACATAATTCTGAAATTTATCTTTCTCTTAGAAAATATAAGTTTTTGTTTTAAAAGGCAACTGAAATAGTAATATGATCTTCAGTTATAGATCTTCAGTTGAGTAAAAATCTGTCAACAGTAGATTCTTCTACAAATTTGAAGACAGTACTATATCCTACTTGACATCAATTTTACTAAAAGATATAAATAACATTAAAAAAAATTGAGTTACATTTATAAAGTAATAAATAAGTGCAATATTACATCACGGATTTTCGATTCGTAAAGGTATTAAAATTATACTAGTTTTATTAAAAAAGGGAAAATCTGGTATGAAGTGAATGATAAGACTATCATCAAAAAAACTGGCCGTGAAATTCAATCTGTTTGTTCTACGGCAATAAATTTTAATAATAAATTCATAAGATAACAATCAATAATTCATAAAAAAATATAAAAGAATAATCTAGCAAAATGCAGTGATATAAAAAAAATTACAATGAAATTGTACACCATGTGGTAAGAGTCTTGCATATGTCATTTCTTCTGCTTAAAAAACAAAAATTTCTGTAATATAAATAAAACTGTTTTTAACAAAACAATACTGATATCATAAAAGGTAAGACACTACATTTCTATTATCAAAATCTGTTAGACAATAGATATACAAGAATAGATAATAAAACCATGTTTAAGCGTTCCATAAGAAAAAAAAAAAAAAAATTGTTACAAAACTCTTACCGGCCCGATTTCATTTATTAAGCAATGAATAATACATATCATATTTACAGAAATAATACAATTCTTATGATTATTCATTGTTTAATAAATGAAATCAGGCTGGTAAGAGTTTTGTAACAAATTTTAATTTTTTTGCTTATAATATATGCTTAAACTTTGTTTATTATCTATTATTGTATATCTATTGTCTATTATTACATATATTTAACATGTATTTTTTTTTTAAAGAAAATTCCAAATTAATAACACATTTTGATAACAGAAATGTAGTGCCTTACCTTTTTTGATACCAGTATCATTTTGTTAAAAACAGTTTTATCTATAATACAGAAATTTTTGTTTTTTGAGCGAAAGAAATGATATCTGCGAGACTCTTACCATACAGTTTACAATTTCATTGTAATTTTTTTGGATTATAACTACACTGCAAATACTAATTGTAGGATTTCATTGACTATATGCATTATTCAGTATGAATAATGAGGAAAATATTCTGAGATAAATTTATATTGTTTTTTAAAACTGATATTATCTTTTTATTCATAATGAGATTATATAATTCCAATGTTTTATAACTTTTTTTAAATTACATTTTTTTACAGTTTCTTTAAATCATCTGCCACTGAATAACTATAATATACAAAAATATTTTTATATGTAAATTTGTAGAATTTTTTACTTTATGTCATTGCACAATAAGTAGCAAAAGGAATCTTTTTTTACATCAAATCCATTTTCAAATGCTAATTTTAAATGTAACCTATCTCAAGAAAATAGAGCTAAAAAAAATCTGATGTGGACATCACATGACTTCCTTGTACGCCTGTTAAATTACATATACAGATTTTTTTAAATTAAAAGTAAATAAAATTTTTTTTCATTAATAACTTCTGATATTTTTACTTCCTAAGTATTCCTAAGTATTACTTAGGAATATAATTCCTAAGTATTATATTTACTTCCTAAGTATTCGCAAAAAATTTCGGTTTTCAGATTTCATCGGAAATATTCATTTTGACCATCCCTGAATCCATTTTGACTAGTTTCGGCGTAACATCTGTACGTACGTATTTATCTCGCATAACTCAAAAACGATTAGTCATACAAAGTTGAATTTTGGATTTAGGACTGTTGTAACATGTAGTTGTGCACTAGACTGAACGAAAATTATCTAAAAAAGCCCAAAATAAAAAAAAATTGGATTCTGAACTTTTTCTTAATTGTAGTAATAAGCCAACACTGAGAGCTTTTCAACAATTTATCAAAAGTGGCACTTATTTTCATTGGTTTCAGAATTATAGCCAAATAAAATTTTAATTAGTTGAAGTATTTGTATCTTACAAGGGAAATGCACTTCAGTTCGAATCGGACTTCATCTCTTTTATTTTTAATTTAAATATATTGATTTATTAATAATTATTAACCTGTGACTGTAAAAAAACGTTTTACGATAAATAATAATTCAATAACAATAAAAAAAAATATGAAAAACATCAGAAGTTATTAATTAAAAAGAATTTTATATACTTTTTCCTCCTCTATGAATCATGAGACCTTGCCGTTGGTGAGGGGGTTTGAGTGCTCAGGGATACAGAGTAGCTGGACCGAAGGTGCAACCATATCGGAGAGGTATCTGTTGAGAGCCAGACTAAGGAATGATTCCTGAAAGAGGGCAGCAGCTCTTTCAGTAGTTGTTAGGGGCGTGAGTCAGGACGACTTAAACGGCCGTATCAACATCACTCAGTCCTCTGAGTACTGCGCAGCTGAAAGCAATGGAAAACTACAGCTGCTTTTTTTCCAAGAAAATGTGGCTCTCTGCATTTTCACATAGCAATAATGGAGGCGCCTTCCTTGGTAAAATATTCCGGAGGTAAAATAGTCCCCCGTTCGGATCTCCGGGTGGGGACTACTAAGGAAGGGGTCACCAGAAAATTAAAAAATAACATTCTACGAGTCGGAGCGAGGAATGTTAGAAGCTTGAAAAAGGTTGGTAGGCTAGAAAATTTAAAAAGGGAAATGGTAGGACAAATGTGGATATAGTAGGAATTAGTGAGGTTCGGTGGGAAGAGGAAGGCGACTTTTGGTCAGGTGATTTTAGAGTAATTAACTCAGCGTCAAATAATGGGCAGGCAGGAGTAGGTTTCGTGATGAACAAGAAGATAGGGAGGAGAGTGGAGTATTTCAAAACGCATAGCGATAGAATCATTGTAATAAGGATAAAATCAAAACCTAAACCGACAATGATTGTTAACGTTTATATGCCTACAAGCGCCCATGATGATGATGAGGTAGAGTGTGTATACAAAGAGATTGATGAAGCAATTAAACACGTAAAAGGAGATGAAAATTTAATAATAGTTGGAGATTGGAATGCAAGCATTGGAAAAGGCAAGGAAGGAAATATAGTGGGTGAATACGGGCTGGGCAAAAGGAATGAAAGAGGGGACCGACTTATAGAGTTTTGCACGAAGTATAATTTAGTAATTGCCAACACCCAATTTAAAAATCATAATAGAAGAATATACACTTGGAAAAAGCCAGGCGATACTGCAAGGTATCAGATAGATTATGTCATGGTTAAGCAAAGATTTAGAAATCAACTCGTGGACTGCAAAACTTACCCTGGAGCAGACATTGATAGCGACCATAATTTGGTGATAATGAAATGTAGAAGAGTTATACGGAGGAAATGAATTAGAAAATGGTTTTATAGAGGAAGAAGAGGAAGTTGAGGAGGATGAAATGGGAGAAACAATACTGAGATCTGAATTTAAGAGAGCATTAAAAGATTTAAATGGCAGAAAGGCTCCTGGAATAGACGGAATACCTGTAGAATTACTGCGCAGTGCAGGTGAGGAAGCGATTGATAGATTATACAAACTGGTGTGTAATATTTATGAAAAAGGGGAATTTCCGTCAGACTTCAAAAAAAGTGTTATAGTTATGATACCAAAGAAAGCAGGGGCAGATAAATGTGAAGAATATAGAACAATTAGTTTAACTAGTCATGCATCAAAAATCTTAACTAGAATTTTATACAGAAGAATTGAGAGGAGAGTGGAAGAAGTGTTAGGAGAAGACCAATTTGCTTTCAGGAAAAGTATAGGGACAAGGGAAGCAATTTTAGGCCTCAGATTAATAGTAGAAGGAAGATTAAAGAAAAACAAACCAACATACTTGGCGTTTATAGACCTAGAAAAGGCTTTCGATAACGTAGATTGGAATAAAATGTTCAGCGTTTTAAAAAAATTAGGGTTCAAATACAGAGATAGAAGAACAATTGCTAACATGTACAGGAACCAAACAGCAACAATAACAATTGAAGAACATAAGAAAGAAGCCGTAATAAGAAAGGGAGTCCGACAAGGATGTTCCCTATCTCCGTTACTTTTTAATCTTTACATGGAACTAGCAGTTAATGATGTTAAAGAACAATTTAGATTCGGAGTAACAGTACAAGGTGAAAAGATAAAGTTGCTACGATTTGCTGATGATATAGTAATTCTAGCCGAGAGTAAAAAGGATTTAGAAGAAACAATGAACGGCATAGATGAAGTCCTACGCAAGAACTATCGCATGAAAATAAACAAGAACAAAACAAAAGTAATGAAATGTAGTAGAAATAACAAAGATGGGACCACTGAATGTGAAAATAGGATGAGAAAAGATTATGGAGGTAGAAGAATTTTGTTATTTGGGAAGTAAAATTACTAAAGATGGACGAAGCAGGAGCGATATAAAATGCCGAATAGCACAAGCTAAGCGAGCCTTCAGTAAGAAATATAATTTGTTTACATCAAAAATTAATTTAAATCTCAGGAAAAGATTTTTGAAAGTGTATGTTTGGAGTGTCGCTTTATATGGAAGTGAAACTTGGACAATCGGAGTATCTGAGAAGAAAAGATTAGAAGCTTTTGAAATGTGGTGCTATAGGAGAATGTTAAAAATCAGATGGGTGGATAAAGTGACAAATGAAGAGGTATTGCGGCAAATAGATGAAGAAAGAAGCATTTGGAAAAATATAGCTAAAAGAAGACAGACTTATAGGCCACATACTAAGGCATCCTGGAATAGTCGCTTTAATATTGGAAGGACAGGTAGAAGGGAAAAATTGTGTAAAATTGTGTAGGCAGGCCACGTTTGTAGTATGTAAAACAAATTGTTGGGGATGTAGGATGTAGAGGGTATACTGAAATGAAACAACTAGCACTAGATAGGGAATCTTGGAGAGCTGCATCAAACCAGTCAAATGACTGAAGACAAAAAAAAAAAAAAAAACAAGTATACTTTTCATTTTAAAAAAATGTGTGAAATTTAAATGTAAATTAAAAGTAAGTGTGTGTATTAAATGCAATTTAATCGGCGTACAAGGAAATCATGTGGTCCCGTATCAGATAATTTTTTTTATTGTTATTATTGAATATTATTATTTATTGTATTTTTTTTTTTACAGTCAGAGGTTAATAATTATTAATAAATCAATATATTTAAATTTTTAAAAAAGTTAAAAAATGAAAGGGAGATGAAGTCGGATTTGAAACTGATGTGCCTTCCCCTTGTAAGATCTAATATTTCATTAATTAAACTCTTATTTGGCTGAAACTCTAGAACCAATGAAAATAAGTTCCACTTATGAAGTATCATTGAAAAGCTCTCAATGAGGGCTAATAACTGCAGTTAAGAAAAAGTACAAAATCAAATTTTTTTGGAGTTTGAGCTTTTTTGGTCCAGTGGATTGCAATCAAAAGGGGAGGAGCACAACTAATGTTACAACAGTTCTAAATCCAAAATTTCAACATCCTACAGCTAATAGATATATATATAGCTATGAGATATATATATGTAAATATGTATGTACACACAGACATCATGTCAAAACTAGTCAAAATGGATTCAGGGCTGGTCTGAATGGATATTTCAATTGAAATCTGAAAACCAAAAGTTTTTGTGATCACAATACTTCCTTTACTTTGTACAAGGAAGTAAAAATCATCTTTATGCTTCTATTCAACGATGTAAGTTATTAAGTTATAGTAGAAAGTAAGTCTTCATATTAGACAATTATTAAAATTTCTAGTTATGAATAAGAGCCAAATAATACCGTAACTAAAATATTACATTATGAAATTTAAATATCACAGTAAGTTGGTCTAAATCTCACTGCAAAGTTAGTCTAAATCTCACCAGTAATGCAAACCTTAGGTTTCACTAAAGGGATATAATGAAGGCAAAATTTAAGGGTATTAATAGTTCCAGATCTACCAGAAACATATCCATTTATAATGATGCACACACTGCTAGAAAAAAATACAAACAACAAAATTAGTATACCACTACAAAGCACTAAGTAATCACCTTGTTCAGTGAAATATTCATTGCTTAAATATTACATTTCATTATGGCATGTATGTCAGTTATCTTTATTATTAAATTTATAAAGCCCTCACAACACTTACTGTAGTAGTAGTAACTCATGTGTATACAAACATTAGAGTATATGAAAAAAAAAGATTAAAAGGAATAATTTTGACAGATTTTTTCAACTTACCTGTAACTTCAAAACTAGAGTTATTAACAAGCATATCACAAACATCATTTTTACTGACACTGATGAGTTCACTAACATCACTTTCATCAGACAGCTGATATTTACTTTTTAAATGACCAGTAATAACCTTTTTAACAATATTCAATTCAATTTCAAGTTTATCAGCTAAATTGATTAATTTGATACAAGCAAAACAAAGTCTATCATTAACAGATACGATGACCATAAAATCATCACCGATTAATTGACCTAATTTAATCGGTAAACCAGTTTTTGAATGTGTTGTCTGACCAAACTGTAACTTAACACTTTCATTATTAGTAACACTATCACATATAAAACATAATCCATCTCGTTCTTTCTCCATTTCTGAATGGTGAGGATGGGATGGTAAAAACGGTACCACAAAATCATCAACTCCAGATATATATTCAGCTGCTGACATCATCTCTGCTTTATTTTATATTACACCTTTACTTTACTGTTATCATTAATTCATACTAGAAAACATCTTGATCGATGTGTGACAATAACAATAGTGCCATAATGTTATCAAATCTTCTGATTTATCAACAGCCAATGACAGCATTATTTATATTATTTCTTCCATTAACATTAATTCATTCTAGATAGTTGTTTACCTAAAATATATAAAGTAAACATCAGTAAACATATTTAAATAGTTTAACAATGTATTTGTACTATAAAGCATTAGAAAAGTCACTCTATTCACTTGACTTACATATTGACATATACTTTACACTTGACATATAGATTAATAATATTAATATTGTTTTTTTTATAAATATTATTATTTACTAATAATATTTATTTAATTTCAGTATAACAGAAGAACTTACAAAAGATAGGGTAAGTGATCTTGTGCAGTTTAGCATATAATTCAATTTGTTTTGAAACACCCAACCAATTAATTTCACAGAAAATCATATTTGTTAAATACATGGTTACTAAAAAGTTCATTTGTTTGAGCCTACTTGAACAGTTATAGCTAGTTGTTTGGTTGATCCATATAGAAAATAGTACAATGAACTCAAATCCAGTGATTGAAGGAGGTAAAACAACTTTTAGGTGATCTAATCTTTACATATGATGCATGAATATTATCTTCATCTTATGAGATAATATAGATAGTACCATTCTGTTATAACCAGACATAACTGATCAATTCTTCTATGAACTGTTTGATTAAGTCATTTATAAATAAATGAACACCAATAACAGTTTTCACAAAGAAGGTAAGATACACAATATTACTTCTGTAAAGTTCAATCAATATTCCTGCTTTTGAACATGTAGAAGTCCTAAATACAAACAATAATTTTAAATGACTAGAGTTGAGTGTTCTGAGAACAATTCATCAAAACTTCAATTGTAAATAATGCAACATCAAGCGTATTTTAAAAATGTTATTATTAAAAAAAATATTGCAACAGCTAATAACCAGTTATTTGTTGGTACTTAAATTCAGTAGATGACTATTTGAACACTATAAATAAGTAATATGTATAATGAATACCGATTATGATGGTAAACTGCAAAATTGCATCCTTACAACCTGATGGTTCCACAACAACTAAAATATTAAAAAGATTAAAAGTTTAAAAAACAACTGTACACATACTGTAATGTGCTAATACAGAGTCTTGGTAAAATAACACAAGATTAACTATGTGAATGTTTAAGATAAAAAAAGGCCATCATTTAAAAAAACAAAAATCTTTTTTTCATTTTGAGGGGTCCCATACATAAGAGAAAGCTTCAAGTAAAATTAATTTTTAAAAAAGTAATCCCCTAAGTGGTGATAATAAAATTAAAAAAAGGATTTTTTTAAAAATATACTGATACAACCATAATTCTACATAAACAAAGTTGTATTTTTTTAGGAAGGGAATGAAAAGTTTTGGCTAATTTTTTTATTCATGAAATATTAGAATAAATTTTTTTTTTTACAACATAAAAAAGAAAACACCAGGCCCCCCTCAAAACTTCGAGTGAGGTGTTGTTTTCAAGGAATTTTTTATCACTAACAAGAATCCAGTATTACTTTTGGCCTAGTGTAATTGGGTCCCAAATAAATGGAAAAACAGCCCTTCAGGACTAGGAGGAGTCTGGCACACTCTCTGGTTGGAAGTAACAGCCATAGACGAGCTAGAAGAGCCAGTCTGCAAGAAACTGAATCCTCTGCTACAGAGATAGAGAAAAGACACATAGAACCGATGGAAGTATCTTCTTTGCATGTACAGAAGAGAAAAGCTGAAGTGACAGAAGACAGCAGCGATGATGATCTATCTGAAGGAACTGATATGGATCATTTATTGAAAGAGATCCACAAAATGATGATGATTATTCAACAGGCTGCCAATACGAAATGCGAGTTAAAAGAATGTGCTTATCGTATTTTAGACAAAGCAACAGACGTAGAAGTCACAATGCGATCGTTATAAGAATTATCCCTACTGAAGTTCACTTACTGTAAAGACACCGAAACGGAGGTTAGAAAAGAAGTAGAGGATAAAGGATGACAATCTAGAAACATGATTCGTGAAAAGGTGGAACATGTACTTGATTCCAGCGACATTGATGACTTAGAGAATATTATGGGCATCCAATGGCTGAGAGATATATTTAAAAAGGTTCGCAGGGCTTTCCTAAAGAAGAGGTAGAAGGGACTCGAGTATTCCTGACTTCACAGAGACTCTGGACAAACTGCTCATACATGCCAACTATCTGAGAACTTGCTCCGGGGTTTGTAGTAAGACTTGATGCTGGGTCCAAGATTCCAAGTGGCACCTTATACAGAGACACTAGAAACACCAACATTTTATAACTGGAAAATGAAGACACAGATAATCTTACCACCTTTATAATGGTTATTGACGAAATGAACGAAGATGTAATGCGACAAGTCAGACAAGCGCTTCATCGAATAAAAAACATAGAGAAAGGTAAACTATTGTTTTACACACCAAATGAAGAGATCGGAGACAAATTTGGCAAAATACTGGAAAAATGGACCCGAAGAATAGACACGACAGAAACTAAATGAACACTCTTTATTACTGGCCAAGAATCGAAGAAAGGGGTGCCACAAGAACTGGCTTCGTTGATTTTGACCATCAAGAAAGAAGGAATGACCTACACAGACTTATTGAAACAGGTCAAAGGTAGTATTGGCGAAGATTTGGCTGCAGATATGTAATCTGTTAAAAAAGGCAGATCTGAAACTTTGGCGTTACGGGTTATCGACTCGCCAGCAAAAAGAGAAGACGTTAAGAGACGCCTGGGTTCTAAAGTTGCAGATGCTGTGGTAGAAATAACCACATGAAGGGAGAATGACAGCTTTACATGTGAAAGATTTAAATATTGACGCCACTGCCGAAGAAGTCACCACGGCGATTAAAAAGGAAGTAGGATATGACATCCCGATCTCTTCCGCAATCTCTTCGATGAGACCCGCATTCGGCACAACACAAAAAGCGACAGTCCTATTCCGGGCACGAGATGCTAAGCTCCTAGACGATAAATACAAAGTAGGCTGGCATTCTTGCCGTATCAAGGTTAGATCTGATGAAGTGAAATGTTATAAATGCTGGGGCTGGGGACATATGTCGAGGGATTGCTGTGGGGCCAACCGCACTGCCCTATACTTCAACTGAGGGGATGCGGGACACAGGGCAATAGAGTGCATAGAGCCCTAAAAATGTTTAGAATGCGGCAAGGTGGGACGCCGGACCGGTGGCCGAGCATGTAAAACACCTACATCATGAAGTGTCTTCAAATTAAAGGGAACAAATTAACAACTGCACACGACGTTGCGTGAAAAATTGCAATAGAACTAGACGTTAATTTCATTGTACTGGGTGAACCGGACATTAAGTCGATTGCTTCCAGTGACTGGAAAATAGATAAATCAAGTGACACTGTTATTAAGAACGTTTCCAACCGGTTCGCGATTCTGGACGTCAAATCCCGTAGAGGCTTAACCAGTATATCTGACAACATGTGTCATTATTGGTGGATATATTTCGCCCAACTATGAAGAGAGAAAATATGAAGAATTTCTACCTGATCTCGAAGAAATGATAAGAACAGCGGGACATCCTATAATACTGATTTTAATGCCGAATCCCTTGAGCTTGGAGGAACAAGATCGAACCGCCGAGGGTAAGCATTAGCGGCGCTACTTCGTTCCCTTGATATGGAAGTACTTAATCTACCAATGATCCGGAAATTCGTTGACAGAGGATCCAGCTCAACAATTGATGTAACTGCGATTTCTGAGAATATAAGAGAAAGCGTTTTGTCATGGAATGTGCTACAGGAAGATCTTACTAGCGACCATCTAGAAATTGTATTCTAAGTCAACCTGGGAAATCCGATGATACAAGCGACCCGCCGCGCATGGAGACCAACGACGAACCAGACTAGTTCTTTTGCTAGATCGGTTGCGGAAAGAATGACAGATTCTTGCAAGTTATGAAGGAGGAGTGTGATAGACTTAGACCCCGATCAGAAACCCACCGGGTTGGTCTAGTGGTGAACGCGACTTCCCAAATCAGCTGATTTGGAAGTCAAGAGTTCCAGCGTTCAAGTCAAAGTAAAGTCAGTTATTTTTACACGGATTCGAATACTAGATCGTGAATACCGGTGTTATTTGGTGGTTGGGTTTCAATTAACAACACATCTCGAATGGTCGAACTGAGACTGTATATAAGACTGCACTTCATTTACACTCAGACATATCATCCTTTGAAGTATTACCTGAACGGTAATTACCGGAAGCTAAACAGGAAAAAGAAAGACCCCGGTCAGAGCTACGCAGGAAAAATATTTATTGGTGGTCTCGAGAAATAACAGACCTCAGAGGTTCAACACTTGCAGCCCATAGACAACTACAAAGAGGAAGACGAAAACACCCTGAAGAGATTGAACGGACGGAAACTCGTTACAAGAATACGCGTAAGAAATTCTGCTTTGCAGTGAAAACATCCAAACGTTGGGCTTGGAAAATATTGGTGCTTGAGCTAGATGACGACCCATGGGGAGGGCGTATCGGATCTTACTGAAGAGATTAGGTGCCCCCCCTCCGATTGCTTTCAAGCGGACAAGTTAAGAGAGTAATAACGAACCTCTTTATAATGAAAGAAGCAAATAGGATGGTTGCACCGTGCTTCGAGATGAGACGTTTCTCCTCATGTGGATGAGCTTCGTTGGGCAGCCTCTCAGATTAGCCCTAATAAAAGTACGGGGCTAGACGGTGTCCCAGGAATACTGCTTAACGAGTTAACAAGAGTGCATCCATGGATTGTACTAGAGGTCTTAAATGAGGCGCTGATGACGGGCAGTTTGCCTTTGGCATGAAAACTGGGAAAATTTCCACTCATCCCTAAATCGAAGACGAATGATCCGATTTGGCAGATCGACCGATATGTCTTCTGCCCACTGTGGGGAAACTTTACGAAAGTCTCATTGCGGACAGAATTTGTAGCGAAGTTAACGGTACGGGAGGACTGTCGCCGGCCCAATACGGTTTCAGAAAGGGAAAATCGATGGTTGACATGGACGAACACATGTAAGACGGGCACCTGGAGGACCAGAAAAATTCCCTTGATGGTCCTCCTGGATGTCCGCAATGCATTTAATAGTCTACCGTGGGCGGTGGTGGGTAATGAGTTTGCGGAAAGATCAGTGATTATTTGAGAGCAGTGATATGGGACATCCTATGCACGTAAACTACTCACCACAACGGAGGATGGTGAAATTAGATTCCGAATGCAAGGTGGGGTGCCTCAAGGGTCCGTACTGAGCCCCCTCCTTTGGAACCTTACATTTGATAAAATTTTTAAGCTAGAGTTTCCGGAGGGGGGTCTCTTTGATTGCTTATGCGGACGACCTAGCACTGCTAATGTCAGGACGTAAAGAAGACGTCGAATACAGAGCGAATAGAGGAGCGATTGATCAGGTGAGCAGATGGTTCCAATCCAAAGGGCTAAGTCTCGAACCCAAAAAAACTCAGCTTCTCACGATGGTAGGGAAACGTATCAGACCCATACACGTCACAAAGGATGGTTATCAGGTCGCTACAATGCCATGCATCAAATATCTGGGGATTTGGTTCCAACAATCAGGAAAATTTAACAAACACCTTGAGATGGTCATGTGGAAGGCAGAGAAAACCATAAACTCTTTAGGACGCTTAATGGAAAACACTGGGAGCCAAAGAAAAAGAAGACTGATCCTCACAGCAGTGACATCCAACACATTGTATGCCACTCGGGCTTGGTTTTCTGCTTTTAACATTAAGAACAAAATTAGACTAAACTCCCTACAACAAATAATGAATTTGAAAATTTCATCATTTTATAGAACTGTTTCTACAGCCACTGCAGGAGTACCATCCATTCACCTCCAGGCCCGGAGAAGAAAACGAGTCTACAAAGGCATGAACAAGGAAGACACTACTGGATTGTTATATCAAGAATGGCAGGAATAGTGGAACACGACCTGTATAAGTTCCTGGATGCAAAGGTTAATCCCCAGATTGAGACCATGGCTGGAGAGGAAACATGGGGAGGTGAGATACTACATCTCTCAATTCCTCTCCGGCGATGGGGAATTCGGTGACAACTTGAACAGGTTTAGAAAGAGAGAATTTGCTAACTGTGTCTATTGAAGAAGTGAAGACTCCCCATAACACACGATTTGAATGTGACAAATGGAAAAAAACACAAAGAGAGAGCTTGAGTCTTGGATGTCACTCCAGATACAATAGTAGCATTTATGCAAAAAAGTCAACAAGAATGGAGGATAGTTGAAAACCTTGTCACCGAGATCATAAAAACTAAATAGACACATTGTAAGGAAAGGATCAGACTTTAATTTCGAAATGGAATAAAAAAAAGACTGAGACCTGGCCACTGGGTGGGCCCGGGGACAACATAGTTGGGCCTGGTTCACCCCTCTCCGGTGGTTTGAGGCAGGCGAATGGAAGAATAAAAAGATCCAAGCCGACCTGCCGTGCCAAACATATTGCTGGTAGGTGGGCAGGCTCGTTTGAGTTGAAGGACATGCTCCTGGGTTGAGGTAAACTTGATTGCCCAGGAGAGCAGAGGAAAATAAAAAAAAAACTCTCTTTAAATATTACATCCAGGGTACTGTTATGAATTTAAACCACATTATATTAAAGTAATGTTTCATAAAAAAATATATGCAAGATGTGTGGTATTGCAAAAACATTGCATAAACTCATAATTCAAATGATATTGAAAAACATTGAAGTAGCATTTATTGTTTACCTATAGTTTGTATTTAAATATTTTGCTCATTATATGAATAGTGGCATTTATATTAACAGTAGCATTCAACTCAACTCAAATAATGTTACTCATTTTACAGTGATAACAATGTTGTAAGCTATAATATTGATGAGAGTAATAATTATAATATTGAAGTAACAATTGTTTCTCATATCACAGCTATTCAAAATCATTTACCGCAAAAAAATTATAGCCCTATAAATGTGAATAGGGAAGCACAATCAATGCTATTAAATGTATTGGCACATATGTTGGAGCAGACCGAAAGCCTATGTACTAGCATTTTGCATGCATTGACCTGTGCTATAAGCAAACTAAAAACATTGTCATTTTCTATGACTCTTGTGGTAAGGTAATATATAAAAAACAGGTTTCATAGACTTGCTTGCTGTAGCATATGTAATTGTTAAGTTTTATTCTTAATTATATATTGATGTTGTAATCTAGGCCTACTTCCTGTTATATAGCAACTAATAACAGTTGAATCATACATGACTAATGTGCTATTTATGAATTATTGTAAACACAACACGCAATTCTAAGAATTTCATTTACTTATTTTTAATCTACTCTAATCATTCCACTATGAAGAATCAGATGTCACACTTTGCTTGTAATTATGTTCTAGAAGTGGTTATTATAGAAACATTTATTTTGTGTATATTTTACTTAATGAAGTGAATAGCTGTTAGTGATTTACTTTTACTATTTGTTGTGTTGTTTTCATTTAAAGCTTTGTCATAAACTCAGTCATTTAATTTTTAATAATTCAATACAGTTATTTTCTTTTAAATGCCCTAGTTAAGAGGAAAAGGTACAGTAGTTCATAATCAGGCAAGGAAAACTGTACTCATGTTTACAATTTCTTGTAAAACAATTTCTTTGTAAAACAATGTCAGAACAATTCCTCAATAGCGAGGAAAACTGAAGTGCTGAATATGACTGTTGTTCAAGCTACATCAATATCAAAACGAACAGTCCAAAGAATTATAGCAGAAGGGAAATCAAATGAAACTGAGAAGCCAACCGTGTTCATGTCACTAAGAAAATGTGTAAATCGCCCCAGTACTGTGTGCAATTTAGATTCGTTTGACAAGGATGCTTTGAGGCATTTAATAAATAAATTTTATGTAACTGAAAAATGCATTCCTACTGTGAAGAGAATTATGCAAAAAGCCTGCCAAAGTGAAATTAATTTCAAAGGGAGTGAAAGATTTTTAAGGAGAATATTACGTAAAATGGGATGTAGATGGAAAAAACATAAGACAACTGGAAAATACTGATAGAACAGCATAACATTAAAATGAAAAAAAAGAATGAAATTTCTACGACAAATTTCCCTGTTTCACGAAGAAGGAAGACCCAATTGTATACACAGATGAAACCTACATTCGCAGTAGTCATGCGACACCAAAATAGTGAGTAGACACAACAAACCTTCATGAGGGACTGAAAACACCAGTATCCAAGGGCTTACTATTAATAAATGTTCATGCTGGCTATAATAAAGGATTCATTAACAATGCTTTACTTAATGTATGAGTCAAATATGAAAGGACATTATCACAAACTGATGGATTCTGAAAAGTACACAAAATGGTTACAGGAGAAGTGTATTCCCAACTTGCCACCTCGGTCAGTCATTATACTAGATAACACATCGTATAACAAGATTCTACTACAAAAGCAGCCAAATTCTAACTCTCTAAAAAGCAATATGATAATATGGTTGGCCAAACAATGAATTAACTGTTCTCCTGCTATGACAAACACTGAATTATATGAATTATTGTGTAATTATAAAATTACTCAAAGAAAATCAAAAAAAATTTCTAACAGATGACTTTTTAAAAATTATGGTCACACAGTTCTACAGTTGCCACTTCATCACCCTGGCTTAAATGCCATTGAAATGATTTAGAGTCAAGTGAAAGGGCAGATAGCTAAAAGAAATACAACTTTTAATAAGTCAGACATCCTTAAGTTAGCTGAAGAGTAATTTCATAATGTGTCTGAAGCTAAATGGAGAATGACGTGTCTGCGAGCATGTCATTAATGTTGAAAAAGAATACATTGAAGATGAACATTTATATGATGTGCACATTGACAATTTTGTGATAAAGGTAAATTCAGAATTGGACATGAGCTCTTTAGAATCTACCGACAACAGCGATTTCGGAATTTGCCAGCTACAGCACTAAAGTGAATAGAAAAATTAACTATTTGAAGTACTTTAAAATTATATTAGCTGAGACACTAAACTAGTTTTAATTAAATAGCATCATATGTATTTTTGTTATAAATATCATATATATTAAACTGACAATGTTTTCAGTCGGCCAAGTATCATGCCAAATGTTAGCTGAACTCTAGTAGTTTTTGTGCCAACTTATGTGCCGATAATATCAAATTCATAGTTTTATACATACAAATTACACTAATGGAAATAAATTAAACAGTTATTTTTATGCAATCATTAACTTGTTTTATAAAACTATTAGCTGACTATTAGCTAAAACTGACTATTGATGCTTGACTGATTATATAAAACTGACAAAAACCTAGATTGTTTCTAAAGGACATTCTACCAATACTGACAATTAGCTACAATAACCTACATTGTTTCATTGCATCTATGTTGTGTTTCCCTCTTTTTTCTACAGATGGATAATATAAATTTACTAACAATTAGTGAAAAGTATATAAGAACATCAAAAGTGATAAGGTATCTGAAGCTTAATATGGATTAGACAGAAAAACGTAAATGGGTAAAAAATGTATATAACTATTATATCAATACAACTGATTGAAAGCTTTATCGATATATTATTATAAATATTTACCATTTACACAAACAGATGTAACTCTTATATTTTTAATTTTATTAATCTTACAATTAAAGATTCTAATAAGTTAAATGTTTTATACAAATTTTAATCAAATCTTTTATAAATATATAATCTAATGGTGTATAAAATACTTTGTTAAATTAAATTTATGATTAAACAAAGATATTTTGAAAAATAAATTATCCAAATTAACAAAAGTATAAATTACAAAGTATCCTAAAACAAGAGTGGGATTTCATATTTTCATAATTTTGGATCAAAGCATAACAGAGGCATCAAGTATATATAAAAAGGCAGAGAAACTGTCAAGGTCTTGATACATAAATAATCTCTAGTAACAGTGCATGCAAAACTGCGTGTTACATCATCAATACCTGCATAATGCTCATTAGTCACCATGATTATGATTCAGAGGATATTCAGTGTGTTTTGAGGTCTAGGCATGAAAACTGTATCAACAACTACCACACAAAAATAACTTTCACCAATGGGACAAATAACTCAACGAAATGGGCAGCCTACTAAAGCTGTATAGTCCAGGACAAATGACTATCAAGTGTCGAAGATCATTGAAACTGTGCAACAAGTTATTTGCACAGCCCAAAAAAATCAGTGCAGAATTGTTTTGTACAGTCAGATGTTTCAAAAACAACTGTTGATACATTAACAGTTATAAAATTCAGGTATTTTATAAAATTTAACTACAGGACATAATTAAACCATTTGAATTCACTACAGAAATTCTAGATGGGTTAGATCACGGTAGAGAGAATTTGCACACAAGTTTATTCTAAGTGATTAATCCACATCTCATGTTTTGGGATGAGTACATTGGCATAATGATCAAATCTGAGATAATTTGGCGTAATGATCTTCCATACATCATTACAGAACATGGCGGCCCAAAATTTAATGTGTGGAGTGCAACTGAACAACAAATTGTTCTTTTTTGCTGAAAATGCTATAATGGGAAACACAACTTCCTGGGTATGTTAGGCTAAAATACACAGCTATTTTGAGGTGCCCCAAATACCAAAAAATTCCATTTACCAGTTACCTTCTCAATATTTGTACAATATTACCTACACAAAATAATTTCCTCGGTGAATGGGTCAGATAAGGGGTTATTAGCTTCACCTCCTTGGTCTCCAGATCTTACTCCTATCAATTTTAATTGTAGGTTATGCACAGAAACAAAAAGGTTTGGTTTTCTCTGTTTAAGTAAGAAATTTGGAATGATTTAAATCAAAACATCACAGAAGCTATTTTGTCTATCACACCAGATGTTCTCTTTCATAATACCAAGATGCTGATGATAATAATAAGATATCATCTTGATATCTGCAAGGCAACTGAAGGAATTGCATATTGAAATCTACTTAGCAAGCAAATGTACACTTCAACAGGTCACACTTTGTTACATATCTGTTAAGTGTTTAAAATCCCACCATTACTTTACAGGAAAATTGCATTTATTTTACTTAATTTTTATTATGTCCATTTTTTACAATTTTTATGTTTTAAGAAGAGCAAACTAACAATAAAAATTGATAATACACTACCAAAATTAGAAAAACATTATATTTACACTTAAATATAAAATCATCACACAAAATCAAATAATGAACTGCAAGAATGATATGCATTTCCAGGATGCCACACAGATAATGCTTCTCAACTGTTTGCATATAAGTGCAATCTGTTGAAGGTGTGGTTGCTTTCTAAAGAGTTGATGTTACAATTTATAATTGCAGTTTATGTTCAGGTTTATTTTTTATTTATCACAATTAAACAGCTGTCATTTCTACAAAACTTTTAACAGAAATATTAAGTTCTATTGGTTTTTTTTTTTATTGTAGGTTATGTGGATTATTTTAATACCTGGTAACATCTGTAAATGCTAACACATTTTAGAAGACTGGTTAATTCTTCTGACATATTACTTATAAAGAGATTTTCATTTCACAATGCATAAAATATATTAATTATGTCAAATCAGCAGTTTGTATTAAAAGTAGACATTAAATACATTTTGTCTTAGCAAATTAAATCTACATTGCAATCTAGAAAACTGGAGTAGATATTTAATTTGTTTTTAAAATTAAATCTATATTGCAATTTAGAAGATTGCTGTATAGATTTAATTTGTTTTGACAATCTATAAACATGACATTCTTTTTACATTCTATCTGAATTTGAGATTTTAGATAAATCACAATTAGGTAATTTTCCCATGATTCATCTCATGACAAATGCCCTGACAACAAGCCAAGAAGATCACTGGTGAACTCACTTGTTTCTTTTTATTAATGCTTGTGTAAAATTAATTTATGTCACTAATGTAATAAAAAATCTCCACTTTTTCTTACTTTCTCAGCTGGTCTTTGATAAATGACATCCCTTTTCACTATCGCAGCCAATATGTTAATTACCCTCTTCACATAATTAATTGATTATTATTGATAATATATATGATTTAGTTAAACATATTTGTAAAGAATACCATGGAGTTATTATTTTTAATTCAATAAAAATCAATTAACCAACCTTAAATAGTTAACACACAGAAGAAATTTATTATTTTTTAAATTCATTATGTACTCTTTACGAAAAACAAGTTTTCAGTTCCTTTACCTTCCATCATTCATTCCTTTTTATAAATAGGCCTAATCCTAAGCTTTAAAAACTACAAGTATGAAAAAAAGGGGTTAGATATTAAGATCCACAAATTTCTTTCATGTAATGAGATTTTTAAAATTCAGTATTATTTATTTATTTATAAAACAGAAATAATGATGGATATACCTCCAAAAACACATTCGTCTAAAGAATAAAGAATGAATTTATACCAAAAAAAGAGCAAGATCTTATTTACTGCTTATGGGATATTAAGTTAATTATATACTGAAAATAAATATCTCCACAAAATATGGAAGATCCATCAGGTCAAAAGGGTAAAACAGGTCCAATCCAGTAAAAAATATAGTTAATTAGATACAATATTAAACATAACACTGCAAATGTAAACAGCAATGGCTAAGGAAGCAATTAACTCAAAGTTATTATTCAGTATGATGGAACTATTATTGAAGAAATATCTGTTGTCTAAACATGGTAATAAAATTTAATTCTGTAATTAACTTTTGTACAGATGTGAAACATGAACATCAAGAAAAGGGGAAAAAGAGATGTTGGAGGTATTTAAACTGTATGTAAAAGCATATTGAAAAAGATTAAATGGGCAGATAGAATAGAAAATGAAGCAGAGGAGATTTACCAAGAATACATCAGAACAATTGAAAATAGCAAATCTAACTGGATGGGACTTATCATAAAGATAGAAGGATTGTTAATAAGTATTAGAAGGATCAAAAAGAAGGCCAGAGTAAAAATTATGATCTAATAGGAAATGGGAGCTATCAAGAGGTTCAAAAGGCTTTAGCTGGGAATAGAGGAGAATAAGATGGACATGGTGCAAGGAACCTGTCACAGAGCAAGCGATGAAAGAATATATTATTGATTAGAAATTTATACAAATGAATTTAGACACAGATAAAGTTGTATTTTAACTTTAAAAGTACTGTATACTTTTAAGTATACAACTTTTTAAAAGTTGTATTTAAGTATTGTATACAAGTTTATTCAAAATCTGCACAACATGCTAAATATACAGGTTCTTAGCAGCACAAAATCCAAGAAATTTTAATATTTTTAACAAATGTAATCTTTTCTTACGATTATGAAAATTTAATAACTGAATAATGCTGCCAAATACACACAAACAATATGAGTCTGAGAATCAATGCCTAAGTCGATTAAAATTATTTTTTACAGTTCATTAACCAAATGTAAAATTGGATATACCACTAAAAAAAATAGAAAACTATCTTTCAACTATTGATTATTAATATAGATTAGCTAACATTCTCCAGAGTTGTACAACCTTTTGTGTTATTACAGAATAATGAATTGTGTTTTATTAAGGAATAAAGCATAACAGATTATTCTGTACAAAATAATTTCATAATACATACACCCAGATATGACCTAATTTTCACATCCCATTTAATTAGAAATAAAAACAACAAAAATAAATAACTATCACGAAAACGAATTTCACTTTTGCGCTGGAAATCACATGTTAATACAATAATAAATCACATGTTAATAAATTCAATAAGTCTATAAACATAAAGAGGTTATTGTTGTATAATAATAAAAAGACATTACGAAAATCTCAAACTACAAGCAACTTACAATTTTTTCTTTTAAACCAGATTTTAAAAATGTTACAAAGTATTTTCAAACAAAATCATTCCTTTGTAAAAACGATAAATTAATTTATAATAATCAAAATCACTACGAGATTTCTGTGCAAACAGTCAGCAGCAGAGAAACAGTAACAATATTCACAGGAATGAACTATCGATTATAATCGTTCGATACTAGGCAATAAACAATAATCCTTCATTTACGTATTCCTAGGCCCTTTAAACATGTTTACAGAATACAAATTTGCGCTCTTCGTACTCTTAAAAAATTATACTCTTACAATTCGGAAGTTTTTTGTTATGTTATTGCAAATATGGGGACATTATAAACACTGGCATTTCTTATGTTTATAATGTCCTATTTTTTTGACCCGGCTAACATCGATTGAATCCGATAGTACGAGCTGGTGTGCGGTAATTCAATCAAAAAAAGTATTTCAGGGTTTGTTAAATAATAAAAAGTAAGATTATTCGTAAAGCGACCCCGCTTGAAAATTTAACAAATTAAGCAATGAAAGTTGTTATTTACTTTCACACCAAAATACATAGAAAGGAATGTCAATATTTTCACATAAAAGATTTTTTTATTTTAATAATGTACTTTGTATTTACTTTTTATTTGACACCTTCAAGGTATTATTATGCAATCATTTGCAATTTCAATAAACTGCAAAAATTCCTATATTGTAATTCATTTCCCTAATTACAATAAATAAGATACAGAGATTTTGAAATGTTTGATCAAAGAAAGTGGCCGTAGTATTCTTTCAATAATTTGTAGCTAATTACATTACTACAAGGGAATCATACTGTTAGCTCTTCCTAGTATCAGAAATTTGAAACAACCAAAATTTTAATAAATTATATAATTTTTGTATGATTAATTCTTTTCTTCATGGTTTCTATATTAAATATATTAATATGTACTTCTATTTGCATTTTTATTACCTAATATTCAGTGTACTTTTACTCAATTTTTTTTTTTTTTAATTAGGTGGTAGTACTTTTTTGTAATTGATAACTTCTTGCTTGTTGAATAAATAAAATTGACTGGATTTTTTATTTAATTCCTTGCCTTTATAGTATTATGACCATGTGCATGCTAAAGAAATATTTTAATATATGTGAAAATTAAAAAGATGAGTTGTATAAAATTATTAGTGTAAGAAAATTAAACCTTGCCAAGGGTCTAATCCAAGAGCAGTGATGTAGAACACAGCATGCTAAACTCTACACTTATTTTCTAGGCATCTGTCATAAAACAAGATTGGTAAAGATTTATAAACAAACACCTTTAATCTATAGCATTATGTAATGCAAAATTTCAGTTGCATTTTTTATTTAATATATTTTTCATAATGAATTTTTATAATCCAATGGTAAAATAATTCCTCAAATGAATGCTTCCTGGTAACACAAATGAAGAAAGAGAATAAATGTTTGTTAATAACTGAATCTACACTTTCAGCATTGGAACAATAATACCTTCTCTTTCCACTAGGCACAATTTATCAAGTTATTTTTAGAACAGAATTATACTATTAGTCTCTTTTAATCCCTAAATTGGTCTAACTGTATGCCTACACATATTGTTTAGGCATGTACTGTTGTTCAAGGTCCATAAATACTACGGGATTTAATTTATAGGGGCTTAGTTCTGAAGACTATTTTGCTCTTTCATCTATAATGTAAATTTTATTATTCAATTGTTTTATTCATCCAAACAAGAGCAATTCAGTATCAACCAATCAATTGCAGTAGAAAAACAAGTGTCTTGTTTTCTGGTTTATTACAATATGATTTATTGGTTCTCACACTTTTTACAACCATTACGGTTATGTAATCTCTTTGTGAATAAATCTATTGGCTGTGTCTTTCAATATTTTTTTTGTCATACATACTCTATTTATTCATATCTGTGAATGTTTTTTTGTTTAATACTACTCCTTGCAGATAGTATTGTGTCCCCAGTGGGTAATATTACCACATTTCAGATAATAATAGACTATTCTTTGTCTTGGATACATAAACAAACCATAATCATAAAACAGTCTGAAAAATAGTTTTAAAACAATTACATTTAGTTCATTTGTTTATTTGAAATATTTAACTCTAGCTTTAAATTTTAACTTAAAATGACAAAGATTTTACCTTAATATTTTAATGTAAATTCATCATATTTGAATTTTCTAGTGCTTATTTTGGTATTGATCAGTTTACTGATTTCAAATCGTTAAGAATAATTTTTGTTTGAATACTCAAATTTTGTCAAAAAGTACAATAATGATAGTTCATGACAAAATAAAACTTTTTCCATATCGTATTGTGAAGGAAAGATAAATTTCTAAAGGTAGAAAAATAAATACATATATCAATTTAATTTCTCGGTTTTACTACAAAAGATGGATTAAAACATAAGTTACACCCTTCTTGTATTCTTGAACTGAAAGAGATTTATTAATATCTTATGGTGGCAGCACTGGTTGCGTTGTCTTCACACTTCCCCAGCAGCAGTTCTGTAACCCACCGGGTTGGTCTAGTGGTTAACGCGTCTTCCCAAATCAGCTGATTTGGAAGTCGAGAGTTACAGTGTTCAAGTCCTAGTAAAGCCAGTTATTTTTACATGGATTTGAAAACTATATTGTGGATACCGGTGTTCTTTGGTGGTTGGGTTTCAATTAACCACACATCTCTGGAATGGTCAAACTGAGAATGTACAAGACTAGACTTCATTTACACTCATACATATCATCCTCATTCATCCTCTGAAGAATTATCTAAACGGTAGTTACCGGAGGCTAAACAGGAAAAAGAAAAAGAAAAAAAGCAGCAGTTCTGTACGACATTCAGTACATGTGTAGTATCGTTGTCAATATGGCGTGTCCTCTAGAGGTTTCGTCCAGCATAGAAGTACGTTAAGTAGTCCGATTTTTTTTGGACAAAAAATTACAATTGTGAAATTCATCGCCAAATTATTGAGGTATACGGTGGGAATGCAATGTCATGCCTGATGATCACAAAATGGAGCCAAACGGAAAAACAAATGTAAGCGACGAACTGCGTGCTGGGTGTCCTTCAACTGCAAACATGACGGATAATGCGGAACGTTTGAATGAAATGATCTTGAGTAACTGGCTCATTAAAATTAGAGAGATTGCAAGTGAACTTTACATCAGTTATTGTAGTATGTTTGCGATTATTCACGATCAGCTTAATTACCGTAAGATGAGTGCACGATGGGTGCCACATCTTTTAACTGTCAACCATAAACATCAACCTTTTGCGTCTGCCCTTTCTTTTCTTCAATGTTATTCCAGGACTGGTCCACAGTTTTTGAAACAAATCATCACAAGGATAAGAGCTGGGTGCTTCATTACACTCCTGAGACTAAACGAGCATTACGTGAATGAAGACATAAAAATTCACCGCAGCCAAAAAAAGTGAAAACATCCCCACATGTTCGAAAGGTTATGCTGACAGTCTTTTTAGATCTGAGGGTGTTGTTTTCAATGAATTTATGCCCCGAGGAGCAACAATCAATGTGAAACTTTAAAAAAATTGCGTAACGCCATTAAAGATCGAAGATCCGGAAGATTGAGCGACGGGGTCGTTTTTCTTCACGATAACGCTACTCCTATTTCAGCCTCAACGTGACAAAGGAGTTACTTCAAAAATTCAAGTGGTAAGTGTGGTCTCATCCGCCTTACAGTTCTAACCTAGCGACTACCACCTGTTTGGTCCTCTCAAGCGAGACCTAGAGGAGAGCGTTTCGCTAATGACGATGATTAAATTCATCATCATTAGCGAAACGCTAGCGGTCCTTAAATGGTTGAAGAAAATTTAACGAAATTTTATGAAAGTAGAATTGAAAAATTTGTCACAAGGAATGAAAAGTTTAGAAAAAATTGGTGATTATGTTAAAAAATAGATAGAAATATGTAGTTATTATTCAATAGGAAAAAAAATTGTCTTATAAATGCGTATTTGTTTCATAGAGGGGGTGTAACTTACTTTCTGATCGTCCCTCGTAGATTATGTTTGTATGACTGTAAGAAAAGATTATGTAATTCAGTCACCTGATGATACAATTCATCAAATTACGAAAATCTTTCATAATTCTTTTCAATAATGCACGTAAAATATACCTTAAGTAATCCGTTAAGTATGAACGGCGACCGTCTTATATATATATATATATTATAACACTTTCGTATCTCAAACCAATCGAAAAAACCGAATGTTTCAAGAAAATTATAAAATTCAGCAGAACAAAATGTTTCAAGAAGTACGATTTAATAGTTGACGTAATGACACGAACAGTGTTAAGAGGAACTGTAGTAAGTCAACTACAGGCAGGATGTTTAGCAGCAGCAGATGGGGAAGGTTAGTATATATTTTTATAGACTGTCTCTGAAAAGAGCCTGACTAGGAAAATCGGCTGTGGTAGAATACTGGATGTGAAGATGTCCGTTTGAGACCAACGTAAAGGCGAAATTTGATATGTATTTACTGATGTAAATGTCTGCCGAGGCATTTACATCGGTGGCATCCCGACCGAGGCCTGGCTGATGATTGTGAGATGTAATCAGTTAGAGCCAAGCCTCAAGGTTTCCAAGCGTTCCAAGCCTCAGGACTTGGAACGGAGAGGGTGTGTGGCGACCGGTAACGTCACAAGGTGGATGTCTTCCCCCTACGGGGTTGGGATGTTTTAAAACGCCCCACCTTCTCTGTATCGAGCTTCTTCATTGTTTAATAATATCATCTGGGTCTTTTTATTGACAACGATTTGCTATGGCCATACAAAAACTCTTTCGAAACTACTAAACTTCAGCCACAGGAGGCTTGTTCGGCTGAGCCGATGCACAGTATTGGTTTGAAGGACTTTTCTATTAGTTCCCTTGTCATCAGTATTAAATATAAATATTACAAATTCTGATTATTCAGAATTAAAATTTAAGAGCTAAATTAAAGAGTAACGGTAGAAAATTAAGGGAGTAAGGGTTAGTTAAATTAAAGAGTAAGCGTTAAATTTAAGTCAAATTATTCAAATTAGATCACTCATCGATATTTTTCATTACAAATCAAAACAATGACTTCGTAAAGGTAACGATAGAATACGACTAAAAAATTAATCCATTTGAACGAATACACAAAAATTTATTTAAAAATTTCTAATGTAAATATCAGTGAAAAAAATTACTCCGCAAAATGGAAATTATAAACAGGAAAAAATTATAAACATATTAAAATTCGCTAATCCTGAATAGATTGCAATAAACTAGAAATATTTTTCTCAATTAATTTTCGGTAAATTAAGAGAAAGTTGAATTTTATAAATTCTTTATATATGAAAAGGCTATCCGAACCAGCAATTATCTATTACTCATCTTTATATCTTTATTTTGGCTACTTGTAAAAACAAAACATCTATTCCAAAAATGAACACAAAATAATGGCTATTTTAAAATCCAGTAAAATAACTAGAATTCAGTTTACTGAAATTCTAAACTGTATGAAAATATTATTCAAAATATTAAGGTAGTATTAGATTACGCATTCGAGTAAACTAACGGCTGTTTACTCCATTCAAGAGGATGGATATCTGAATTTATATTTTTAAAAGATTAATTTTTATTCAAATATAAAATGTGCATAATTACATTCCACTAATAGAATTGGTAAAATTTTTATCAATTCTTTTCAATAATTTAACTGAAAAATTAAATTAATGACTGAATAATACACGAAATGACTATAACACCATTCTCATGTATTTTATTTTGGTAGGCCAGTTGTAAAATCATAACACGTATTCTGAATAATCCGTGCCGTGTAATTGATTATTTTGCGATTCAAACAAAACAATATATTTAAAAGAGTAAATTTTCAAAGTATTGAGTAAACATCCAGTCAGCGGTCACGTACGAGAAAGAAATGTGTACATTTTGATTTTCCACATTTTTACGTTCCGATATAGAGCGTAAAACTCATACGGAAATAATTGGAATGCAAAATACTAGAACATTTTCGCAAAAGTTTTCATAAAAAGGAGATAGCGATTATTTTAGCGACTGTTGAGGGCAAAAATTACGGTAAATATGGTAGTCAACAACGAAAGTTTAAGACATACCGATCCTAATTGGCTTCGAATACTACACAGCTAAAAGAGTTCATCAAAAGAATCACGAAGTTCTTGTATATAAAGGATGATATATTAGAAAATGAAGCAACTGGTTTATTAGGCAATTTAATATGAGATGTGGATACGTTAAATGTAAAATGAGTGAAGTTCGATGGAGACATTAGCAAAATTTTTGGTCAGGAAATTATAAAATGATTAACTTTAAAAAAACAGAAACACTGAAATAAAAATTATATTATATAGGAAATAAATAATAATGCAAGAGAAGCGGTGTGTTATAATTAATACTGAAAAAGATGTTTTGAGCAAGATAAACTGATTCAAAGTACCAACTAGCGACAATATTTCAATATTTTATTCGAATGTTTTCAGCGGCGTTTAAAGAACTAAACGATCTTGTTTCAATCATCCATTATTTTTTCATCTACAGTAAATAATATGGCATAATTTTTTCATCTGGTCCAATTTAATAACTTATTTAATTTTCATATAATATTATTCATTTATTTAAATTGTTTAAAAAATGATTTCATACATTCTTTTAAGCTTTCAATTCATAAAATCTATTATATAATACGTAAATCAAGCGGAAGACAATATAATCCTTTTTACTTCCTTCTACGAAGTAAAAAAAATATTGAGATCGCAAAAAATTCCGGTTTTCAGATTTCAACGGAAATATCCATTTTATCATCCCTGAATCCATTTTTACTAGTTTCGGCGTGACGTCTGTACATACATACGTATGAATCTCGCATAACTCAAAAACGATTAGCCATAGGATGTTGAAATTTTGGATTTAGGACTGTTCTAACATCTAGAGTTGTGCACCTCCCCTTTTGACTGCAATCGACTAAACCAAAAGTGTACAAAAAAGGCCAACAAAATTGGATCTTGGACTTTTTCTTAACTGTAGTAGTAAGCCCTCATTGAAATCTTTTCAACGATATATCATAACTGGTACTTATTTTCATTGGTTCAAGAGTTATAGCCAAATGAAATTTTAATTAATGTAATATTTGGATCTTATAAGGAGAAGGCACATCGGTTCGAATCCGACTTCACTTCCTTTTTTTAACTTTTTTTTTTAATTTAAATATATTGATTATTTAATAATTATTAACATCTGATTGAAAAAAAATCATTTTTTTTCTGATTGAAAAAAAATTTAAATCGAAAAATCGATATTTTCTTAATTTCTTCTGTCCATCACCCGCAAAATCACGTCCTATGAAATGTTTTTTATATGTGTATGTTTACTATGTTAAATGGAAGAGACTAAAAGCAATTCCCCTAAAAACGTTACCTAAGATTAGAGATAAGATATTTTTTGTATTAAAATGTCTGTAAAAATTAAAAATTCACCAGATTTCTTTCAGTTATAAAAATATAATCTATAATGTTACAGAGTACGGATATTAAGTTAAAATTCTTTTTAAAAAATGAAATTTAAAATATATATAATGTTAATAGATAATCAGAAATTGTTAATGGAATATAAATCGTACTTTATATAAGTTACAAACCTTGTTTATTTTGAGATCCCTCTCAAATTTGATGCAACTGAAAGCTCAGTGTGGGTCGGGTCCTCTCCATCCTGGAGTATTTTGAGATCCCTCTCAAATTTGATGCAACTGAAAGCTCAGTGTGGGTCGGGTCCTCTCCATCCTGGAGTCTTCGCTCAGAGGTGAGCCTGGTTCACTTTTACGTGGAATCTTTGCTCGGGTGTGAGCCAGGCGCAGTAAAAATTACTGAAGATAAATTGATGAAAACTTGTTCATATGGTGTTCATATGGTGTAAGTGCTAAGAAAGGATTTTTTAAATTCCGAGTTTAAAGGGTTAAAATGAAATAACAATGAAATATACTATTTTCTTTTCTTTTTTTTAATTTCTGGGAAACAAATGTCGATACCAACTTGATTTTTTGTGTGTGAAGTCATTATAGATTTTTCAAAATTCAACTTTGAGGAGTGAAGAAAAGTAAAACATTTTGTTCAATTGCTGAAAATTTTTCCCATTTCCAAATATACTAAACGAGATATTAACTCTATTTGGGAGTGAAAATACTCTTCAGATAATTAAAAACCATTTTCGGTTTTTTTTTGTATTTCAATTTAATAAGGAATGCGATGATGTACGGCGTGGCGGATCAACCAACTTAGCCACAGCCACTACCACTGTTACTGTATGGCGACGTCACTGGCAGAAACTGCCTCGGGTTACTTACATTAAAAATTTTAATAAAATTTTTGTGTTTTTCGGATTAACATTGAAAACCGGACAAAATACATTTTTACCCGTACGAAGGACGAGTAAAAATGCAAACTATGTATTTGAATATTTTTGTATTGAGATATTCAGCAAAACTAAAAGAAGAATAATTTACAATAAAATAATAAAATACTTTTCATTAATTGAAATTTTTTATTTGATCGAATAAGCGTAATTTTGTTACATTTGATTAACAATAATAATTTTTTCGTATGTCCTTTGTTTTTTGTTCTATTAAATGTGTTGAGGTTCTTACACAGTAAACTAATAATTTTCGTAAACCTGTTTAAGAAACACCTTTTCTCATTTGATTTCATAATAAAAATTATAATATTAAAACAATTAAATATAAGAATTCAATATTTAAAAAAGAATATATACAATTGTAAAACTACCATCGAAACATATCTACAACGTTTCACGTATATATATATATATATAGCCAGTAAATTAACACTATTTTTAAAATTTAATTATCTATACCTTTTGGGTGCGGGTCGGGTCCTCTTCCTCCTGCGGTCTTCGGTCGCGTCCTCTTCGTCCTCCGGTCGGGGTCCTCTTCCTCCTGCGGATGCGGGGCGGGTCCTCTTCGTCTTGCGCTCTTCGGTCGGGTCCTCTTCGTTCTGCGGTCTTCGGTCGGGTGCGGGACGGGTCCTCTTCGTCCTGCGGCCTTCGATCGGGTCCTCTTCGTCCTGCGGCCTTCGATCGGGTCCTCTTCGTCCTGCGATCTTCGGTCTTCGGTGGGTGAGGGCGGGTCCTCTTCGTCCTGCGGTCTTCGGTCGGGTGCGGGGCGGGTCCTCTTCGTCCTGCAGTCTTCGGTCCGGTCCTCGTCGTCCAGCGGGCTTCGGTGGGTGCAGGGTGGGTCCTCTTCGTCCTGCTGTCTTCTGTCGGGTCCTCTTCGTCCTGCGGTCTTCAGTCGGGTGCGGGCGGGTCCTCTGATAATAAATCACATCAAAATATTAATGGTAAATATTCCGTTATCAGATTATAGAAAAGGTTTATAATAATTTTTATTTTATATTAAACTTTGTTTAAAATAAAGAAAGAAGACGTAACTATAATTATACAGCTTAAAAAACATTTACACTTAAAATTTAATTATTACTTTAATTTACATCATATTTAACTTCATCATAACTAATGATGAAACGTTGCATTTACACGTTTCGATGGTATTTAACATTTCATGCTGCTTTTGTGTTACTACTAATATAATATATATATATATTTATATATATATATATATATGTAAAATAATTTTTAACATAGTCTTACTGAAGTTAAGTTTAAGAAAATTATTACTCTATTCTGTATGAACCCTCAACACAATTGATAAAATAAAACGAAATATACACTTAAAAATAAATGATTGGCATACAGATATAAATAATCAGCTGGATTCAATCAAATTTTTAAAAAAATTACTTTTTTATTTCAACGTTAAGAACTTTCTTTCCATGTTTAGTTTTTCTGAAATTCTAAGCACAAAAATTTTATATAAAATATAGTCTACGTTTTATTTTTAAATTATAGCATTGGGCTGATCTAGCAGTAAACTCGTCAAAAATCAATTATTGAACGGCTGATTTTCGAAATCTAAGTTTGAGTTTCAAAACCTAGTAAAGATTAATTGCTTTTGTACAGATTTGAATACTAGATAGTAGATAATGGTGTACTTCTGTGGCTCTCTCCTTTCTGTTCAGCCTTCAGAACCACCGTAAGGTATTACTTCAGAGGATGAATGAAGATTATATGTATGAGTGTAAATGAAATGTTTTGTACAGTCTTAGGTCGACCATTCCTGAGATGTGTGGTTAATTGAAACCCAACCACCAAAGCACACCGGTATGCACAAAATGGTATGCAAATCCGTATAAAAGTAACTGCCTTTACTAGGATTTGAATCTTCAAACTCCTTAAGTCAGCTGATTTGCGATGACAGGTTAGCCACTAGACCAGCCCGACGGGCGTACTTCTGTGGCTGGGGTTCAATTAACCATCGTTTCAGGAATGGTCAGTCTGAATCTGTACAAGACTACACCTTATTTACATGTCATTCATAGGATTGCAAATGATTGCAACGTACACATTAGGAAAATAAAAAAATTGTCGCCTGAAAAAGAAAATTATTAAAGAAATTATTATAAAATGTCGAGAAAATAAAAGCTGAGCATGTAAAAGAAAAATAATTAACATAATATTAATTGTTATAAAATAAATATAGTATTTATTCGAGTACCCCCACTTCACTTTTTTTCTTGGAATCTGAGAGAAAAAATAAGGGTGCGGGGCTTACTTGAAACATAGCCTTTAGCCAGGATAATTTATATGAAGAGAACGTTTTCTTAGAAGTACCTAAACTCAGTCACAAAAATATAGTTACATTACGCTTTCGTTTATCAATACCGGATGCCGCTTATACAGAATACATCCTTAATTATTAACATCCTGTTCATATTATCGATAGGAACGAAGTTACGGTATTTTTATAAGACTGATTCATTCTTTATAGGCTTCATCCGGTTCTAATGACACTACAGTTACAGTGTCAGTTACCCATCGTCGTCTTGTCTATTCGCCATAGTCACTGTACTGTTTGTATATGTGGACGGTTATGTGCATTTTATCTGTTTAGTTTACCTTGTAAAGTTTAATACGGTGACATTTTAATTACGGTATTAAAATGAGTAAAAAAGGACAGCGTCTACGATCTTTTACAGTAAATAAAAAACTGCGCGTTATAGAAGAGGCTGAAAAAATTGAAAATCGGGCGAAAGGAAGAAACTTTGATGTAGATGAAAGCTGCATTCGAGACTGGCGTAAGAAGAAACAACTTCTGATGAAAGGCACTGGTAATAAAAGGGCTTTTCGTGGCTTAAAACCAAAATACACAGACGTAGAAAAAAAATTGTATGTGATTGCTATGGAAAAAAGGAAATGCGGTTATGCTGTCACGACAGAAATCATATGGTCGTGAAATCGCTAAATCATTGAATAAAGTTGATTTTAAAGCAAGCCGTGGATGGATAACACGATTTTTTGCACGAAATGATTTGTCAATAAGACGAAAGACGACCGTTTCTCAACGACTTCCAGACGTTTATGAACAAAAAGTATTACATTTTCACAAATACGTAATTAATCTTAGACTTTAAAATACCGGTATATACTCTATCTTTTTTTTAGATTTTCGGTCCGGAAAATCGTGGTGCGGGGCTTATTCGTGGCGAGGGGTACTCGAATAAATACGTAGTTAAAATATTCATGTAAATTATAAAAATTTATTTGATTTCTAATAATTTAAAAATATTATATTGTTAATATCAATTAATTTATATACTTAAAAATTAAATACGTACATAAATTTGTTTATTTAACCCAACGTATCATGAGATCAAATTTTAAATATTCAAATGCTTACAAACGATAATTTTCAATGCTTTTGCTGAATATTTTCCCATTTCAGTATTTATATATATATATATATATAATAGAGAGAGAGAGAGAGAGAGAGAGAGAGAGAGAGAGAGAGAGAGAGAGAGAGAGAGAGAGAGAGAGTGCGAGTGAGAAGGGGAGAAAGAGAGAGAGAGAGTGAGAGAGAGAGAGTAAAAAAATGTTATTAACAAATGAAAAAGAATATATAATATAATAAATAATTTCACAAATATAGCATTAAAACTGAAAAAGAGTGTAAACAATGCAGGTACAATGGATACCAATGCATGGTATAAACATCAGAACCAACTGTTTAATTTTTACAGATTCAAAATTCATATTTTTGGATGAAATGTTTTTCATTATTTCAAGCTCTAGAATCAGTTCCCAAATTAATTTCCTATCTTCATTTAATCATTACTATTGTAATGCTTCGCTTTGCTAAATTTGAGTATATGTATAGATTAAATGAACACAATTGAAAGTTTGATAAAACATTAAAAAAAACTGAACTTCAAAAAATTTAATTTTTCACTTTTCCCTCTATCCCGATTTGCCTATTTCCATTTTTCCTATTTCCTTTTTCCCTATTTCTATTTATCTTTTTTCGTTCCTCCCTTTTCAACGTATTCCCTTTATTATTTTTCCCGTTTTTTCGCGCGTAAATCGGTCAAGTAGTTTTTTAGTTTATAGCGGACACACATACGAGCATTGTCTTTTAAATAAATATATATATAGAAAGTCTGTATATTTGTTTCTTTCGTAAATATCTCGACCCCAGCGCCACCTAGCGGATCCAGACTAATTCGGGGAGTGCGCACAACAACTCGCCAAAGTTTCATCAAAATCGGATGAATGGTAAAGGAACGCATACGGAACAAGAAAACAATCATTTTTGTATATAAAAGATGTGTCTGTGTGTGTGTGTGCGCTCGCGCGCGTGTGTTATTTTGAAATGATAATTCGATGTACAGTTAAAGCCTGGAAAATGTTCCAAATAACATTTCTATTTTATAATGTTATATTTTTATTTGATGTATTTTAACAGTTTGTTAATTATAAAGTTTAAGTATGTGCAAATACCTTTTAAACAACATTTTTCATTATCCATCATATTACTTTTTCCATTAATTTACCGTAGTTGTATCATTATTTTTACCTACATTTTATGTTATATTCGGATCTCTGTTAGTCTTAACAAAGAGAAGGCCTCTGAAGTCAGTCAGATACCCGACAATTTTTCGCTTTTATCTAGAGAACGATAAATTTTCAAAAATGAACACAAGATGCAAAAGGTGTTTTTGTTTTGTAGAATACCATCTTTAAAAAATTTTTTCTTCCGGTTTATCACCCCCCTTTCGTTCTACGTATGACAGTTTAAAATAGCCTATGTTACACACCGAAGTCCCTTAGATCTAACCAAAAATTGACAGAAGAGAACAAACATACATGACAGTTAAATACATTACCACTCCTCCTTTGGACGTAGTCATGTAAAAAACGGCAATTGACTTTATATATATATACATATTCATACCGGTATTAAATCTTTTTTATATTATCAATCAAATTGATAACTATTAATTGAAGAAATATGTATATAATATATCTTCTTTTTCTTAAGTTCAGTATTATTTATAGATTTTTAATCTGAAAAAAATTAAAAATACATTAAAATAATACAGAATATTTTATAACTGAAATTATATATATGATGATAAAGATAAATGTTACTCTGATACATTACTTAATAATTTTTCATTAAAATTTTATAAAATTTAAATACTTCTACCATATCTTCCAATATAAATTTAAAGAAAAGTTTGAAAATATTTAATTCGGTTAATAATTTTTACCGTTGCTCAACACACGGAGTACAAATTTAGCTCTTGGAAAAAACTTTTAAAAAACCCTACTAATGCGAAAATAAAAGTACACATGTATAATTGAACAGTATGTCTCATATTATAAATCCTTAACAATAAAATAAAGAGTTCGTATGGTTGATAACGTTGTCTACAGCCAGGAACGTGAGGCGTTTGGTTATACAACAACGTAGGTTAAACATACTTATCATCGCGGGGTATCGTGCGATCAGCGCCGAGGCGAAATCGATTATAGCAGTTACCAAGGGGGAAATTACTTAAATACTTCATTTAATCACAACTAAAAGATTACGCAATGCAAATAAAAAAATTGAAGTATACAAAATTAATAGTTAAAATAAAAATAAAATCATTATAAATTCTGTTTCATAGCAATCATTCAACAATTAAAAATAAAAATTAAATATCCACATTTATTATAACATTTTGGAAGTAGAAGACATGAGTAAATTGGAGAAATACTAAAAAAATTAACTCAAAGCCATAAACACAATGACTAACAGTAGATAGAGGTGTATATTATTTTATATTTTGGATACTGGATGCAAAATAGTAAGTCTGAAAATTTAGTTTTATCTTTATAAATCAACAAAAAGATTTTATCTTTGTAATACATTTAATATGGAATAATTTTCCAAATTTAAAAAAATTAAAAGGTAAAAAATAATTTCGAAAATAATTAAGAGGAATGATAAAACAACATAACTAAATAACTTACAAGATGACTATATAATTACAACATGACTAAATAACTTTTTTTTCGGGGTTAAGGGCATCGACTGCTGTGGTCATTAGCCCTTTTCTCAAACAAAAAAGAAATAACTTTCTTTTCCTCCCTGGTAAAATAAGTAGCGATCTACTCAGTAGTTTTGTCAGACAGATCATCCTGAAATAAACTTAAATCTCAGAACAACAAGAAGACAAGGCCCTTGTAAAGCGGTTTACATTCCATTACATATAGAATGTAATGTAATATATTCCTATATATTCCACATGTATTGGATCTTTTATATTGTAGGTAGTTGAGGATTTTCACAAACAGTTCCACACCGTCTTCCTTGGCTCCTTAACAGGTCCTCCTGTAGCTTCTGTGAGCCCTCGAGCTATCACAAGATCTTAGTTTAAAATCCTTTTATTCTGTTTATCACCAAATATGTTGGCAACGCTTCATTATCTTTTGGTGGAAACTTAGTTTGATCCTTTTTTATTATCATCAAACACAACGCTCTTCTTTCAGAAAAGCTATTCTGCACGAAGGTTTTATATGCACTCTCCGCCACAGAAATCGTGGAAGTTAAAGTTTCAATGAATGAAGTGACGCCAGTCAATACGTTGGAAGGTGCGGGCGGAAAGGCGGTTGGGTATATCCAGATCATGATCCTGACTGGATTCCCCCAGTCAGCTGCCTCCCACAGATTTATTTAACCCAGGCCGGAAAGTCAGGTACTGCCTGACCCAGCTATAACGACATCCTAGGTTTCGCACGTAGGAGTAAGGACTCCGATACTCTTACCGATGGGAAAATCCCTGCCAAGGACCGAAGTGACTGACTCACGTTAAACGGCGCAAGACTTCGACAGAACAAATTTCCACTACCGGAAAGGGGGATAAGCACTCCCCGTCCACATTCCGCTCGACGTCGACAAAATATCAGACCGCATTCATGACTCATGCCCCCGCTGCAAGCAACAAAAGCGAAAAGTAACACCGCGAAAACCACAAACGCGACCGATTAGGAAAGCTCGGGTCCGCCAATCTCGTACTTCACAGGGAGGCTCCTGAGTAAAACCAATTGATCGACATAGACTAGGTGAAAGTACAGAAGTACCTCGTCGTCGCCCGCTCCGGACGTGTGTGTAGATGTAAGTGCACGGACGTGGGATTGGATTTTGTCTGGGGTATTATTATTAACAAGATTAACTTGTACATTTATAGCTTTTTCTTCAGTAGGCCTGTATCTTACTCTTAAGTTGGGGTTTTTCAGATGTTAACTATTTATATAGTAATAAATGTGAAATAAAAGAAATAAGAATACAATACCCTATATTGGGATGAATATTTTGAAGTAGCGGGTATTAAAGTAATGCAAGATTGAAATGAAAAAAAAACAAAGTTTTTACAGATAAAATCCTCCTATTGTTTTAAAATATTTTAGATATTAACTACATGAAATATTATGTCATCTGAAAATAATTTAAAAGTAAAATAATTGTTCTACGTTAAATTGTTTGTTAAATGGGGATACCAAAAAATCGTTAAGATATGAGAATAAATTATAAATAAAAATAGTTAGCATTTGAACTGTGAAAAAAGGTAACTGAATAGTTGAATTATTTTTAAATATTTTCATTTTGATAATCTGTTGATAATTTTTAAGAAAAAAAAAATTATTATATAAAATAATGTTAATCAATATACGTAAACGGTTAGTTAATGTATAATTTTTTCAGAATATTTTTTAAACGATTTTTTTAGCATATATGTACATTTATATATATATATATATATATATATATAATTTTTTGTTTTTGGCTTGATGATATCGTCACGCAAGCATGAAGCTTCATGGGATATGAAAATGGAATTTTGTAGCGTGTGAAAGATGTCATGCCCGATCGGAATTCGAACCTAGGATCTCCGTATGAAAGACCGAGACGCTACCAGTCCTCCACGGAGATAGGCAATTGATCATTTATACGAGTGTAATATTTAAAGATTAAATCCATATTACTTTATCGATAATAAAATAATTCATTTCCCAATTAACAAACTTTTCTAATGCTATTTTTTAAATAATTTTTCGATGCGTTATTTACGAGTACATAAATATTATTTTAAAATAATAATAATAATAAATTCATTAGAAAAACATAAGTTGAATTCAATATGAAATTTCGTTGGACTGTACAAACCTGAAACATTCATTAAATATTATTAATATTTTATTTACGTATTACTATTATTTACTAGGATTATAGGAGCCCCGCCGCCCGATCCCAGAAACTGACCCCCCTTGTCAGAAACTGATCACCCGTCGTCGAACTCCAAGTCTCTATCGATCCGCATCTCCTCTGCCTGTCGTCGCCTCTTCTCATTGGCCTTCTCTTCTATCATTGTTGCGATCGTAGTCGAGATACATTTCCATTTGCCACTATTGCTGAGTATCGCCTCGATTAAATCGCCTCCATCCATGATTCTCGAGCACTATTCTTTAGTGGCGCCATCTAGGGCAAAAGAACGCTACATACACTGCTGTATCCAGCCCGCCGAAAACATTGACAGCGATTTGTATTGAATCTGTCTATCCTGTACAGGTAGTTCCGGAAACATCCACGCCCAGACAGGAACTGAGTGAATTCGTAACCTGTGTTACCGTGCTTTCGCTCCACCCAGTTCCTGACATCGCTTATGAGCCCATAGGTCCACCTTCCTTTGTCCGAATCCCGCCATCTGTAACGCTAAGTAATCTAGAGACCGTCAATTGCTTCCTTTCTGTCCCGTCCGGCCATTATTGAAGCTCTCATTTGCGCTTGTAAGTTTATCGGCGGTACCCAGCTATAATCGATTTCGCCTCGGCGCTGATCGCACGATACCCCGCGATGATAAGTATGTTTAACCTACGTTGTTGTATAACCAAACGCCTCACGTTCCTGGCTGTAGACAACGTTATCAACCATACGAACTCTTTATTTTATTGTTAAGGATTTATAATATGAGACATACTGTTCAATTATACATGTGTACTTTTATTTTCGCATTAGTAGGGTTTTTTAAAAGTTTTTTCCAAGAGCTAAATTTGTACTCGGTGTGTTGAGCAACGGTAAAAATTATTAACCGAATTAAATATTTTCAAACTTTTCTTTAAATTTATATTGGAAGATATGGTAGAAGTATTTAAATTTTATAAAATTTTAATGAAAAATTATTAAGTAATGTATCAGGGTAACATTTATCTTTATCATCATATATATAATTTCAGTTATAAAATATTCTGTATTATTTTAATGTATTTTTAATTTTTTTCAGATTAAAAATCTATAAATAATACTGAACTTAAGAAAAAGAAGATATATTATATACATATTTCTTCAATTAATAGTTATCAATTTGATTGAGAATATAAAAAAGATTTAATACCGGTATGAATATGTATATATATATAAAGTCAATTGCCGTTTTTTACATGACTACGTCCAAAGGAGGAGTGGTAATGTATTTAACTGTCATGTATGTTTGTTCTCTTCTGTCAATTTTTGGTTAGATCTAAGGGACTTCGGTGTGTAACATAGGCTATTTTAAACTGTCATACGTAGAACGAAAGGGGGGTGATAAACCGGGAGAAAAAATTTTTTAAAGATGGTATTCTACAAAACAAAAACACCTTTTGCATCTTGTGTTCATTTTTGAAAATTTATCGTTCTCTAGATAAAAGCGAAAAATTGTCGGGTATCTGACTGACTTCAGAGGTCTTCTCTTTGTTAAGACTAACAGAGATCCGAATATAACATAAAATGTAGGTAAAAATAATGATACAACTACGGTAAATTAATGGAAAAAGTAATATGATGGATAATGAAAAATGTTGTTTAAAAGGTATTTGCACATACTTAAACTTTATAATTAACAAACTGTTAAAATACATCAAATAAAAATATAACATTATAAAATAGAAATGTTATTTGGAACATTTTCCAGGCTTTAACTGTACATCGAATTATCATTTCAAAATAACACACGCGCGCGAGCGCACACACACACAGACACATCTTTTATATACAGAAATGATTGTTTTCTTGTTCCGTATGCGTTCCTTTACCATTCATCCGATTTTGATGAAACTTTGGTGAGTTGTTGTGCGCACTCCCCGAATTAGTCTGAATTAGTCTGTATCCGCTAGGTGGCGCTGGGGTCGAGATATTTACGAAAGAAACAAATATACAAACAGACTTTCTATATATATATATATATATATATATATATATATATATTTATATAAAAGACAATGCTCGTATGTGTGTCCGCTATAAACTAAAAAACTACTTGACCGATTTACGCGCGAAAAAAGGGGAAAAATAATAAAGGGAAAACGTTGAAAAGGGAGGAACGAAAAAAGATAAATAGAAATAGGGAAAAAGGAAATAGGAAAAATGGAAATAGGCAAATCGGGATAGAGGGAAAAGTGAAAAATTAAATTTTTTGAAGTTCAGTTTTTTTAATGTTTTATCAAACTTTCAATTGTGTTCATTTAATCTATACATATACTCAAATTTAGCAAAGCGAAGCATTACAATAGTAATGATTAAATGAAGATAGGAAATTAATTTGGGAACTGATTCTAGAGCTTGAAGTAAGGAAAAACATTTCATCCAAAAATATGAATTTTGAATCTGTAAAAATTAAAAAATTGGTTCTGATGTTTATACCATGCATTGGTATCCATTGTACCTGCATTGTTTACACTCTTTTTCAGTTTTAATGCTATATTTGTGAAATTATTTATTATATTATATATTCTTTTTCATTTGTTAATAACATTTTTTTACTCTCTCTCTCTCTCTCTCTCTCTCTCTCTCCCCTTCTCACTCGCACACTCTCTCTCTCTCTCTCTCTCTCTCTCTCTCTCTATTATATATATATATATAAATACTGAAATGGGAAAATATTCAGCAAAAGCATTGAAAATTATCGTTTGTAAGCATTTGAATATTTAAAATTTGATCTCATGATACGTTGGGTTAAATAAACAAATTTATGTACGTATTTAATTTTTAAGTATATAAATTAATTGATATTAACAATATAATATTTTAAAATTATTAGAAATCAAATAAATTTTTATAATTTACATGAATATTTTAACTACCGTATTTATTCGAGTACCCCTCGCCTCCGAATAAGCCCCGCACCACGATTTTCCGGACCGAAAATCTAAAAAAAAGATAGAGTATATACCGGTATTTTAAAGTCTAAGATTAATTACGTATTTGTGAAAATGTAATACTTTTTGTTCATGAACGTCTGGAAGTCGTTGAGAAACGGTCGTCTTTCGTCTTATTGACAAATCATTTCGTGCAAAAAATCGTGTTATCCATCCACGGCTTGCTTTAAAATCAACTTTATTCAATGATTTAGCGATTTCACGACCATATGATTTCTGTCGTGACAGCATAACCGCATTTCCTTTTTTCCATAGCAATCACATACAATTTTTTTTCTACGTCTGTGTATTTTGGTTTTAAGCCACGAAAAGCCCTTTTATTACCAGTGCCTTTCACCAGAAGTTGTTTCTTCTTACGCCAGCCTCGAATGCAGCTTTCATCTACATCAAAGTTTCTTCCTGTCGCCCGATTTTCAATTTTTTCAGCCTCTTCTATAACGCGCAGTTTTTTATTTACTGTAAAAGATCGTAGACGCTGTCCTTTTTTACTCATTTTAATACCGTAATTAAAATATGTCACCGTATTAAACTTTACAAGGTAAACTAAACAGATAAAATGCACATAACCGTCCACATATACAAACAGTACAGTGACTATGGCGAATAGACAAGACGACGATGGGTAACTGACACTGTAACTGTAGTGTCATTAGAACCGGATGAAGCCTATACAGAATGAATCAGTCTTATAAAAATACCGTAACTTCGTTCCTATCGATAATATGAACAGGATGTTAATAATTAAGGATGTATTCTGTATAAGCGGCATCCGGTATTGATAAACGAAAGCGTAATGTAACTATATTTTTGTGACTGAGTTTAGGTACTTCTAAGAAAACGTTCTCTTCATATAAATTATCCTGGCTAAAGGCTATGTTTCAAGTAAGCCCCGCACCCTTATTTTTTCTCTCAGATTCCAAGAAAAAAAGTGAAGTGGGGGTACTCGAATAAATACTACATTTATTTTATAACAATTAATATTATGTTAATTATTTTTCTTTTACATGCTCAGCTTTTATTTTCTCGACATTTTATAATAATTTCTTTAATAATTTTCTTTTTTCAGGCGACAATTTTTTTATTTTCCTAATGTGTACGTTATCCTATGAATGACATGTAAATGAGGTGTAGTCTTGTACAGATTCAGACTGACCATTCCTGAAACGATGGTTAATTGAACCCCAGCCACAGAAGTACGCCCGTCGGGCTGGTCTAGTGGCTAACCTGTCATCGCAAATCAGCTGACTTCAGGAGTTTAAGATTCAAATCCTAGTAAAGGCAGTTACTTTTATACGGATTTGCATACCATTTTGTGCATACCGGTGTGCTTTGGTGGTTGGGTTTCAATTAACCACACATCTCAGGAATGGTCGACCTGAGACTGTACAAAACATTTCATTTACACTCATACATATAATCTTCATTCATCCTCTGAAGTAATACCTTACGGTGGTTCTGAAGGCTGAACAGAAAGGAGAGAGCCACAGAAGTACACCATTATCTACTATCTAGTATTCAAATCCGTACAAAAGCAATTAATCTTTACTAGGTTTTGAAACTCAAACTTAGATTTCGAAAATCAGCCGTTCAATAATTGATTTTTGACGAGTTTACTGCTAGATCAGCCCAATGCTATAATTTAAAAATAAAACGTAGACTTTATTTTATATAAAATTTTTGTGCTTAGAATTTCAGAAAAACTAAACATGGAAAGAAAGTTCTTAACGTTGAAATAAAAAAGTAATTTTTTTTAAAATTTGATTGAATCCAGCTGATTATTTATATCTGTATGCCAATCATTTATTTTTAAGTGTATATTTCGTTTTATTTTATCAATTGTGTTGAGGGTTCATACAGAATAGAGTAATAATTTTCTTAAACTTAACTTCAGTAAGACTATGTTAAAAATTATTTTACATATATATATATATATATATATATATATAAATATATATATATATTATATTAGTAGTAACACAAAAGCAGCATGAAATGTTAAATACCATCGAAACGTGTAAATGCAACGTTTCATCATTAGTTATGATGAAGTTAAATATGATGTAAATTAAAGTAATAATTAAATTTTAAGTGTAAATGTTTTTTAAGCTGTATAATTATAGTTACGTCTTCTTTCTTTATTTTAAACAAAGTTTAATATAAAATAAAAATGATTATAAACCTTTTCTATAATCTGATAACGGAATATTTACCATTAATATTTTGATGTGATTTATTATCAGAGGACCCGCCCGCACCCGACTGAAGACCGAAGACCGCAGGACGAAGAGGACCCGACCGAAGACCGCAGGACGAAGAGGACCCGACCGAAGACCGCAGGACGAAGAGGACCCGCACCACACCCGACCGAAGACCGCAGGAAGAAGAGGACCCACCCTGCACCCACCGAAGCCCGCTGGACGACGAGGACCGGACCGAAGACTGCAGGACGAAGAGGACCCGCCCCGCACCCGACCGAAGACCGCAGGACGAAGAGGACCCGCCCTCACCCACCGAAGACCGAAGATCGCAGGACGAAGAGGACCCGATCGAAGGCCGCAGGACGAAGAGAACCCGCACCACACCCGACCGAAGACCGCAGGAAGAAGAGGACCCGTCCCCTACCCGACCAAAGACCGCAGGACGAAAAGGACCCGCCCCGCATCCGACCGAAGATCGCAGGACGAAGAGGACCCGATCGAAGGCCGCAGGACGAAGAGAACCCGCACCACACACGACCGAAGACCGCAGGAAGAAGAGGACCCGTCCCGTACCCGACCAAAGACCGCAGGACGAAAAGGACCCGTCCCGCATCCGACTGAAGACCGCTGGACGAAGAGGACCCGACCGAAGATCGCAGGACGAAGAGGATCCGCCCTGACCGAAGACCGAAGACTGCAGGACGAAGAGGACCCGCACCGCACCCGACCGAAGAACGCAGGAGGAAGAGGACCCGTCCCGTACCCGACCGAAGACCGCAGGACGAAGAGGACCCGTCCCGCACCCGACCGAAGACCGCAGAACGAAGAGGACCCGACCGGAGGACGAAGAGGACGCGACCGAAGACCGCAGGAGGAAGAGGACCCGACCCGCACCCAAAAGGTATAGATAATTAAATTTTAAAAATAGTGTTAATTTACTGGCTATATATATATATACGTGAAACGTTGTAGCTTAGAATTTCAGAAAAACTAAACATGGAAAGAAAGTTCTTAACGTTGAAATAAAAAAGTAATTTTTTTTTAAATTTGATTGAATCCAGCTGATTATTTATATCTGTATATCATTTATTTTTAAGTGTATATTTCGTTTTATTTTATCAATTGTGTTGAGGGTTCATACACAATAGAGTAATAATTTTCTTAAACTTAACTTCAGTAAGACTATGTTAAAAATTATTTTACATATATATATTATATTAGTAGTAACACAAAAGCAGCATGAAATGTTAAATACCATCGAAACGTGTAAATGCAACGTTTCATCATTAGTTATGATGAAGTTAAATATGATCTAAATTAAAGTAATAATTAAATTTTAAGTGTAAATGTTTTTTAAGCTGTATAATTATAGTTACGTCTTCTTTCTTTATTTTAAACAAAGTTTAATATAAAATAAAAATTATTATAAACCTTTTCTATAATCTGATAACGGAATATTTACCATTAATATTTTGATGTGATTTATTATCAGAGGACCCGCCCGCACCCGACTGAAGACCGCAGGACGAAGAGGACCCGACAGAAGACAACAGGACGAAGAGGACCCGCCCCGCACCCGACCGAAGACCGCAGGACGAAGAGGACCCGCCCTCACCCACCGAAGACCGAAGATCGCAGGACGAAGAGGACCCGATCGAAGGCCGCAGGACGAAGAGGACCCGCACCACACCCGACCGAAGACCGCAGGAAGAAGAGGACCCGTCCCGTACCCGACCAAAAACCGAAGACCGAAGACCGCATCCGACCGAAGACCGCTGGACGAAGAGAACCCGACCGAAGATCGCAGGACGAAGAGGATCCGCCCTGACCGAAGACCGAAGACTGCAGGACGAAGAGGACCCGCACCGCACCCGACCGAAGACCGCAGGAGGAAGAGGACCCGACCCGCACCCAAAAGGTATAGATAATTAAATTTTAAAAATAGTGTTAATTTACTGGCTATATATATATATATATATATATATATATATATACGTGAAACGTTGTAGTTATGTTTCGATGGTAGTTTTACAATTGTATATATTCTTTTTTAAATATTGAATTCTTATATTTAATTGTTTTAATATTATAATTTTTATTATGAAATCAAATGAGAAAAGGTGTTTCTTAAACACGTTTACGAAAATTATTAGTTTACTGTGTAAGACCCTCAACACATTTAATAGAACAAAAAACAAAGGACATACGAAAAAATTATTATTGTTAATCAAATGTAACAAAATTACGCTTATTCGATCAAATAAAAAATTTCAATTAATGAAAAGTATTTTATTATTTTATTGTAAATTATTCTTCTTTTAGTTTTGCTGAATATCTCAATACAAAAATATTCAAATACATAGTTTGCATTTTTACTCGTCCTTCGTACGGGTAAAAATGTATTTTGTCCGGTTTTCAATGTTAATCCGAAAAACACAAAAATTTTATTAAAATTTTTAATGTAAGTAACCCGAGGCAGTTTCTGCCAGTGACGTCGCCATACAGTAACAGTGGTAGTGGCTGTGGCTAAGTTGGTTGATCCGCCACGCCGTACATCATCGCATTCCTTATTAAATTGAAATACAAAAAAAAACCGAAAATGGTTTTTAATTATCTGAAGAGTATTTTCACTCCCAAATAGAGTTAATATCTCGTTTAGTATATTTGGAAATGGGAAAAATTTTCAGCAATTGAACAAAATGTTTTACTTTTCTTCACTCCTCAAAGTTGAATTTTGAAAAATCTATAATGACTTCACACACAAAAAATCAAGTTGGTATCGACATTTGTTTCCCAGAAATTAAAAAAAAGAAAAGAAAATAGTATATTTCATTGTTATTTCATTTTAACCCTTTAAACTCGGAATTTAAAAAATCCTTTCTTTGCACTTACACCATATGAACACCATATGAACAAGTTTTCATCAATTTATCTTCAGTAATTTTTACTGCGCCTGGCTCACACCCGAGCAAAGATTCCACGTAAAAGTGAACCAGGCTCACCTCTGAGCGAAGACTCCAGGATGGAGAGGACCCGACCCACACTGAGCTTTCAGTTGCATCAAATTTGAGAGGGATCTCAAAATAAACAAGGTTTGTAACTTATATAAAGTACGATTTATATTCCATTAACAATTTCTGATTATCTATTAACATTATATATATCTTTAAATTTCATTTTTTAAAAAGAATTTTAACTTAATATCCGTACTCTGTAACATTATAGATTATATTTTTATAACTGAAAGAAATCTGGTGAAAAATAAGCTTTTTTAATTTTTACAGACATTTTAATACAAAAAAAAAATATCTTATCTCTAATCTTAGGTAACGTTTTTAGGGTAATTGCTTTTAGTCTCTTCCATTTAACATAGTAAACATACACATATAAAAAACATTTCATAGGACGTGATTTTGCGGGTGATGGACAGAAGAAATTAAGAAAATATCGATTTTTCGATTTAAATGTCAGAATAACTAATGCCATGAAAGTATAAAAAGTGTTGTCAACTTTTTTTATTTTCTTTATTTATTTTTTACAATGCTAATTATTTAAGTCCAAATATACAGAGAATTAGATATAAAATTAGATATTGTATTTGCAGTCTTTGGGACGGAAGGTAGCAGTGGCGGCTCGCGTGTAGGCACTGTGAAACTGCAGCACCTCCTATTTCCACTTGATATTATCGATAACATTTAATATAATACGTCCTTTTTTCTTTAATTCTTTCTTTATACTTGTACAATATATAATCCTTAAACTTAATATCAATAGTCATCCCCCAGTTTATGAAAAAGATACAAACATCTTTTCACGGAACTGTGAGCTTAATAGTTCCAGCAGCGTGGTATTTGGCTGTTTTGAGCATGCGCACATAGGAAGCTGTACGCAAGGCTGCGACGGAGAGAGAGCAGTGTCGCTCCCGCAGTGACGACCTTGGAGTGCTGGTGAAAGGTAGTTTTTTTTACTCCGCGTGTGTATGGAACGTTTCTTGATCGTTCTCTTTTCCAGTTCAGTCGGTGGAAGGAATATGAAAGCAGTTTAGTTTTTTTTCAGTAGCGATCAGAAGATGGCGGAAAGCAAGTGCTCTTTGATCGCTAAATCAGCCCAAAAACATCCTGGAAGGATAAAAGAGAAGGTAATTAGTAAAAACTAATTATGTATTTGTTGCTGTGTACATAGAAATTTAAATCAAGCACCGTTTTAAGCGGTCATTCTGTTATGTTATTGTCTAATAGTACAAAAAAATGTTACCTGTTTTGATATTTTAACGGTTTTTTATGCCTAAGCGCTTAAAAACCGTGTACCATATTCTTGAATGTGGTAAAGTGTCGAATTAGGTTCGACACTTTTTTCAGTTCTTTTATTTTACATCAAATTTAACCGTGGCCTCGAAAAGGCCCAGAAAAATATTTTCTGTAGCAGCACCCTCAGTAATTTTAGCTACGAACTGCCACTGGAAGGTAGTTCGTATTAAAATACAGAATCCGACTGAAATAATTCCCCGATTTCCCACCGCTGCTGGTGGAGCGCTAATAGTACAGGGTATAGTGTCAGCACGTCATTTTGTAGCGGATGTCTTGTCATTTCAATTACAATCACGGCACGGAGCGGTTACCATCGCAAATGGTGATTCTTTTGTCAACATGCAGCGATTATTTCGTTCACACTTACAGAAGAAAATTCAGTACTGGTGTCCAATTTTCGAGCTACCGGCTCAGCTTTGAAGAAGAAATCACCAGGTAGACCACCAAGCGTTCGAATATATGAAAATATTGAAACGGTGAGACGCAGTTACACAATCTCCAGTCGCTCAGTTCTTAAACACGCTGCTGCGTTACAAATATCTGTGCGAACTGTAAGGAGAATTTTACACGTCTTTCATCCTTATAAAATGATGGTCGTACAGCAGGTAAACGAACGCGACTGGATTAGCCGTATTGCTTCTTGCCAGGCCATTCGAAAAATGTTTTCGGTGAACTCGATTTCAGATGAGGCACCTTGACGAGGTTGTTAATGAACAAAATGTGCGTTTTGGGCTTGGCTCCATCCTATATGTACCACTCGTTTTATAATGGAAACCCTTTTGCAAGAAGCCGAGAAACAAAATTATAACGCAGCATGTTTAGATAACGTTCAGTGTTCACTGTCCAAAATAGAATGGTCCTATTACCCCACGACTTGAAATTCTTGGAGTATGATGCAACTTTCACGAAACGCGTGTGGATTTTCGAAAGCCCCATCCACACGTGCTTCATGAAAAGTCGCATCAGACTCCAAGATCTCAAGTCATGCGGTAATCTTTTTTGGAAGTGAAGGGTGAACGTTATCTAAACGTGCTGCGTTATTTTATTCCTCAGATTCTTACAAAAGGGTTTCGATTAGAAAACGAGTGGTACATACAGGATGGAGCCAGACTAATGTTGTTCTCTCTGCATGAAACGTTTAACGTAAATGTCATTTCAAACCGATTTTCTGATCGTTTTGCGCGTGGAAAGAACTGGTCCTTTGAATCCGTATGATTTTCATTGGGAATTTCTGAAGGAAAAGATTTTCCCTAAACATCCTCGTGCAGTGCTGGAACTGCGAGTGCTGATCATTGAGACGTGCAACGAGATAACCGAGAATGTGTCGTCGAGAAATTAACATAGAAGTTTGTGTTAAAGAAATTGCTAGACGTGATGGTGGTCATATTGAAACGCGATAAGCAGAACATAATTTCCAGGTATACAGTAAACACATATTTTTTATCAAAACAAAATTTTGGATCATTTCGTGCGCCACTCGGTATTTTTAGAATTATTTTTCTAACTTTCTTTTTAATGGCGATTTCATACACTTTATTTATAATTTCGTGATAGAAAAATTTTGTAAAAATTTTTTCATACGGTTTTCAACGACGAACCGTTTAAAAAATATGAATATGAAACTTTGACCGAGGACCTTTTTAAACGGTTAAACTGTCCTCTTCCTCTAAATTTAAAAAAATTACGATCAGGGTTTAAATTTCTAAGTAAAATAAATACAGAGATGAAGCACCGGAGGGAGTATCTTTGATTACAGAGGTATTAAAGGGCGATTTATTTAAACATTTACCTCTTTAATCAAATTTATCGAATATTTTTAATATTACGTTTTTATTAATTTGGGGAATTAATAAACAAATAAGAAAATAATAAGTCAAAGATGATGTTGAAATTTATAATTACGAGAGAGATTCTATTGTAAGCTCAATTTAAATGCCAGGACAGAACAGCGACATTATCGGCTTCCGTGGCGCATCTGGTAGCGTCTCACCCTTTCATCCGGAGGTCCCGAGTTCGAATCTCGGTCAGGCATGGCATTTTCACACGCTACAAAAATTGTAGTTCTATAGGTAAAAGTTCTGAAATTATAATACTGTTGTTAGGGCCGACTGTCGCCGCTTGTACTGCTACACCTTCGGCTAGGTATCCGGTGAGATAAATCTCGCGGCTACACCAGTCGGCCGACTAGACAAATGAAATTACTTATATGTAAGTTGTAGAATTACAATACTTCAGTTAGCCTAACTGTCGGCGTTAGCACTGCTACATACACCTTTGACTAGGTTCATGGTGCGTTAAGTCTCGCGGCTAGAACAGTCTGCCGACCGTACAAGAGAAATTATACCCATGTAATTTGTGAAATTACTGTATTTTAGGTAGGCTCGACTGCCGATTAAACGATTCTTAACTTTGAGGAATTATATACAATTTTAACACAGATTGAGGCTTTTCTTAACTCCCGTCCCGTATTTTCTGTTTCTACAGACCGTAAAGATCCAGAAGAGCCTCTATCTCCAGGACGTTTTCTCATTTGGTCTCCGTTTACTTCCTTGCCTGAGCCCAAATATTAGAAAATTGAAGTCGATCGTTTAGGACGCTGGTAACTAATTCAAAAACTAATTCGGTCTATTTGGAAGCGTTGGTCTAAAGACTATCTGCAATATTTACAGCGACGAAATAAATGACATTTTCCATTGTTGTTGGGGATTTAGTTTTAATCACCGACAAAGATTTCACTCCCGTGCGATGGAAGCACTGCATTGTGACCCGGTTTATCCTGGTTCTGACGATCTACTGAGGGTGGCTGATGTAAATACTGCTAAAGGTCTACCAAAAAGACCTATACGTAAACTATATCTACTACCGATCGAAAAGGATTGAATTAAAATAATATATGTTAATAAGTAATAACATATTTTTCAAGGTCGTAATAATGTCTGTAACAATATTTTATTTGATTTATTATTTATGGTTCGTTATTATCGTGTAATTTCATTTGTTTTGTACTCTCATCGTATGTTTGTCGATTGATATTTTCTTAAATATTGTATTAATGTATATTTTAAGATGCGTACTTATATTAATGTAACTGTATTTTCTTTCACTTTCATATCGCTCCCGTACTATTATAAAATATACAGACTGTTATTCGACATACGTACAAGCATACAACATAAACATACATATACACAGAAGATATACAAACAAACATTATCGACTACATAGGCATTAGGCTATTTAAGTTCCTTTTCGTTGCATTGAGGCACTAAAATGGTTTGTTAATCGTTTGCTTGAGGGTTATATTCCCGTGCTTTATTTATATTAGTAACGATATAAAGGTTATACATCTTAACGCCTAGGCTTCACGAATATTATCAAATAAATCCTAGATCTATGCGATGCTAGGTGCAATTTCCCATTGTCATCGCTATTGCTCTGGCCAGTGGACGGATCTTGACGCATAATGCTTCACAACATTATCAAAGAAATCCTTGATGTATGCAACGCTAGGTACAATTAATCTAGAGGTTTAGCCTATTCTAGATAATGTACACGTAATCCCCCATCGGCATCATGATTGTCCTGGCCGATGGATACATCTTAACTCATACGGCTCCACAAACAACATTATAAAAGAAATCGTAGATCTATGCGATGCTACGTACATAATAATTAAGATTAAGTTATGTAATAACTTTATCATTAAGTTATGTAATTACTTATAAGTAAATACGGGTTGTAAACCGATTTATATATTATGAAATTTATGATTCGGTCTAAACATGGATTTAGGCATTTGTTCCTATTATGATATTGTGGCAGTATGCATATTGTTATTTTTTGTTATCTTGTTATACAATATTATGATTATACAGAATGAGCAGCATAAAACCGAACCCGTAACGTAACTGTTGCAGAATCGGTAGGTTATGTTGGAATTGAATTTTATGAATGATAACGGATAAATTAAATAAAAAGGACATAAAATGGTCATAATTTAAATGTTGCGTTTATTTACCTCATTCTTACAAAAGATGTTAAAAATGACCAACCTGGTCATTGATGCACTTTTGTGCTCGACTGATCATATTTTTTTTTTTTTTTTTTTTTTTTTTTGGTTGTTTGTGGGCGAAAAACGCTTGGGCGTTATCATCGCCCGGTAGTTATTATTAAAAGGGTAATGTAACTCCAAAATAATAAGCTGTACAAGGTGTAAACGTAACATTAATCATATAATAAAAATTGACTAAAACAAGCCAAAAAGGCAAAATAAAACCCAAAACTAATATCACAGACAAAGTGATAAAAACATGGTGGGCATTGAAGTCTCCCAACTCTCTCTCTATTAATGATGGAGATGGTATTTGTGCGAGGAGGTCTGAGATATCCAGAGCACTGAACTCAGTGTGCGGCGAGAAATATAGATTGCAGATATGCAACTTGAAGGGGACAGAGATCTTCACTGCAACAGCAGGAACGAGAGTGGTCAGTCGAATCCTTGTACCTTATCCCTCATGAAAATAGCCACTCCACCACTATCTCTACCGTCCACTAAACAGTCTAATCTCTCACAAAAGTATCCCCTGAGTGCAATTGGGTCATGTCGCAGAAGATGAGTCTCCTGGAAACACATGAAAATCGGATCATGCAGCTGCGCCAGTACTCCAATATCTGCAATGCGGGACCGTACACCCGAACATTCCACTGAATAATGTTCATAAAATTAAAATAAAAATAAAAATATAAAAATAAAAATAAAAATTAAGTAAAAAATAAAAATATAATAATAATAAATATAATAGATAATATATATACTCAGGAAACCATATAGAATTCAGTTGTAAGTGATTCTATTTTTCTTTTTTGTGTTCACCTTAGATAACTCCGACGCCTTTGGGTCGGGAGGTTCCTCAACCATATCCTCCAGTATATGGGGTGACGGCGGAGGAGATTTATGAGAATGAGATGTCTCTACTGACATCCCAGAGGGGGTGACCATGCGGGTCACTTTCGTGGGGACCTTGTTAGTCGGCTTACCGCCGTCTGTGGTAGCCTCTGCCCGTACCGGCAGCACGTTAGGAGTAGGAACGTTTGTACGGACCACACTGCTGGATTCCGTTATTGAGACGCAGGACTTTTCACTCATCCTCGTCAGCCTGGAAATAGTGGCCGTAAGCGAAGTAAACTGATCATAAAGCATCTGAACGAGCTTCTTAAGTTCCGTGCAGGATCCGCACTGTGGAGCATGAACAGGTGTAGCAGTCTGTTTTGACGCAGCAGTGGCGAAGGACATATCAGATTGAACGAGATTACGTGAGTTAACTATCTTCCTATACTCCCTGCGTGCAGCCGGGAAAGATAGTTTCTGCTCAGTACAGATCTTGAGAATCGCCTTCTCTTCCTTAAAGGTTGGGCAATCCCGGGAGCGAGCCGTATGCGAACCATTGCAGTTCGCACATCTTTCTCTTTCCTCGCAGTTAGTGTCACTGTGGCCTTCGGTAGCACATCGAGCACAGATCTCCGACCTCGAGCAAGATGTTGTAGTGTGACCGTACCTTTGGCACCTGAAACACCACCGTGGGTTGGGAATTAACTGGCGTACCCGAACGGAGAGGTAACCTACTCTAATCCTCTCTGGAGGAACAGGAAGACCGAACGTCAGTATAAGGGACGGCGTCGGTTCTTCTGTTCCGTTCTGCCCTTTCATCATACGTTTCACCTCTACAACACTCTGAGTACTAAGTTCATCAGCAATTTCCCTCAAATTCATTTCTAGAAGGTCACGACAAAAAATCACTCCTCGGCTGGTATTTAGGGTCCTGTGGCATGCCGTACTTACGATTATGCCGCCCATATTGGTCAGACGCAACAAAGACCGACTCTGCTCGTTATATGTCTCCAGCAGAATTGTCCCATCACGTAATTTTTTAATGTTCTTCGGAGAATCAATACATCCTGTGATGCATTTACTAATCAAGAAAGGTGAGACCTTTTGAAGGGAGCCACCCTCCTGATTATTCTTAACAACAACAAAGCGGACATTCTTGCACTGAACACCATCTTCTTTGGCTGCAGCAAAATTATCCTCATCAGACGAAGCTGACCGAGGCCTTTTCACCAGACTTAAAGTGGTGGTTTTTTCAGATGGACCACCAACCACCATAGAATTGGCTGTAGGAACTGAAATTTTGGTCCCACGAGAACCGGCGATACAATAGACCTGGAGCTAGAGCTAAATACAACTGGGTTTGCTCTGGTACCCAGAGGACATCGTTCGAGACTCACTACGTAGAGCCATTCACCCATCGGCACGATAGTTCCCACCTTGGGTTACGGTTGCATTTCGTACGATGTCGCAACACCATCAAGTGTAAGTGAAAGAGAAAACTGTGTTGGATGTTGTTGTGTAGTCGAGTAAATGTATATGTTGTAATTCATGTAGTGTACCTGGTGTAGCATACGTGTATAGTGAAAAGTATTCTGCAGCTAAGTGTGTAGTGGGAAGAAAAGCTGCAGAGGCTAGGCCCGTGGGGACGCCAACCCCCAAAGTCTTAAAGAATAAGACTCCCCTTCGGGGGACTGATCATATTGAGAGTCGTCAGACGCAAAACGTTGTTGTCAATTACGTTGATTTTTGTTGAATGTTCACCTTCACTTCATCAATATTGTGGGGATTAGATGCATAAACTCTCTCCTTTAAGTATTATTAAAAGAAAAAATCGTAAGCAGACAACTCTATCTGTCCACCAACAATGTTTTCGAGAAGTCAGTTACAATAATTAAGTCGTTTCGTTTTGTCTGTCTCCTTCACCTGCTGCACAGTTGTAACGGGGTATGGTTTCAATTTTAATTCGTGAAGAATTTACAAGATGTGTATTTACCACCAGATTGTTGGGAAAACTTGCGTAGTGATTTTTTTTGGACCGGCAATAGTCCTCCTTTCAATATCGTCAATGGACTATAGAGTCCTAACAGAAGGTTGCCTATTTCGTTTTGCATTTCAAACCGAACCTGTTGTACGCAATTTTTTAACTAAATCGCTGGGATACAGGCATTCGGGAATTTTTCTACGACTACTTGACGTGATTCTTCAAACGATCCAGAACGAATATAGGCCTCAACTATAGCTATCCTCTCCAAGATTGAATAAGGCATTTTACACGATTGCACTTCAACAAACCGTATACTGTACTGACACGTAACCGCCTGACAAACTGCAGTAATCAGTAGTAACATATACACCCGCTAATCGCTCTAGTTGTGTGAGTCTTTCATAAAGTGTTGGGTTTCATTACGGGTTCAGTTTTATTTTGCTCACTCTGTATAAGTTATGTACCGTTAAATGATCTTACTACATTATATTTCTATTGTTAATTTATATACATAATTAATTTTAACTTGTTTGTTATTAAGATACGGTACTGTGTATATTATTTATGTATTACCTCTAACTGTATTATTGTAGTTTTTTAAGTTATTCTTTATTCATTCATTAACACACAGACATGAACAGGACACATTAACCGTCACTAACAGATGAACTATGTATTCAACATTACAGTGTAATAAAGGATAAATTAATGCGATTAGTGTTACTAATTAATTGTAAATCGGCGACATATTGTTGAACTGATGTAACAAAATGTTATGTGAATCAACTCAGGTATTAACACCTTTTCAGTTTTTAGGCGTACAGTTTTCATTGTTCTCCTATTCAAGTTTGTTGATATTTTCAAAAAGATGACACATTCATTTAATTACAACTATATATATGATACAATCTCAATGTTTACTGACCATTACCGGTAAAGTAACGGTATGCGGTAGGCGTTATACTGAACTGATCGATGTAGATAAATGGATAACAAGATTATAATAGCTACAGTGCATTTACTAAGCTAAGTCCTGTGCTAAGTCCATATGTTCATATTTAACAGCCAATTGAAAGTCAGTTATGGAAAATCTTTGCATTTTATAAGGTAGGTTTGCACATTTAACGAATTAGCAACGATTAATTTTTATAAATGTTTAATAATGCTAATTAATGTTTTCATAGTCATTAAGAAGATTGTTTAAAAAATAATAATAGAATAAAAATAATAAAAATTAAAATTAAAGGAAGAAAATATAATATGAACAGAATTAATTTTTATGTTCTTTGTAAATCTGAGGAATTGGTACACACATATATATATATATATATATATATATATAGATGTATGTCATACTGATAAATATTATTAAAAGTCATAATAAAAAAGTACAAATTTCGTTTACGTGATCTTCAATAATTAACATGATTTGAATCTTAATGTCTTTTGAATCTTTCATAAGATCATTCATGGATCTTTAGTTGACTGGATTCATCACCATTTTATCTGAAAATATTATTAATTCCTTAGTTTGTAAAGTCTTAAATCATTTTTATCGATTAATTTAATAAAATGTGACGAAAATTCTTCCTCTTAATTAATTGTTTCTGTTAATTATTTCTCAAATTCATATATTCCGGCTGGAGCCTTCAAAAATATATCTTTAATTTTCTCTGAAGATTCGGCCACCTACAGATTCCAACCGATCAAGACTCCCGTTTGGGAGCGAGTTAATCTCTGCAAAAAAATAAGAGTGAAAAAACACACAAGAAAACAAACATAAAAGCTATTTTCTTGCGTAAATAAAAAAATATCAAAAAGAGGAAATGTGGCGAATCCTATCGAATGTGGTGGTTTATAAAGAGATAGAATCGATAATTGACACGATTAAAAAGAAAAGGAGTCCCTTTTTTGGAAGTTTGATGAGAATGACAGAAGATAGATTGACTAGACAGATAATAGAAAAAAAAATGGAAACAGCAAATACCACTCGCTTGGATCGGGAAAGTGAAAGAAGTCGTGAAAGAATTGAATGTGACACTAGAGAATTAAGAGAAAAAAGAAACTGAAAAAATGAAGGATAAAAACGTAAAATTTCAGCCAAAGATAAACAAATCAAGATCTAATAGGATGAAAAAGGATTTCGAATCAAGAAAAGTTAAAAATCCAAAAGGTTAAGAATGACTAAAGTGGTCCAACCAGGCTGTTAAAGAAAAAAAGCTATTCTTACTATTAAATATTCATTAACCGACATGTTTTTAATATTTCTCATCCCGCAAAATGAATACGCCATTTTTATTAATCTCCACAACAAGCCAAGTTACGTTGACTTTATAAAAAAGTAAACTGCCGGCCTTCGTGGAGCGAGTGGTAGCGTCTCGGCCTTTCGTCCGGAGGTCTCGGGTTCGAATTCCGGTCAGACATGACATTTTCATACACGCTAAAAATCATTCATCTCATCCTATGAAACCATACCTAACGGTGGTCTCGGAGGTTAAAAAAAAGTAAAATTAGATTCTGTCTACGTTCTGTCTATATTTAGTCAGATGGCACAGGTTACAGTAAAATGTTTTAATCTTTCCTCAACAAGAAAAATGAAACCTTCATTTTTCCGTGTGTATTCCGTCGGATGGCGCAAGCTATTAGAGTTCAGAAAATACTTCTTTTTTTTTGTCTTCAGTCATTTGACTGGTTTGATGCAGCTCTCCAAGATTCCCTATCTAGTGCTAGTCGTTTCATTTCAGTATACCCACTACATCCTACATCCCCAACAATTTGTTTTACATACTCCAAACGTGGCCTGCCTACACAATTTTTCCCTTCTACCTGTCCTTCCAATATTAAAGCGACTATTCCAGGATGCCTTAGTATGTGGCCTATAAGTCTGTCTCTTCTTTTAACTATATTTTTCCAAATGCTTCTTTCTTCATCTATTTGCCGCAATACCTCTTCATTTGTCACTTTATCCACCCATCTGATTTTTAACATTCTCCTATAGCACCACATTTCAAAAGCTTCTAATCTTTTCTTCTCAGATACTCCGATTGTCCAAGTTTCACCTCCATATAAAGCGACACTCCAAACATACACTTTCAAAAATCTTTTCCTGAGATTTAAATTAACTTTTGATGTAAACAAATTATATTTCTTACTGAAGGCTCGTTTAGCTTGTGCTATTCGGCATTTTATATCGCTCCTGCTTCGTCCATCTTTAGTAATTTTACTTCCCAAATAACAAAATTCTTCTACCTCCATAATCTTTTCTCATCCTATTTTCACATTCAGTGGTCCCATCTTTGTTATTTCTACTACATTTCATTACTTTTGTTTTGTTCTTGTTTATTTTCATGCGATAGTTCTTGCGTAGGACTTCATCTATGCCGTTCATTGTTTCTTCTAAATCCTTTTTACTCTCGGCTAGAATTACTATATCATCAGCAAATCGTAGCAACTTTATCTTTTCACCTTGTACTGTTACTCCGAATCTAAATTGTTCTTTAACATCATTAACTGCTAGTTCCATGTAAAGATTAAAAAGTAACGGAGATAGGGAACATCCTTGTCGGACTCCCTTTCTTATTACGGCTTCTTTCTTATGTTCTTCAATTGTTATTGTTGCTGTTTGGTTCCTGTACATGTTAGCAATTGTTCTTCTATCTCTGTATTTGAACCCTAATTTTTTTAAAACGCTGAACATTTTATTCCAATCTACGTTATCGAAAGCCTTTTCTAGGTCTATAAACGCCAAGTATGTTGGTTTGTTTTTCTTTAATCTTCCTTCTACTATTAATCTGAGGCCTAAAATTGCTTCCCTTGTCCCTATACTTTTCCTGAAAGCAAATTGGTCTTCTCCTAACACTTCTTCCACTCTCCTCTCAATTCTTCTGTATAAAATTCTAGTTAAGATTTTTGATGCATGACTAGTTAAACTAATTGTTCTATATTCTTCACATTTATCTGCCCCTGCTTTCTTTGGTATCATAACTATAACACTTTTTTTGAAGTCTGACGGAAATTCCCCTTTTTCATAAATATTACACACCAGTTTGTATAATCTATCAATCGCTTCCTCACCTGCACTGCGCAGTAATTCTACAGGTATTCCGTCTATTCCAGGAGCCTTTCTGCCATTTAAATCTTTTAATGCTCTCTTAAATTCAGATCTCAGTATTGTTTCTCCCATTTCATCCTCCTCAACTTCCTCTTCTTCCTCTATAACACCATTTTCTAATTCATTTCCTCCGTATAACTCTTCAATATATTCCACCCATCTATCGACTTTACCTTTCGTATTATATATTGGTGTACCATCTTTGTTTAACACATTATTACATTTTAATTTATGTACCCCAAAATTTTCCTTAACTTTCCTGTATGCTCCGTCCATTTTACCAATGTTCATTTCTCTTTCCACTTCTGAATACTTTTCTTTAATCCACTCTTCTTTCGCCAGTTTGCACTTCCTATTTATAGCATTTCTTAATTCCCGATAGTTCCTTTTACTTTCTTCATCATTAGCATTCTTATATTTTCTACGTTCATCCATCAGCTGCAATAGATCGTCTGAAACCCAAGGTTTTCTACCAGTTCTCTTTATTCCGCCTAAGTTTGCTTCTGCTGATTTAAGAATTTCCTTTTTAACATTCTCCCATTCTTCTTCTACGTTTTCTACCTTATCTTTTTTTCTCAGACCTCTTGCGATGTCCTCCTCAAAAATCTTCTTTACCTCCTCTTCCTCAAGCTTCTCTAAATTCCACCGATTCATTTGACAACTTTTCTTCAGGTTTTTAAACCCCAATCTACATTTCATTATCACCAAATTATGGTCGCTATCAATGTCTGCTCCAGGGTAAGTTTTGCAGTCAACGAGTTGATTTCTAAATCTTTGCTTAACCATGATATAATCTATCTGATACCTTGCAGTATCGTCTGGCTTTTTCCAAGTGTATATTCTTCTATTATGATTTTTAAATTGGGTGTTGGCAATTACTAAATTATACTTCGTGCAAAACTCTATAAGTCGGTCCCCTCTTTCATTCCTTTTGCCCAGCCCGTATTCACCCACTATATTTCCTTCCTTGCCTTTTCCAATGCTTGCATTCCAATCTCCAACTATTATTAAATTTTCATCTCCTTTTACGTGTTTAATTGCTTCATCAATCTCTTCGTATACACACTCTACCTCATCATCATCATGGGCGCTTGTAGGCATATAAACGTTAACAATCGTTGTCGTTAGGTTTTGATTTTATCCTTATTACAATGATTCTATCGCTATGCATTTTGAAATATTCCACTCTCCTCCCTATCTTCTTGTTCATCACGAAACCTACTCCTGCCTGCCCATTATTTGACGCTGAGTTAATTACTCTAATCACCTGACCAAAAGTCGCCTTCCTCTTCCCACCGAACCTCACTAATTCCTACTATATCCACATTCACCCTATCCATTTCCCTTTTTAAATTTTCTAGCCTACCAACCTTTTTTAAGCTTCTAACATTCCACGCTCCGACTCGTAGAATGTTATTTTTTAATTTTCTGGTGACCCCTTCCTTAGTAGTCCCCACCCGGAGATCCGAACGGGGGACTATTTTACCTCCGGAATATTTTACCAAGGAAGGCGCCTCCATTATTGCTATGTGAAAATGCAGAGAGCCACATTTTCTTGGAAAAAAAGCAGCTGTAGTTTTCCATTGCTTTCAGCTGCGCAGTACTCAGAGGACTGAGTGATGTTGATACGGCCGTTTAAGTCATTGTGACTCACGCCCCTAACAACTACTGAAAGAGCTGCTGCCCTCTTTCAGGAATCATTCCTTAGTCTGGCTCTCAACAGATACCTCTCCGATATGGTTGCACCTTCGGTCCAGCTACTCTGTATCCCTGAGCACTCAAGCCCCCTCACCAACGGCAAGGTCTCATGATTCATAGAGGAGGCAGAAAATACTAGGAAAAGTTATTAGAAAAAAGCTTTTCAGTAAATTATAAATAAAATTTTACATATATATATATATATATATATATATATATATATATATATATATACATGAATAATTAATACATATATGAATAATTAATGATTAATTAAATTATTAACTAAAATAATAATATTGAAAGTGTTTTAATTTTTTGTGTATTATTATGTTGAAGGTAATCACAGTAAAATTACAGGTGAATTATAATCGGCTGGTTTACGATTATGTACTCGTATTTTCTAAATAAAATTCTATATGCGTAATTTTTTATTACTAAAAACAACGTTGCCACTTTTCTTCTGATTGGGAAAAATCTTTGGATTTGAGGAAAAATTTTAATTTACCGTTAACATTTTTTTTTTATAATTCCAATGAGAAATTTTTTTAATTTACAAGCTGGATTTACCGTAAAATACATAGTAAAACACGGGTTTGAGATGCCCCCAAAATTACAACAAATAATCAACAATCAAATGAAGTTTGAACCTGAGGGTCTCTTTTCACGGGTTTATTCGATACATTAAAGAACGGCTACTCACAATGATGAATGTGTGTTCACGTTAAATTTACATGTTAAAATAGTTGATTTATTGAAAAATTCATAGTAAATATATGTTTAAGGTGTTTTATTCATTGAATAGTTTGATGCTGTCATGAGGATCCCCCCCGACACAATCAATAATGATTTTTCAACTACAAAGGGAACCGCTGTTTTACTATTATATTCTCGTCGAATCCGATCTTACATCGTGAAATTTAACTGCAATCACCATCATTGTGTAAATTTTATTATGATGTTTGGTCATCATTACTTTCAGCGATAGTATAGTATATCATTGATTATTTTTTAATGTAAACAATAATCATTATTAAATGACTATAATGTCAGTTTAAACTTAAAAATCATTGTTAGTTCTTTATTAATTATTCATCACATCGTAAATAAAACAAAGGGCGTATCTCGAAAACGGTGCATCCTAGGCCAATTATAACGCAATTCTGAAAGGCGATTTTGAAAGGGAACTTTGCAATTCCCTGGAACAATAGCCGGTAGTTTCATGCATCTAGGTCCATTATTAGAATCATTACTTTCATAGAAAGCAAAGTGAAGTTTGAACCCGAGGTTTTTGTATTACTTGAAAATTACTAAAAGATTATCGTTAAAATAAATGTGATAATTTTTTAATATAGAAACCACCAAAGTAGAATAAATTACAGTATAATAAATTAATATGCGCCTCGAATCTATCGGATGCTAAAAATTGATTATTTCTTAAAATATTAAAATAAATATATTCCTACACATACACAACTTTCTTAAAATAAATTACGTATTAAGGACCGGATAATCGAGTGTAACGTAGACATTAATCTCAAAGATACTGCTCCTATTTCGATGTAAATATTGAACTGTTATTTTGGTTAAAATAAGTAAAGTATATTCTTTAACCGAGTTTTTTAATTATAGAGCCTAGAATCGCTGAAGATATTCTGAAAATATTCAATGCAATACAATACAAGGTGCCACGACTCTATCGAATAATCGGATATTATAAATGAAATATGTGAAATAAAAATATTAATATGTACGTAATCGCTTTAAAAAATAAATTAAGTAACAATTACCGGATAATCGACTCTTACGTAGATATTAATTTCAAAATATATACATTTTGATTGAAATATTTAATCGTTATTTTCGTTAATGTAAATTAAATATCTTTTCAGCAAGTAAATTATTGCAACATACACTTTTAATAAAAAGCTTGGAATCACTGAAAAGGAGCTTACTTCAGTGTAATGTACTACAAGATATTACAACTATATCGGATAAAATACGATAAAAATAAATTATTTTCGTTAAATTTGTAAAATATATATATATATACAATATATATACAACAATCCTAAATCCAAAATTTAAACGTGCTACGGCTAATCGTTTTTTAGTTATGCGAGATACGTACGTACAGACGTCAAGCCGAAACTAGCCAATTTTAAATCGTGTGATCTGTCAGGAAATTTGATTAAAATTCTATAAGATAAAAAGTTCATTAAAGTTAAAATAATAATATTGAACAACTTTTTGGAATTAAAAAAAAAATGGTTATTGTCATTTTGTAGACATCCCAACACCGTAGGGGAAGACACCCGCCACACACCACCACCCATTCTTAGCCTTGATGGGCTTTAACGGGAGCATTTTTTGGATAGTATAGTTGTGACGATTTATACAATGAGAATGTCATTTTTAACCCAACCTGATTTACGTGTGGGAAAAAGGGGAAAAAGAAGAAAGGGAAATAGGGAAAAAGTGAAAAGTTAAATTTTGTGAAGTTCTGTAACATTCATTTTGTTAATGTTTTATCAAACTTTCAATTGTGTATTTCCTTGAGATGTAACTGTTTTTTCTTTTACAGAATGGATGAGGGTGCGCGCGCAACGCACACGCAGTCATCGCGCACTCTGATTGGTTGACAGAATGGTGGGAATCTTAAAAAAAAAATCACAATCGTCGCCTTCCGGTGCAAACGCCACGACGACCACGGTCATCCTCGAGGTACGTCCGCGACGGTCGGTCGATTCTTCGGTCGAACGCTAAACATATCCGTGCCACTCCGTCAACGCTCGCACGCGAACACATGCGCACACGCCACCTCCTGGTGCACGAGCCCTGTCGGAGTCCTGGAGTGGCGGGTGGCACCTCCCGTTGCAAACGCCACGACGACCAGAAACATCCTCGAGGTACATCTAAATTTTTATTCACACACACACAATGACATTCAAATATATATATAAATATTGTATTGTAGGTGTGCCGTCACATACTAACAGTGGGACTATAATAATTAGAGAAAAAAAATTTTAATTCACACACACACAATCACATATATGTAATTGTAAAACGTCACAAGATGGTCGAAGTATACTAATATATATTTTATTTTTCTCCCGCGCATCTTTAAACAACATTTTTTACGCAATATACCGGAGAGCTGCTGTAGCCGATTGGCCTAAGGCTTTAATCAGTTGCTTTAATTAAATTCGTCATGGCACATAAAGTACATAAAATTTTGTTTCTTTTTTTTTATTGTTATTATTGAATTTACTATTTATTGTAATTTTTTTTACAATCGGAGGTTATTAATTATTAATAAATCAATATATTTAAATTAAAATAAAATTCGATGTACTTTTCATTTAAAACAACGTGTATATGTAATTTAATAGGCGTACAAGGAAGTCATGTGGTATCCACATCAGATTTTTTAATTAAGTATTTCCTGCCGATTTGTTTCATTTTACAAATATCAGCTGATATTAGCAGAGGAAGTTAATTTTTAATTTGAAAATAATATCAGTCGATATAATTTGTCGTTTCGTTGTTATTAGTTATTTTATTATTACCAATAATACAGCTTTGCTATTGTCTGCATTATGAATGGAAAATGCAATAAAATTATTTGTGCATCGCGTTTTATTATTAACACGATTTTTCCATCGTTCCAAATTTGAATGCTTAAAACTAAATAACGAAGGCGTTAACAGAAAAACGGCGTTCACCACTGTTTTTCTTGTAAAATTTTAAACCGAAATCATGCATCATACGTCAACCTTCCTATTTAAAAGTTAAGTTTGATTCAATATGGCGGAAAAAATTAAAAACCCAACATAATGCAGATTTTTTAACCGGGGGTGAACCTCATTTCTTTCTCCCTCCAAAGATCTTTCAGGTATGCAGTATAAAGCAGTTTCCATTCTTAAATATCACTCTGTATATAACACTTATAACCGCATTTCAAATGCTTTATCAATCTTGTACAGAAACTGTAATATTGATTTAAAAATGTGTGCGTGCGCGCGAACACGCTTTTTTCGAAGTACACTTTTTTTTTAAGAAGGATTCGGTGATTATATATCTTCTTCGCTTCCGTCGCCCCAATTTAGCGAATACACTAGCTGCAGAGGCATGCCTATGACACACTCCGCATCTAGCCCTTCCAAACGGGTTGCCCTGGCGGGTGGCGCCTCGAAATTGGATTATTTGGTGTCCAAAAATGATTACCTCTTGTGTAAAAATATTTTTTTGAATGATAAATATTGTTATAATGAAAGTTAAATAAGAAATTTAATTCTAGAAATTGATACTAACGAATCGGGATTTTCCGCCAGTGATCGGTACATTCAAGCGCCTTCTTTTTGGTTATAATTATTACTTTATCATTACTTTATGAACAAAAACAATCGCATAAATAAATAAAAAATATTTTTAAAAAATGTTTAAAACACCACTCTTAAATTAAACGCACTAACATTAAAAAATAATTTTAGGACGGTATCTCAGAATGGATTTGACAAGCTTTGACGGTTATATGTACCATTATGTGAAAGTCATAGCTTCAAATTAAATATTTGATGTTTTTGCCGATTTTTTCTTATGCGTATTTGAACCCCCACTCTTTAGGCCATTCATCACGCATAAGAAAAAATTGTCAAAAACATCAAATTTTGATTAGGAAGCTATGACTTTCACATAATGGTACATATGACCATATAAAGCTTGTCAAATCCATTCTGAGATACCGTCCTAAAATTATTTTTTAATGTTAGTTCGTTTAATTTAATTAAAAGGTGTTTTAAAATAATTTTATTTTCCACTTTTCAGTCTTGATAAGTATATAGTTTACAGCTTCGCTAGCGCACAGGTTTGAGCGTATTCAGCGAAAGATCGGATCGGTACGTTTTACGTCGGGCGAGTGCAATCAAAACATAGGGCTAAACGAATTAATTTCCGGATAACCAAGATCCGGTCGATCAAGTGTGTACCAGATTCGTTAAACATTTAGCGCTCGACCTACCGATACTTGCGCCGTTTGAATCGTAAAAATCAGACGAACGGTTGTCGAGATATTACGGAGGCACCCCATCGCCCCCCCTCCCCAATTTCCGAACGGCGCCACGGGGGCGCTTGCAAATATTAACATCTGATGGGAACCACTGGGAGCGGATGGGGTTATCGTCCAGGGGGGTTGAGAAAATTTTTCAGAGCGCTAGGACCGACCGTTTTCGAGATATTTGAAATTTTCTTCCAAAAATTCGGATCCTGTTAAAAAGTACTGAATTTTTCCAAAACTTCGATATATATATATATAACAATAATTAATATAACAAGTATACACCTGACCACAAAGAGACATGTACTGACGAATCGGGATTTTTCATAAAAAATGAAGTATATATTAGTATACTTTGACCATCTTGTGACGTTTTACAAATATATATATGTGTTTGTGTGTGTATGAATAAAAATTTAGACGTATCTCGAGGATGTTTCTGGTTGTCGTGGCGTTTGCACCGGGAGGCGACGATAGCGAAATTTTTTTTTAAGATTCCCACCATTCTGTCAACCGATCAGAGTGCGCGATGACTCCGTGTGCATTGCGCGCGCACCCTCATCCATTCTGTAAAATAAAAAAAAACCGTTACATTTTACGGGCAAAACTACCACACCCAAATAAATGCATTTATGTGTTAAACACTCTCCTCACCGTTCGCGAATGTAATTCGACAACAGATGGTGAATCTGACGTCGGATTAGAAATAATGAAGATGGACAACTGAATATAAAAATAGTAAAAGATTATGGAGGTAGAAGAATTCTGTTATTTGGGAAGTAAAATTACTGAAGATGGACGAAGCAGGAGCGATATAAAATGCCGAATAGCACAGGCGAAACGAGCTTTTAGTCAGAAATGACAGTTGAGTCATTTTAGAATCTGTTGTTGTCAGGTCAAAGTGCATTAGAAATGTAAAAGGCCTCGAGTCATTGTCTATGATAGGCAGTGACCTCACTGCCGAATACGGATCAGAACAGAGAGAAGGGTATGTTTTTATTAGAGGCTTACTAACTTTGTAAACGTGTTTCTTGATTTTTAAGTAAATCAAGACGACTTTAAGTAAATTGAATTGTAGGACAAAACTGTCGTTGTTGCAGTCAACACTTGTTTTGTTAGCACGAGGATAGTATTTTCGGCGTTTAAAGACACAATCAAAAATGATTTGAGTGCATCGTCTAATTGAAGTTAGGTATAGGGAGAATTTTTGTGTAAAACCTTCGGTGTTAGCAAAAACCGGACCCCTAATATATCCCGTTTAATAAAAAATTATTATGTCTGGAAATTAATTTATAACAAAATTCATTTTATATTTAGCAATTTTCACTGATATTAATTAACAAATTAATACCTTATTCTGTCTTAGAGAAAATAATATTACCAAATATTTTTTGTTAACTGAAAAAAAATAAATATCGGTGAAAAAAACAAAAGTTCAGTTTTGTAAATTACTATTAAAAAAAACTTCGTTAATTTTGGACTACATCGGCAATTCTGATGACGTAATTGGTTTTTATAAAATAATATTTTAATACAGGTAAAGGCAAAAAAAAAAAAAAATTGGTTTGAAATTAGTTCCTTCTTTTTATTTTAAATTTGGATTTATATTTTAAAGTGATTATGTATTGAAAATTACTAAGAAGTTTTGTCAGGAGGGATTCATTAGAACGATAAACAACTGTAATACCATTGACCAATCAGAAACACAGAAACGTAATTAACTTGTTTTTCAATTCTTTTCTCTATTGTGTAAAGATAGTTGTTTGTCTATAGTTTTAACTGTGTACGGATTAAGATACGTCATGAGGGAGCGCTTGAGTCTCTAGCGACTACACAACTCCGATATGACTGACCAATCAGAAACACAGAAAGGTAATTAACTTGTTTTTGAACGTCATACGCAGTAAAAGACCGTCGTATCCTTTTAGTTGCGTCGTAAACGTTGCGGTGTGCATGTCGTTGGTGTGGAGCTTTGAACAATCTACTAGAAAAGAAAACCACACAATGTAGGACATTATTTTAAGTGAGGGACATTTATTTTATTGTATGCAACATAGATTTATTATTTTTTTTAATATATCGGTTTTAAATTAAACATTTCTTTCTTAATTTACAGTTTAATGAAAATAAAAATTTAACGTGGTTTTCTAAAGCACGTTGTTACAATTTATTTGTTGAACTTTTTTACTGTAATTTTGTTTTTTAATTTAATATCTATTATAGATAAATAATAAAATTACATTTTACAAAATTTGTTTTATTCAAAAAAAAAAACAGGGGTGATGTAATCTTTTTTTGAAATGGATACATCAACTAGCAAAATTTTTATATTAATTACTGATGAATTTTATGTAGGAATTAAATGAATTTTATTCAACAAAATGCTATAAAATGTATTAATATTTTCAATAATTTTATAGGAATTGCCTAATTTTTATATTACATCTGGATATATTATTTGTATAAATAGAAAATGTAATTTATCTGTACTGAATAGACATGTTTTATCTTGTGCTTCGCTACCTTTGTCTACTTTAATTAAGTACAAATACCTTAGTACAATGAATATATCCCAGGAACTATCAAATTTTATAGTTTGATGTATCAAACACTTTAATTATTATTGCTGAAACAGGAAATATTTTTTTAGAAACTGTATTAAGAGAATAGTTTATATTTTGAATTAGGAAAAAACAATCTGCAGTCTTATATCATATTTAAAATATACTTATTCCTTTTTAGTTTTTTCAGATCATAATAATTGTGTTATCTCCCCACTAGAACAATCAGAATCTTCTTTCATACAAAATCATTGAACTAAATCTTATTGGACATCCACACATTTTCAGACATACGTTGTTTAATTTCTTTTTTCTGTAATTCTCTAGAAAATTCTAGAAATAAAAGCCAATTATCACTTCTATAAATATTTTCCATTATTGAAGATATATTCTTCATTTATTTCTCAAGAGTTTATAATAATAATAAATTATCTTTTATTTATTAAAGTTAATTTAAAATTTATTTTTGTTTCCTATGTTTCTAAATTTTTCCTGGACGTCAGTTGTAGTTAACTGCATTCATTTCTGGGTCTCTCAATTGTAATCCGATAAAGAAATCTTTTGTAAAGCTGTTTTTATTGTGTAATCGACTGATCCTTTTTTTATATTATTTTTGCATACATTTATTTTAATTTTTTTAGTTCACTAATAAATACCAACAGAATATTCTAATAAAAATAAAACTTGTAATCCATTTTTAATATTTTCATTTGATCCATTACCATGTTTAGTGAATTGCCAACCGGCACACAAATTTCTGAATACTGTAATACAATCAAAAAAGTTAAATCATATTTTTTAATTATTTTCAAGCGGGTGCAAATTTTTTTTTTCTGATTATACAGGAGACGTAGGTAGAAAGAAAATAAGGGCATAATTTTTTTAATTACTCATTTTTCTTCTAAATGAATTTTAGTCTACGCTTTAATATATTTTTTTATGTAATTCCTAACTTTTTTAGGTTAGGTACTTTGGTGGTTAAGGTACTGATGTCCTACATCTCACTTGTCACTACATTTATATCAGAAAGTTGGGCAATTATTTCAAATAATTTCTTCATTGAAATCATTTACATTTTTTACTCTGTTTTTTTCTTTTCAGTTACAATTATTTTACTGAATTTATTTAATTATGTATAGCCATTAGTAAAACTTCATACAGGAAGAAAAATACAATCCCAGTTTATATTCATGCCTTTAAGCAAGTAGTCAAATGACCATATACTGTAAAGGTTCCATTTATTTTCATAATAACAAGTAGTACACTGTAATTTTGTTCTTTATGTGAATTCTCGGTTTTTTAATGTAATGTAAATAATACATTTTTTCAAAAATATTAATAAGCATTATTTTCCTAACCTTTTAATTAAATATTTAACTTTAACCTCTTTGGAGAGAGATAAATGTTTTTACTATGTATATTTCATATACAATTATGTTTATATGGTTTTGTTGGCTCGTATACAGTAATTTTAATAATATACATAAAATAATTAGGTAACTTGTAATTGCATGTACTTGTTATGTAGCTAGTAATTTCATGAATTTTTATGTAGCTTGTAATTGCATGTTCCTTTTATGTAGCTTAGAAATATAACTGTTTTATCATAAAGAGTTGTTTTACTAACATTAACTTACTAACATTAATTATACTAATTTAAGTTCAGTTGATGGGTATTTTATGTATATCATTCATTCTGCTGTATATGAGTTGAATATCTAAATTTAAATGTAATATAAATCGATTTTCAAGTATTAAATTAAAACTGTGTCTTCAAAGAGGTTAAATTATAATGTAATTGATTTTAAACCACTTAACAGGCTGTTTATACAATTTCTGCAGTTTTCTGTAAATTTATTATTTTTACTATAATTTTATTTTAAAAATAAGCAGAATTTTGTGATTTGCTAATTCATAGTATTCAATAGTATTTGATCTGTTTATGTAAAACAGCCTCGCATCTTACTTTCTTTGTGGATTTGCTTTTATATTATAATTACACTAAGTAATTTCTTAAATAAATAACCATATTTAACAACAAAAATAATTCTGAAATGTCCCTTTGATTATCTACATATAAATAAATTTATGAATATAACACATCATCAGATTGTTTAGTTTTCATTTAAAAAGATCTATCTCACCCTAACCATCTAATGTTACATAAATCTATTTTTGACAGTATATCCATCAGGAATCATTTTAGTTCTATTTAAAAGGCCCATCACTATTACCATTGATAATTTTTACAGGAATGTTAAACCTAAAAATACACTACATTAAACCTTTCATATGAGCAAACTATATACATAAAACAAAGCCCTGGAGTCTTCTAGAGTATATGCCACATCTTGCCTGGTGGTTATCCACTGAAATTATTAGTTTTTTTTCTATAAATGTATGTTTTTTATAAACCATTTTCCAAAACCATGTAAAACTGAAATCGAGCACATTCTCTTTTTAGAATTTGCAATTTAATCGGTACCTGTCACCTGTTATTAATCATTTTGCACCTCCCACTGTTCACATATAGAATTAAATTGTAATTATATTTCATATTGTTGATGAAAAAAGACCTCCTTATGGATTACTGAATAATAAGATTTAATTTTTTTCTATAATCCTACAAATAAAGGTAACTTCAAAATTACATTTAGTATTTGCATTAATAAATACCCCCTTTTTCACTTGGATTGTCATCAATCACAACTTTTTTCCATTTGCTATTCATTAGTAACTTTACCTTTTTTCCAATAATATAGATTATAGATGTTTGTTTTTTTAATTCGAATTGGGATTGGCCATATTATGCTGTGAAAATGCATTCTTAAGATAATCTTAAAGGGGGTAATTAAGAGGTCTGGATGGTAATGCATACATCTGCACAAGTGCAAAAGGGAAAAAAAGAAATGGAAAATAAAAGTAAATTCATTATGATTAAAAACTCTCTGAGTAACTGATTTCTTTGAAAAATCTTCTATTTTTAAAATTGAAAATAATAGAAAAATCCCGTAAGTTATATTTCATCAAATCAATAACATTTTTCTGTTGAAATTATAAAACAAAAATCTTCTGGTTAATTCATATATTTCCCTAGTTCAATCTTCTAATTCGGGTTCATTTTTAGAAATACAGTTTCAAATTATGTAATTGTAAAAATACACATATTAGAGGTACACATATTAGAGGTAATACACATATTACAGATAGCAAAATTGCAGATATACTTTGGCACACTTCGGGTGTATTATTTTAGATTGTTACTCAACAGCTAGCAAATCTGATATGCTCTGACAAATCAGGGTATATTATTTTAGATTGTTACACAACAGCTAGCAAATCTGATATCCTCTGACAAATCAGCGTGTATTATTTTAGATTGTTACTCAACAGCTAGCAAATCTGATATGCTCTGACAAATCAGGGTGTATTATTTTAGATTGTTACTCAACAACTAGCAAATCTGATATGCTCTGACACATCAGCGTGTATTATTTTAGATTGTTACTCAACAGTTAGCAAATCTGATATTCTCTGACAAATCAGGGTGTATTATTTTAGATTGTTACTCAACAGCTAGCAAATCTGATATGCTCTGACAAATCAGGGTGTATTATTTTAGATTGTTACTCAACAACTAGCAAATCTGATATGCTCTGACACATCAGCGTGTATCATTTTAGACTGTTACTCAACAGCTAGCAAATCTGATATGCTCTGACAAATCAGGGTGTATTATTTTAGATTGTTACTCAACAGTTAGCAAATCTGATATTCTCTGACAAATCAGGGTGTATTATTTTAGATTGTTACTCAACAGCTAGCAAATCTGATATGCTCTGACAAATCAGAGTTTATTATTTTAGATTGTTATTCAACAGCTAGCAAGTCTGATATGCTCTGACAAATCAGGGTGTATTATTTTAGATTGTTACTCAACAGCTAGCAAATCTTATATGCTCTGACAAACCAGGGTATATTATTTTAGATTGTTACACAACAGCTAGCAAATCTGATATCCTCTGACAAATCAGGGTGTATTATTTTAGATTGTTACACAACAGCTAGCAAATCTGATATCCTCTGACAAATCAGGGTGTATTATTTTAGATTGTTACTCAACAGTTAGCAAATCTGATATGCTCTGACAAATCAGGGTGTATTATTTTAGATTGTTACTCAACAACTAGCAAATCTGATATGCTCTGACACATCAGCGTGTATTATTTTAGATTGTTACTCAACAGTTAGCAAATCTGATATTCTCTGACAAATCAGGGTGTATTATTTTAGATTGTTACTCAACAGCTAGCAAATCTGATATGCTCTGACAAATCAGGGTGTATTATTTTAGATTGTTACTCAACAACTAGCAAATCTGATATGCTCTGACACATCAGCGTGTATCATTTTAGACTGTTACTCAACAGCTAGCAAATCTGATATGCTCTGACAAATCAGGGTGTATTATTTTAGATTGTTACTCAACAGTTAGCAAATCTGATATTCTCTGACAAATCAGGGTGTATTATTTTAGATTGTTACTCAACAGCTAGCAAATCTGATATGCTCTGACAAATCAGAGTTTATTATTTTAGATTGTTATTCAACAGCTAGCAAGTCTGATATGCTCTGACAAATCAGGGTGTATTATTTTAGATTGTTACTCAACAGCTAGCAAATCTTATATGCTCTGACAAACCAGGGTATATTATTTTAGATTGTTACACAACAGCTAGCAAATCTGATATCCTCTGACAAATCAGGGTGTATTATTTTAGATTGTTACACAACAGCTAGCAAATCTGATATCCTCTGACAAATCAGGGTGTATTATTTTAGATTGTTACTCAACAGTTAGCAAATCTGATATGCTCTGACAAATCAGGGTGTATTATTTTAGATTGTTACTCAACAACTAGCAAATCTGATATGCTCTGACAAATCAGAGTGTATTATTTTAGATTGTTACTCAACAGCTAGCAAATCTGATATGCTCTGACAAATCAGGGTGTATTATTTAAGATTGTTACTCAACAGTTAGCAAATCTGATATGCTCTGACAAATCAGGGTGTATTATTTTAGATTGTTACTCAACAGCTAGCAAGTCTGATATGCTCTGACAAATCAGGGTGTATTATTTTAGATTGATACTCAACAGTTAGCAAATCTGATATGCTCTGACAAACCAGGGTATATTATTTTAGATTGTTACACAACAGCTAGCAAATCTGATATCCTCTGACAAATCAGGGTGTATTATTTTAGACTGTTACTCAACAGCTAGCAAATCTGATATGCTCTGACAAATCAGGGTGTATTATTTTAGATTGTTACTCAACAGCTAGCAAATCTGATATGCTCTGACAAATCAGGGTGTATTATTTTAGATTGTTACTCAACAGTTAGCAAATCTGATATTCTCTGACAAATCAGGGTGTATTATTTTAGATTGTTACTCAACAGCTAGCAAATCTGATATGCTCTGACAAATCAGAGTTTATTATTTTAGATTGTTATTCAACAGCTAGCAAGTCTGATATGCTCTGACAAATCAGGGTGTATTATTTTAGATTGTTACTCAACAGCTAGCAAATCTGATATGCTCTGACAAACCAGGGTATATTATTTTAGATTGTTACACAACAGCTAGCAAATCTGATATCCTCTGACAAATCAGGGTATATTATTTTAGATTGTTACACAACAGCTAGCAAATCTGATATCCTCTGACAAATCAGGGTGTATTATTTTAGATTGTTACTCAACAGCTAGTATATCTGATATGCTCTGACAAATCAGAGTTTATTATTTTAGATTGTTATTCAACAGCTAGCAAGTCTGATATGCTCTGACAAATCAGGGTATATTATTTTAGATTGTTACTCAACAGCTAGCAAATCTGATATGCTCTGACAAATCAGGGTGTATTATTTTATATTGTTACTCAACAGCTAGCAAATCTGATATGCTCTGACAAATCAGCGTGTATTATTTTAGATTGTTACTCAACAGCTAGCAAATCTGATATGCTCTGACAAATCAGGGTGTATTATTTTAGATTGCTACTCAACAGCTAGCAAATCTGATATGTTCTGACAGTTCAGGGTGTACCGTTTTAAATTTTTGATCAACACAGCAAATCTGATATGCTCTAACACAGTTGAGGGTGTAACCTTTTTAATTTTTGATCAACACATAGCAAATCTGATTAGCTCTGAAGCAGTGCAGGGTGTATAATATTTCTCCTTTTTCCTTAACGTGTAGGAGATTCGATGTGCTCTTGCACAGTTTAGGGTGTATTATTTACATCTTAGCTTAGCAGGTACCAAATAACTGTGTATCATACAGTTACTATTAATTATAATTCTTGATTACAAATTGACATTGTAAATATCTATGTTGTATGCAATGAATAGTTCTCGTTTTTGCCGGTTACCTAAATCATTCGTACCGCGTCAACCGCGTCGCGACCGTATTTCATCATCCCGATATCGTTCATCGGGTTTCGGTTGTGGGGGTGCTATATATTCGGGGGGTGATATATAAATATGTTAATGTTAGAAATAGTTTGGTCATAATATTTATAGTTATTGTATGTTTGTTATGTTTCTTTGTCTTTTCAGCTCATCACTTCACTACCCATGGCTGAAGTCCTCCTCATAAATCAATTTACATAACGTAAAAATTACTTTTGTAGTTTAAATTGCTCAATAAAACTTTATTTGAAATATTAATGAGTAGGTTTTTAAAACTACCATTTTTATAAATTATTTTAATTTTATTCATTTCATTGACAAAATTAATCATTTAAATAAGTTCAAGAAATTAAAAAAATAAGTTTAGATATAGAGGCAATTTCTTAATTAACTGTAGGCTTTTAAATATAAAATATATTTATTTATATATATATATATATATATAATTTTTTTTTTAATATTTATTATATTACATAAGCTTTTTCTTAATTTTTTTTTGGTAGGTGTTAATCAAATTGAAGGTTAGAGCATATTTATATCTAATTACAGTTTTAAAAATTTTCTTTTTTCTTTTATTTGAAATATTTTAAATTTTGAATACCCCTTTGCTTTCCCCAATCAGCATTCAGCCAAAAGAAGATGCTTCAAAGAAGATGCATGCTTACATGTTAGTTTATTTTTTTCAAACCAGGGTCAGCTGTACTAAGAGGTGCCATAATAAATTATTTCATTTTATTCGCTAAATTTATTTAAAAAATTAACTTACTTGCAAAATTAACCATTTTTGTGGTAAAATCCTAAGTAGAATGTGAAAAAATCCATCTAGCATAACACAGTAATCCAAATTACTTCAAAATTTAATCATTTTTATATGTAATATATTTGCCTTGCATATTAAAAAGGCATGAAAACTGACCCTGGTTTTTAGTGTGTAATTATTTTATCTTTCATGTATTTTAAAATTGTGGGGGAAATAAGTGATTGGTGTAAATAAAGTGTGAAATTAAAGTGCGATCAAGATCAAAGTGTGAAATTAACATTATCTTCCTCACTACAAAAATTTACAAACTATAAATAAAAATGAGACTAGAAATAATACAGATTACCAGATTACATTCCACATCTCATCAACTCTTCACTTCATGCTGCATCCTATTTCTTCAGACTACCAGATCGACCGATTTTTTCAGCTGCTCGATGGATTTGATCTTTGGATTAGCCGTGGCGATAAATGTAAAGCTGTGTTGCCAAATGGTAAAATATTAAGGTACTACTAATTCTTTACTACACCATATAATTTCATGATAATACTAGTATTTATTAAGACTCCATCATGTTTAGCTTCAGTTAGAGCAACCAAGTAATGGAGCTACTCGCTCTATGAATTCAACCAGCCATTATCACTTGCCTTGTACCAGGGGCCAAGGTCAGGGCATTAGGTCACTGTGGCTAGTCTAGAGGTTAACTCGTCATTGCAAGTCAAATGATTTCAAAGTCAAGAGTTCTAAGGTTCAAATCCTAGTAAAGACTTTTAAATGGATTTGAATACTAAATTGTGGATATTAGTGTTATTTCATGGTAGGGTTTCAATTAACCACACATTTCAGGAATAGTCAATGAATAGTCGGTGTGAGACTGAATAAAACTACACTTAATTTGCATTCATACATATCATCTTCTGAAGTAATACCTTATGGTGGTTCCAGAGGCTAAACAGAAAAAGAAAGGGTCAGGCCATTAGTTTAGACTCTAGTTAACATCATTGATAGGTAACTTTCTCTTTTGATACTGCAGTTATTTTTATTTCAAAATTTTTTAAAATTTTAGGTAGATCTGGCATTAAATGTCATGCGAAAAACAGAAATTTTGTGTGGCGAATTACAACATAAATGCAACAAAGGAAACAACAATATAATAAAGAAAAGAAACATAATAGCATTAAATAACAAGAAAAGCCAGTATCTGGTCAATGCCTAACTTGTTTCTGATAAATATTTTATTTGAAATATAAACCACCAAAACACAGTAATTAGATAAGTTAAACTTGCCATATTAATTTCCACATACTGTTTTTTGCAGTACCTTGCATCTCCAGTATGTATTAAATTCTATTTTTATTACATTAAAGCTTATTTGTTTTAATGATATCTCTTTTTTACGATAAATTATAATGTTATCTATTGTGAAATTTTAAATGATATTATGAAAATAAATAGGGTATACAACGTACCCTATTGTAAAGGTACAACGTATACCAAAATGAAACGACTAGCACTAGACAGGGAATCTTGGAGCTGCATCAAAAACCAGTCAAATGACCGAAGACAAAAAAAGAACATAAATGTACTTGTGAAAATATTTATAATTTACACAAAAATAATGCAAATAAATTAAAAAGAATAAAATAGAATTTAATAGCAAGTGAAGATGCAAGATACTGCACAAACCGGTTACTGGAAATAAATAAGGTAAGTATAAATAATCTAATTACTGTGTTTAGGTGGTTTATATTTCATATAATGTTAAATTATATATATACAAATTTTTATGAATTTTGTTAGTTACAGCAATGAAACTTCATAAGCTTATAATTGTAAATTTCTTGGCTTACGATATTTCAAGAAGACTGTTTATTCATATTTTTAACCTTTCTAATAGTATTTTGAGTATTTCTTTTTTAACAGTACATCATTTGATTTTTTTCATCATTGTTAATAAAATTGAAATGCAACATGTACTTATAATTTAACTCAATTATTTTTTTTGTAGACTACAATTATTGTTTTATAATGTAAAGAATAGCCATGAAAAGCAACTGTTTTTGTTTGATTTCATCATGTAAAATAAATGAAATAAGAATCAAATTATTGTTGTGACAGTCATCTTTTCACTTAGATACCCCCAAACTTTTAATCATAATAAAAATGAATTTTATGTATGTTTATAGATAGAGAATGGGTTTTGATAGATGAAACAAAGCAATATCTTCATTTAACGTATTATTTTAATAGAAGATATACTGTGTAAAAATTTAGAAGTGGTTTCACAAGTTTTTTCTTTTTTGACATGGAAATTCTGTTTAGTCCTTTATTGTTTTGCTTGCTTTGGCAATGAATCTCTTGCCAGACAGCGGTTTGAAAATTTAATGAAACCATGCTTGCACCTCTTTGTCAAAATTTGTAGAATATACTTATAAAGTAGAGGGTACATAAATATTTCGTGAATTTTAATTACCAGAGCAATCAAAGCAAGTGGAAACCTATATAAAATTGTAAAAAATAATAAGAAAATAAATTATTCATTTCATTCTATAAAAATATTATGTATGGTTTTAAAAAACAATATATATAAAAATTAGAATAAGGATCAGGTGGTATACCGATATCCTGTATCGATTTTTGTTACCATTCAACATTATTCTTAGCTGAAAATTTTAGCTCGGCCAAGTTAGTGCATATAACACACATTCCTGGATGCGATGTAGATCTGTTACCATCTATATCAGAGAACCTTAATTCAGAATAATGTTTTTGCATCTATTATTGGTAAAGTGCTTGATCTTGTACGAGAGGAATCCTTGCTGCCTTAAAAGGGGCTTAGAATTTTTTTGAGTGGGCTGTCTTGTTTAGCAATCTTCTGTGGATTACTCCTTTCTAACCTCCACTTTTTTCCTTTATTTTCTTCCACCTTGATCTATTAAAAGGGTGTTTTTCAAGATTTCTCAATGGATATCTAACTATGCGGGGTCCGTAAAAAATTCAGTATTCTTTGTATCTATCTAGTCTGGAGGAGGGTATAGCTTTTCTTGTCTACCTACTAAGCTAGCGATTCTATTTCTGTAAAAAATGCCTATATAAATACTTCTACCTCAGGTTAAATATTTAGGAGTAAAAATGGACCACCTAATCATTCCTAATAAATATTTTTGTTAGAAAAAGTTCAATGCTATCATACATGAAATGAATTTAATAATTAAAACAAAGCTATATTAATTTCACAACCACTAATTGAATTTGTCTTACTTTCTTTTGTTTCAGGTAACTCAACGGTTCATTTATTCTAAGGGAGAGCTGCCATGTAAGTGGCCCTCCTTACATTGTGGTACTCCCTTTTATTGTAGGATAATTTTCTACTAAAGGTACTTACTTTTGTTATTATTGTTTAATATTATAAATTTTCATGTTAAAAATAAGTTGTATAGTTTTTAAGTTGATAGTATAATATTCTTATAAAATCGCGGTAGGTGCCTTGTCCCAATAGGGTCCCCTGATAGGAACTTTCCTGTAGTGAATTTTTTTATGTCTATTTTTGTGTATGTTTCTGTTTCAGGTTTAACATAAATTTTACATTAAAATTACTTAGATAAGCAGTGTAAATTAAGTTTTATGAAAATAGATATAAATTTTGTGTGTTTTTAAACTGTGTATGTTTTTTCAGGTACAACGTAGATATTATTTTATTATTAGTTAGGTCGCGTCCGCGATCCCAATCCCTAATAGGGTCCCCCTCCCTAAGGGGGAGGTTTTTTAGTCGGTGAGAGCCCGACACTACCGTCTGTTGCGGGCACAGACGGTGGCTGGTAGAGCTTTTTCCTCCTCCTACGCAAAACAAAAAAAAAAAAAAAAAAATTAACAGTTCATATTATGTGCATTACTAATCTTTTTGCAAAGTGATTTTGAGTTGTAGGTGCTGTACTGGGAGTACTTTTAAATTCATGGAAGCTGTGACAAAAAAATTGTTACCGATTCTCAAATGTAATATTGAAAGCGGAAAATGATTATGGAAGATAAAGAAAATTTTAGTTAAAGTGACTATCAACCGTAGTTTCAAATCTGGATTGAATAAAAAGTAAGTACCGTAAATGTCTAACAGAATTTTTAAAACGCAGCAAAATATAAAAAAAACAATATGTATATCTAGAATGTACATGGTGATTTTAATAAATATTGGGTGCTGAATTGAAAAATTATAAAATTTTGTGTAATACATTGCATTTTTAGATACATACCATTTATTTACCAATAAATGCATAATCAGTGTCATACCAATATTTCAAAAAAGTGTATTCATTTTTGTGTATTCATTTATAACTTGTTTAAATCAGCTAAGTTTTTGTTATTCAAATACAGATGAATTGAAATATATTCAATACAGTTTTTAAACAATTAAATCATTGGAATTAAATTTTTAAAATAAATTGACAATTGTTTTCTCACTTGTACGATGTTTTATCACTTTCTCTAAATAAAAACAAACAACAGTCATCAATCATTCTAGCATTCCATCTTCCTTGGTAGTAATGCTGACGGAAACAGTCGCCCTGCTCATCACTGACAAAGCACAAATTTTCAGGAAAAAAGTCTAGGTGAGACTGTAGGAAATGAATTTTTAATGACATCCTACGTACAAAATATTTGTAGTTTTTAAACAGTTTATTAACCATAAACATAGTTTTCATGTTTTCTGTTGCCTAAAAAACACAAACTGTCTCTGAAGGACTTCCATGCAGCTAATGCATGATAAATAGCAGGGCTCGTCATTTCCTGTTCAACTGTTCAGTTACTGAGCACGATATAAAAATAACATGAGGCACCCAGATTTTATCTTGATCCCTGAGTGCGCAATCAAAATTAACAGGCAGTTTTTATTGATTCATAAAGAAGTTTTTCTTTGAGATTTATGCGTACATTTACTTCTAATGTAACAATAATTGTCTTGATGATCTGAGCATCCACCAACTTTTACAGAGGCCGTGTAGCAAATAAAAAAATCTCTTCAGTATTATAAAGAATTTATGAAAATATAAAACATTTATTAAAATATAGCACAACACACAATATAGACAATAGAAGCTAGACTGAATAAAATTTTAAGCTCTGTAATAGGCAACAACAGATGTCTGTATGTCATACATGTCTACTTCCATGATACAATGTAAACATAATTTATTTATTTATTTTTTATTAAGCATGTGTGCGTACTGTTTAAAAGTAAAAATACAGAAACTATTCTGAATTGTAACAAGTAGTTGATCAAAATGAATTTATAAAAAAAAAAAACATTACAAATTTATGATTTATGTAAAAACCTTTATATAGTAACACAATTTCAATGGCATATTGGAGATCAGCACCCAAATTACAGTAAGGAAAGTTGTGTAACATGTTAGATACAAATTTTGCATCGACAGTGTTATTTCGACGTTTGACAATATGTTTAAATTTAAACAATAAATTGTTTAAATTTAAATTTAATAAAACATTTAATTATTTAAAACAAATAATTTTAATTAACTATTTTACATCCGCAATGATATTAGATTATAAGAATTAATTACATTTTTAGTAAGTAGAAGCAAAGTATATAATGCGCTAACACCAATCAGCTATGCATAATCTAATTACATGTTCCTTCATTTAATGCTGGTAAAAGAGTAGTCGATGAAACACATGATGTTACTGTTCTCAACTGTGATGTACATTTCGCGAATCATCTTCTGTGACCTAGCAGAAGTTGTAACTTCGGTTATTGAATTACATAATCACAATGTAGTGATGAATATAAAGCACAAAAGAGGTAAGAGGTACAATTGCTTTCTATTTCATTAAGAATAATGATTTTCATACGCGACCAGTCCCAGTGGTGAACGGAGCGAAGGTGGTGTTGCTTGTAGAGCTGAAAGATTTCCTGCCTTTTAGTGAGCTTGGCCTACTCTGTGTAAAAGATGACGGGCAATTGTTTCAGCCCTCACTTTCCTTACTAAGCCTGGCATGAAAATGCTGAGAATTTTTTTCTTGAGAATGCCAATGCCATTTTGTTGGACAAGCATCTCGAATCTTGTCGCATTCAATCTTTTGTTTATGGCAAATGACATATATATACGATTATAATTATTTTATTGATTTATTTTTTCTAAATACAATTTCTTCCTAAGTAACTAGAAATAAAAAAAAAATTATAACAGCTGCGGTTCCTCTATCATGTTTTAAAATAAATATCTAAATATCAATCAGGTTTAAGGTAATTCTTGATTACAAACGATTGTTCAGCTGTTCTTCTGCAATGTTAGGACAAATTAATAAAAACTGCCAAGTTTTACTTTAGTAAAAAAAATCATGACTACGTCACTCATAATATTAGTATAAACATGAGATTATAATCTACAGATTTTAGTTTCACTGTATGCTTGCTCACAAAAAATGACTTACAAAACACATCTCTCAGTTGGAAACTGCAATATCGTCATGTCTTTCATCATTGCTCCTTTACCTGCACTAAACAGAATGAAGAAGTGGTCGAACAAGTCATTACATTGGAAATTCCTGATCTGTGACTTCTGTGCTATACAAGTCATGCGAGATACAAGTGATACCATATAAAGTTGATTTCTTTAAATTTATGATGACACCAGTCAATGTGATGAACAGAGTGAAAGGACCAATTTCAGGGCTGAATATCAGCTATAGTTAAGTCAGCTTCGTGCTGGTATGCAATAATTTTTGTAGGAAAGGCATCAGGAAAACCATTAAAATATCCATTTTCCTTAGAAAGCCTAACTATTGATGTTCAGTTTTTATTAAGATTGACTCATCGTTTTTTTGGAAATAGATATGTGTCATGTCAGGTTATCTGTTGAGTTATGACTCTTCAGAGACATAAAAATATTAATTATTATAGTGAACTAGATTCCTTGAGTCTATTAGAATCCCTTATTTCCCAAATAGATTCCATGAATATCCATTACATCTTTGAGCTTTGTCTTTGATAAAATTGGTAAATAAAAAATATTGGTAAACCAAAAATTATACTAATACAACTTATAGACTTTGTTACTTATTTGTAATTTAATAATAACAAAACTGGTAAGTTTTCTTTTTCAGCAATGTCAGATGGAGGACTTTTATCCCAGAATTTAATCATAAATAGAATTGTCATTTTCATCAAATTAGATTGGAGAGGAAACTAATCGGTGAGTTTTCAATTTAATTATTACAATGTATAAAATATGCAATGCAATGCAATAAGTAAAGCGGTAACATCAATGTACATTTAAGAATGTCCAGCAGCTCTTACGGAGGGGAAGACATGTGTAAGGAAAGCTTAGAAGGGCTCTAGAAAAAAGAAAAAAAAATTTCATAGTTTTTTAAGTTGAGAGAAAACATTTAAAAGAATTAGGAAAACTTGGGAATTACTCATCGATTCTTGATTCTACTAATCGTTATTTATTTTATTATAATATTTAAGGCTTAGCTCTATGTAGAGGCTTATGAATGTAATTAAATTCCATTGTATGAATAAAAATTTGTCTTTAAAATCAATACAACATTAGTAATGAAGCGATTAATTTGGATAACATCTAAAGTTCCAGGTTAAGTCTTTCAAATTACTTCATATAAGAGGTGAAGCATATTGTGGCAGGTTTTAATGTATCTACCAAAGAGATTAATGATCTGTTTCATGAGAAAGTTTTTTATGTTTTTTTGGGGTAAGAGTGACATCTCCACTTTCACTGTTGGGAAATGATATTTATAACCACCGATATTCTTATGCAGAATTTACAAAATTTGTTAGAACATTGTAATTTTCAAACCATATAAAGATAAATTATTATTTTTTTTTTTGAATAAGTGTTAAGAGAATAAAGCTAACACAGACGAAAACCCTTTAAATAATTAATTCACTTTCAGGTGTGATTTTTAATTGGAACTTACCTGCAAATTACGGTAGTAAATAATTTACTTTGTTATCCACTAAAAATTTGTGTACTTGCACTTACATGTAGTTTCTGCTTTAACTTAAAATTATATTTTAATAAAAAAATTATTCACTGGATGGATTGTAACCATCTAACATAACATTGCAGATAGCATGTCCAGAATTCCCATTAATGATACTGATATACTATTTTTGTTGTCCGTAAAGCAAAACGTCTGGGTTTTTTATTTGATAAATTCTTGTGGGATGATAAAATTGATTTTGTTTGTTAACAAAATGTAGTGAACCGTTTTACTCTGAAGAACCGTTACAAAATACTAAGCTTGTAATCATTATGAATACATATTATGCCTAAATATTTTCTCGTATAATGTGTAATGTCCAGTTTTTTGTCCAGTCTCGTTTTTGTAATGTCCAGGTAACTGATTTATGAGAAAGGTAACTGTACAATCAGTTTATTTTACAATTAAAAGATTTACTTTTACAAAAACAATATTGTTCTGTTGATGAATTAAAAAAAGGACAAACATATGATTTATCTGCGATCACTTCAACATGTACAGATATGTATATGCTCGAAATAATTTTCAGTAACGACTTCTTAACCATTAATTATTTTGTAGTAACATATTATTGATGTATTTACATTAATATTATTTCATGTGTTTGATTAAATAATTAAAATGAACTTGAAATACAACTATAATTTTTTTCAAATTTTATATTTGTTCGGATCAGAAAAAACATTTATTTATAAAGTAGCAAGTTAGGTTAAATAATTTGTTATAATAAAAAATCACCCTTACCAACAATTCATATTATATCCCTAGGGCTTTGAGTTATTCGACAATCCTCAGGAGAGATATTTTTTTTGTAATTTAAAACATTAAAATTAAAAACGTAAATAAAAAATTATACACTACTAATAACCTACCAACCGGTCGTCATTGTATAGGGAAATAATTTCGGCATTTAGGCAACTTGATAATTATTAATTTAAATAGAAAATCATCTTCAAATTTGATATGTTCCTTTATTAATTTATTGTTATTACGATAATGTTTTGAGATTGCTTGTTTTATAATAATCGGTGGAAAAATCTAATATTTTAATAAAATTATTTTTATAATAATTATTTGTAATTATGTTTATTTTATAAAATGTGATTAGCATAATTGGATTTATCGAAACAGCCTTTCTTTATATTATTAATATGTTCTTTAGCTCCAATAGAAAAACAACGGTTGGTCATAACAATATATTCAAGAGGGAGGTTTACACGTTTGAAACTATAGCCAACTTGCCTTTTTTTTTTTTTGAAATTTACATTACACCCATTGGGTGGGTAGTTGTAGTGGCGATCTTCACAAATCAACTGATTTCGTAGCCGCGAGTTCCAACATTCAAATCCTAGTAAAGACGGTTAGTTTAATACAGATTTGAATACTGGATCGCGGATACCGGTGTTCTTTGGTGGTTGGATTTCAATTAACCACACATCTCAGAAATGGTCGGCCTAAAACTTAACTAGACTACACTCACATATCATCCTCAGAAGTAATACCCGACTGTGATTCCCAGAAGCTAAATTGCATAAAAAGAAGAAAAAAAAGGAATTGAAATCAAGTTGTATACAGAGTGTATAAAAAAGTTCTCCCGAGATTTTCGTAACATATTCTACACCTTAAAGTTATGGAAAATTTCGTATAAATGTACGCCCTAAAATGCTTTGTTTGTGAGTAACGGCTAATGACAGATTTCACTCAGACTTCAGCAACCCCGGTGAAACAGATCATACTGAAATTTTTTGGACATTGATTAGGGGGCAGAATTAGTGATTTCAATGGGTTTTATCTTAACAATTAAATAAAATGCCTACCACAACTGTATCTTTCTTTCTTTTTTCCTGTTTAGCCTCCGGTAACTACCGTTTTAGATAATACTTCAGAGGATGAATGAGGATGATATGTATGAGTGTGAATGAAGTGTAGTCTTGTACATTCTCAGTTCGACCATACCTGAGATGTGTGGTTAATTGAAACCCAACCACCAAAGAACACCGGTACCCACGATCTAGTATTCAAGTCCGTGTAAAAATAGCTGGCTTTACTAGGACTTGAACCCTGGAACTCTCGACTTCCAAATCAGCTGATTTGGGAAGACGCGTTCACCACTAGACCAACCCGGTGGGTCACCACAACTGTATCTGCAGTAGTTTTTAAGGAATCTGGGATGAAATTCAATAAATTAGGGTAAAAAACCCGTTTTTATATTTGACGTATAATAACTTTGTTAATTGTGTAATAAACATCTAAAACCTTTAAATAAAACTTGTAGAGAACTTAATTCTGAACAAAATGCTGTAAGATAATTCGAATAAAACAAAGAAAGTTTAGAAAAATTAGAATTTTATTTAGAAGCAATTCAGAAGATCATACCTATCAGTTTATAATAAACATTCAAAAACAAGCCTGCCAGTTTCAAAACATTTCTTGGTTCGCTTCTGTACTGCTTTTGTAGCTCTTCATAGTTCTTCAGGGTTATCCCTAAGTTACTAGGCAGCATCCATAATGCGAAGAATTAATTCCTCATTAGAATGTATTTTTGTTTTATATACAATATTTTTCATGCATCCCAAGACGCAAAAATCTAACGACCGCTCCATTTCTCAGGGAAATGATGGATACATTATCCATTACGTTTATTTAAAAGACTATTTATATATCTTTGCAGATTTCATCAAATGTAGGATCATCATGACAGAGGGAGTACAGCATTTATAGTTAAGATTTCATCATATGATCATCAGGTTCAGAAATTAAGGAACCAAATCTTCAGTTGTTTAGTTGTTTCATATGACAATCGCAAATTTCATCAAATTATAATTATTTTTGTTACCTTCATCAGTTTGTAAATATCAATGGTCTTAAAGATTAACTAAAAAGCTGCTTACAAGGTACTTAATATAAAAATATAAAAAACTTAACAAAGATCCATTAATTTAAGAATACAGTGTAAATTCAAGTGAGTTGTATTACAGTATATTATTTATATTTAAAATATTGATTTTTTTTAATGCTGTTGTCGATGTATTGAAAATTACTTCTTTAAAATAAAATATTTGTTGAATGTTTAAATCTGAAATTGATGAGGCAGACTTAAAGACTTGTTGGCATACTCTACATTACAAATACTATCAATTAGACATTTTATAACCACAGATTTACCATCTTCTAAAATATTTATTCAGCTCATGAAATTACAAAAACGTCATCTATGACTGTAAAAAGGTTCCATACATTAAGTTAAATGAATTTTTATTCCAGTTACAGGCTGTACTATTATCTGTCTTACTGAGATCAAAATTATAAACTTTGAACAAAGTTTAACATTTTGAGGTTGCAAAAGGATATACTTTCAAACTGATTTCATAATCGAATCGTTCTCTATGACTTTGTGTCACTACTAAACCTAATTATTAGTTTTATAATATGTAAAATTAATTTTTTTTCGACATTTAAAGTAATATTGTTAATTATTATTTCAAGTACAATAATTTTTTTTGTATTTATTTGGTTAATTTCTTTCTGATTTTGTTGTGTGTTAAATTTATATTAACAATTATTTTATTAATGAAAAACTTTTTATTAATTTATTTACTTTTATACTATTTATTTATGTAATTGTGAAAATGGTTATTTCTTTTACAAAAGAAAAACTAAAAATATATAGTGTTAATTACAAATATTGTGTATAAAAACTTTCATGTTGCCCAGTAAGTATACATTAAGGTATTAAAACTTATTTCATGTATATCAAAACAAAGGTTTATTTTTATTTGTATTTATAATCGTGAATGTGTAAAAGTCAATTGTAAATGTTTGATGTTAACTAATATTATGTTCAAGAATAAGAACAAGAATACGTTCAAAAAAATATGAGATTTTTCTTTCTCAATTTATTTTATTTCAGAATGTAATATAATTGGAAGAACTTACAATTATTTCTGATCGTAACGTTTATTTTTTTGTAATGCTATATGGTTTAAAATATTGTTGATGTTCTGATCAAGATTTTTCTATGGTTTCCCTTGGTTGTAAGGCAAATGCCAGAACAGTTCATTCTGCTTCCATGGTTTGTGCTTAAATTGTTTTGTGAGAACATATTATAGTTTAATCAGAATAATCAACCAATATTTATTTTCTTATAACAAAGATTTGTTTATAAATATTTAATAATAATTTTTTTTTTTTTTGAGGAGGAAATGCATTTACGCACGGAGTGTCGGGCTCCCGCTGATGGTATTATCCAATCACTATCAGCGGACTACCGACTAAAACCACCCCCCTTTCTACCAGGGCTCGACCCGGAACAGTTTAACACATTACTTCCGGTCGAGTCCTCCTATACTAGCCTGTTAGGTGCTACCTAATTTTCAGGACTATCCAGGTCAACCTTTTTGGCCCTGAGTATGTTGCCGACGAATTTGGCTACGCTTTCCCAGCTGCTCAGGTCACGGAGCATCATCGTAACCACGTTGTGGGGACTCAGTGCTCCGTGATCCGCCTCTAGTGTCCCTCGATCTGCCGCCCACCAAGCACATTTGAAAAAGGTGTGCTCAGCGTCGTTCCGTACACCGGGACAATACAGGCAGTCGGGGGACGGCGCTTTCCCTATGACATGGAGGTAAGCGCGGAAGTACACGTGACCCGTTAAAAATTGGGTCATGTAGTACTACATTTCTCCATGCCGTCGCTCCGTCCACGGTCTGACCAGAGGAATAAGCCTATCAGTCCATCGTCCTCTGGTATCGTGGTCCCAGGTCTCTTGCCATGCGAGGAATGTGCGAGTGCGTTCCTCGTTGGCAATGGTCACCCGGTCTTCGCCTGCCCGTCGCCTCCTGTAGATCGCCTGGCGCTCCCTTGCTAAAGTAGCAATGGGTATGACGCCGGCGACCACAAGTACTGCAGGCTCGGAGACCGTCCGATACGCGGAAGCGACTCGCAAGGCTGCGGTGCGTTGCACCTGCGCGAGCCGCTTCCGGTTTCTCGCAACTCTTAATGCCTGGGCCCACACTTCCGACCCGTATAACAGGATGAAATGTACCGTGGATATCAGCAATCGCCCAGACGAACAACAACTCACGGAGGGCTGTTCCAACCCCCCATGCTACTTTCTCTTTGATCTGTTTTTGGTGTTAATCTTCACCCCAGTTTCTAGCTTCATCTTCCTTGGTCTTTAGTATGTCAGCGGTTAATATTGAAACCTCCTCCTATTGAGCTCGTCCTCTTAGCATGTATTCAACGGTATTATCTGGTTTTAGCCACCCTAGCCCATAAAGATGCCTATTCTGATCCCATCTATGACAGTTGTAAAAGGTATGTTCAGCTATATATTCTAATCCATAGTATTGACAGTCAGGTGTCCTCCTTCTTTTGAACCTAAACAAGTAAGAGGAAAATCCCTATATCCCAACAATAGTTATGTAAGCCAATAAGTTGGTTCATCATGTTTCTTCCTAATCCACGGCGAGAGCTGGGATATTAGGCGGTGAGTCCATCTGCCCTTATTCGTCTCATCCCACTGCATCTGCTATTCCCTCAGTAGTTGTTCCTCGGTCATTGATTTGAGGATTCCCTCTCGTCTTCTCACCAGTTGTCTAGCCCTTAATGTCACTGGGAGTATCCCAGCTACAACCTCGACTGCAGGTCCAGATATAGTTTGATATGCGGCAGTTATTCCTATCGCTGCTCTTCGTTGCAGCGAGGTTAGGCAATTTGCATTCCTCTTTTTCTCTAACGCCGAGAACCGCACAGGCATTGCGTACAACATTATTGATATAGCAAGAGATAACATCAATCGTCTCCGGCTAGCACGTGGGCCCCTTCTAGATGAGAAAAGTTAAGTTATCATTCTCTCTGCACGCTGTGACACTTTTTTCATGTGGGTAGAGAAGAGTCCAGACCTTTCTACCCACACTTCCAGATATTTTGTTCTTTTGGATTCTGCTATTCTGGTGTCGTCCACCGTCACCGCCAACTTTCTAATTTTTCTCCTGCCCACACAGCAACTACAGAGGGCTAGTTCGGGGCCAGAGACATTTTTCGCGTTCTCAACCACTCACTTATCCTGTGACACTCACCTCATTTTCAGTATGACCACTGCAAAAGGGTATATGAATTCTTTATTTTTCACTGTATTTTGTAGTATTGTAGTATTTATATACTTGTTATGCCTGTAAAGCATTAAAATATCAATAAAGAATAAGTCAGATTTTCTTTTTCTGAGAGTGATGATGTTTATTATACAACCAGTTTTTCAATGCGATTTCAATAGATTTAGCACGCTACTTATATTCAGATGAATAAAGAAGGCAAAGGGAATACCAGTTTACTTTTTACTTGTACTGGACAACTGGGTAAAAAGGGTGTGTATTAAGGTATGTATTAAGGTGTGTATTAACAAATTAAGGTACCCACCCCTCTGTTTATACAATGTTAATAGGTTTACGGAATAATTATCGAATCCGTGATTTATTTAATTAAAGATTATAGATTCATGTTGGTTTACTCATTTATTGATTAGGTATTTTCATTTAACATTATCTTATTTGGTTTTACATAAGTGTGTTCGTGTATACGTATTAATACGTATATCTTTGTGTATGTATGTATTTTGTTGTTAATTTAGTGAGGTAGGGGTTGTAATGCGATGAGCTGGTGGTTGTAGAGGGTTGGTGTAGTGGCAGCGATGGTGGTGGTGGCCGTACGTAATAGTGTAGTGGTGGCGGTAATATTTTACTGTATGGTAATGGAACGAATAGGTAAATTGAAACAGTCATTTAATAAGCCGGCGGCGCTAACGGCGGCAGCAGTTCTCTCTACATCTCCCGACACGTTCACCTACTCGTTCCAGCATCATCTACAGTAATATAGAGGATGGTAGTCCAGATATAGGTTGTGTAATTCCAGCAGTTAAAATGGTTTAGTGGGCTTCTGCAATGAGTATCCCCTCTTCATTTTGAACATCTAATCTGCCAGTTTATCTGGGTTCCATACCTTCCGTTCCCTTCCATATTTCGCTAAATTTACTTGTGCAGTCTCTCGGATACAAAATCCTTTCATTTCGATCAAAAACCGTAAGAATAAATTGAAGAGAAAATTTTTAATCAGTTTAAAATCTAATTTCCGTAAAATTTATTTATTAAAATGACCTTTCGGTTTGTAAACTAAAAAGTTTATACATTAAATCCAGATTATGTAGATTACCATAATACTGGCTGATATGATTGACGATAGAATATTACCATATCTTATAAATTACTGTATTAACTGGTTTGCTGATAAAAACAATAATAGTTATTGTAATATGTTCAGAATTGGATAAATAAATAAATATATATATATATATATACATTTTACTTACCTGGGGAATATAGGTAAATTATTTTTTTTTGTCTTCAGTCATTTGATTAGTTTGATGCAGCTCTCCAAGATTCCCTATATATTGCTAGTCATTTCATTTTGGTTCCCCTACATCCTACATCCCTAACAATTTGTTTTACATATTCCAAATGTTGCCTACCTACATAATGTTTTCCTTCTACCTGTCCCTCCAATATTAAAACGACTATTCCAGGATGCCTTAATATGTGGCATATAAGTCTATCTCTTCTTTTAGCTATATTTTTCCAAATGCTTCTTTCTTCATGAATTTGCTGCGACAGCTCTTCATTTGTCCACCCATCTGATTTTTAGCATTCTCCTGTAGCATTACTTAGTGTAATAACATTATGTATGAGCTGCCAGTAATGTAAATATTTTATATTGTGGGCAGCAGAAATACTAATGTAATCATTCAACGGAATGTCAGCCATGCATATAGCAATGACACATTAACTTGAGAAAGTGCTTCGTTGGTTTTATGCACATTTGAAGCCCGATAGTTATAATCCAGCCAACTATTTTTCTAACATTCTGAAATAGATGTCAAAGTTTCTTAGGATAATATGTTACAAATAACTTTATTCAAAATTTACACGTTATGTTTACCATAGTAATTCATATAAGACTACTGAGTTTTGCTCTCTAATGAGTAACTTTCATACTTTAAAGATAAAGTTCACATATACTGTACCACTATGATTTATAACCACAGTAATATCAAAATTTAAATGAAGTAAATTAAAGCCAAAAGAGCTATGGATTCAGGAGAAACTTACAGAAAAAACACAAGGCATCAGGTCAGGTAACAGAGGAATTAAAAAAGTAAGGTCTTAAAAAGCCATAATTTCTTCTGGTAGATGTAAAACTACATCACCACATAATTCATCAATGCCTTAAATGACTAAGGGAAAAGAATTCTGGAAATTTATAGATATGAATAAAAACAAATTGCCAATGGCTGAAGCTAATAATTTAGATAAATCAGTTTCTGTAGATTACTGACATTAAAAAAATCTGGATCCAACTTTAGTGCATTCTGTTAGGTTTTTTAGTGGCTACTGATTATGGCAGCAGGTATCATTTAAGGTAAGAGCAAATATATCAGAAGACAGTTTTAAACATAAATGTCAACAATTTCAAATAAAACTGTAGAGCAGTTTTATTACCTGCTGAATAGCAAGGCAACAAGAATTAAAAATTAATGTTTGTAATTGAGGCTTTGCTTGATAAATGTAAATAAATATTTTTGTTCTGATTTCTTCATAATAATACATTATACAGATGACATCAGGAATGGTTAGGTTTGTGACTAAAACTAATCTCTACAGAAATATTTTTTCTGTACAACAAGTCTAGTCATTAGTTTCAGTGTAACTTTATCAACTAAAAGTTTCAAGCACATTAATAAATGACTATACAGAAAATTCATTTAATATATTTGTAGTACAGAAATTAGAACTGTTTAGCATGAACTGTGGATTTTTCTTTGATTTGTCAACTGTAAATTAGTTAAATTGTAATTTGATTTTTCATGTTTACTGGATAATCTTCTACTATATTTTTCTAAAAAAAAATACTGAAATCAAGGACCAGTAATTAATATATCTTTGTTGTATAAACTTCCACCTTGCACATAAAAGTTATGTGATTTGAAAAGTATTTGACTTGAAATGTTGTTAAAACCAATAATAATACTCTTAATATTGATATACAACTAATATATCTTTAAAAAATTTTTAAATTTTAGCATAAATATGTGTTCCTTTTTTTGTTAGAATATTGTTTTTTTATCCTAAATTGTAACTAGATACCTACAGGATCTTAATCTTAGGATACATGAAGGGAAAATAGAAGGAAATTAAGGAAAGGATAGAAGAAAGATAGGAATGACAACAGATATAAGAATGGAAAGAATTCATTCGCAAATAAAATTAGAAACTAAGGAACAAGAAAAGTGGAAAAACTGTCAAGTTGAAACCTGTTGCAAGAGATCCATCAAGAAGAACAAATCTTAACTAATAAAAGAAATAAACTTTCTCATTAATTGCTGCAAAAATTGTCCAGGTTTTGAGAATTTTATGATTGGCAAGGATTTTTTTTTTAATTTTAGACCTATATGTTTGACATCGCATTTTTAAACATTCTCTTATGGCCATGCATCTCTCAGCCAACCTTGAAGCAAACGCTGATGTCCATTTTGATAGAGGTGTGGCTATTGGTCTCACCACAACTTTTTATTTAGTCATTTGGCAACAAAACAGGGGCAGTGTGTTTATGTTGTTTTCAGGTGTGAAGTAACTCGTCTAGACATTTTTAATCATTTTATCTCTATTCGTTTTTTGTCTCATAGTTTAGCAGTGGCAAAAGAAAATGTGTATTTAATGTTAACCTGCAACAGGAATACAAATTTTTAAAATTGTGTAATGACAGTAACAATGAACGTATTTATTGCACGCAATGTCCTGGAGAATTTTCTGTTTCACATAAAGGAAAGGGTGATATTGAATACCACGTGAAAACAGCTAAACATAGGAGTGCTACTAATGTTACTGCTTCACTAAACATAAGAGATTTTTTTTAAAGCCAAAGATGGGAATAACAGTAACAGTGATCTGAATGTGCTGCTAAAGAAGCTACATTTTCATACCACACTGCTAGATATAAACTCAGTTTCCAAACATGACTGCACATCTAAATTGTTTAAAAAGTTATGTGACCCAAAATTTTCATCTGTTAGAATCACAACCAAGGCAATTATTGTTAACCTTATTTTGCCATTTGCATTTGATGTGTTGCGTTCTTTGGAATAAAAATTTTGTAACAGTAACAATGGAGCTCAAACAGAAGTGAAGTAAAAAATTGCTGTAAGATATTTGAGTCTGGAGAAGGGAATTCAAGTTAAACTTTTAAATTTCATTGAAATGTCAGTTTAAACTGCTCAAATTTTGACTCAGTTTATTTTGCAGTGTGAAAAAATACAAACTTGAAGAAAAATTGGTTTGTTGTACTGCTGATAATACTAACAATAATTTTGGTGGTGTGATGAGAAAGGGGAATGAAAATGTGTTCAGAAAATTTCAAAGTAATTTAGATAGATCTATTTTAGGTATTGTTTGTTTAGCCCACATTATACACAGTTCAGTGCAAATGGCATGTGATTCTCTACCCCTGGATATTAAGGTTATTGTAATAAAAATTTATAAATATTTTCACATGCATACTAAAAGATTAAACTTAAAGATTTCTGTGAATTTATGGAAACAGATTACAAAAATGTATTACTTTATAGCAGCACAATGTTCCTTAGTTTGTTACCTTCAATAGAAAGAATTATTTTGTTTTTATGCTCTGAAATCATACTTCTCTTGTGACAAATGCACAAAATTATTGTTTGATTTTTTTGAAAATCTGAAAAATGAACTATTTTTGAAATTTTTCTATGGTACTCTACAGTTATTTAATAATGTAGTTCAGAAATTGGAAGCTAATTCTATCACAGAAGCAACAGAAGCATTTCAGACATATTCTTAATTAATTTATCAACTTCAGGAAAGAAAAACCCACAAATTTAAACCATCTTTTGTCAAACAATTGCTATGGACTCTAAAAGAAAATAATGATCAGGAACAAAAATTCTTCTCAAGGGTAGACAATTTTTATAATTCTAGTAGCCAGTAATGAGAGTTGTGAAGAACCAGTTTTGATAAAGTTAATAAGTTTCAGTGGATAAAATCTACAAAATGAAATTGCCTGGTCTGATCCAGAAGAAAGTGCACAAGTTGTTAATGAAATTATAAAAGATTCCATAAATATTGATGACCTATTTGATGAACGTACATTGTTGAACCAGGTAATTCAAAACCAAAGGGTAGGTTGTGGTTCAAGTTCTGAAAAAGTACCAGATACTATTGAAGAGAAGTGGAATGCAATTTTTAAGGCATTTCAAGACTTATTTCATGTTGCAATATTTCTGAAATGGTTGAGTTTACAATGTCTTTGCCTGGGACATCTGCTCTAGTTGAGAGTTTTTTCAATTATGGGGAACATTTGATCTGCAGAAAGGGGTCAACTTTCAGTATCTACTGTTAAACATCTGCTAAATGTTAAAATTAATTCAGAACTTACTTGTGAATTTTATGTTGTAATTAAAACAAACAAACCATTTCTGAAAAAAAGTCATATCTAATGAAAAATACAACTGAATAAATAATTTAATGTTTCACTAAACTTTTAAGACTTTAAAGTAATTTCAAAAGTATATCCCGAGTTGGACCCAGAAAAATATGATAAGCCTATTTATTTAAGTTTATTTAAATTATCAGATTTAGTTTAAATAAGTTTTAATTTTTTCCATTTTCCCCTAATCTAATATACATACCACACCTTATATGGTTAAAGGAATAATAAAAGCCTTCCAAAGTGAGGTTTTCTTTATCTTTGATGTCAGTATATCGAATTGAATGCAGCCGATCAGCCAACCTGGAAAAGTGCTTTGATGTTATTTGTTTTATCAACCAATCGGTTTAGAATTCCGATTACCATGACTGTTCTTCACAATCATAATTAGCTATTCTTCAGTAAAATCTATGACATGTTACTTTAAAGCTTCTTATTCTGTATTCACTAAGCTCAGGAATCTACATTCTTTACCATTCCTTTGGATACATTTCCACACCACAATAGAAATAAAATTTCATGTTGTAGCATCCATGGCGCGTTGAGATTTTTTTTTGTTAAAGAGTGAAATCTCTCCCCCGGAGGCCTACTATAAAACACTCAAAACTGTTGTGATAATGTCAACAGGGATCGACATTATGGAAATTTACTAACAAATTCCCATAGGGAGTGGAAAAGGGTAGTTTTTCAACCAATCTGCAATTCGATTCCTTACACAGTCGTTTTAATTATACCAGGCAACTGAGTATTATTTTATAAGTCCTATTATATAAAAAAAACCTTTGAGACCGACAAATAAAGTGTTGAGACTTTAGTCGTTCAGTTGAGACTTATCCTTCGCCAATATTCGTTGACGACGACCTATTAGAAAACGCACATCGAAATCGTACGTAAATCGATTCACCGCACTCTCTGCGAGTGGTCAGTGTTACACCAGCCCTTACACCCAATACCATAAAGGGTACCGACTCAGTACTTAGGTTACCCATAAAAAGTGCCCAATCCATTCTACCTAGACCTGATGAAGCATTATAACAAACCCATTTCACTAGTAGATCTGATTTTACCTAACCATTTACTGTCCTGTCATTTCAATGACCAAAATTTCCTTGCCTAGTATTTTGTGGCCTAGTATTTACTCACATAATTATGACATCGTAGTCATTGAATTGAACATTTGATCAGCATAAGGATTCATACGCTTCTATATGGTTTAGCTAATAGGTAGTTGTTTTCGAATAGAGGTGAAGGAATACGTCTCACTCAAAGATCTTATTATTAAGTCTTTCATGTTTCAACAACTTTACGATGTTGTATTTGTAGGATTTAATGCTTCTCCCCTGATATCCGGCATCATTAAATGAGCGCCGGTTATCTTGAATACTTTCCTTGGTTGTCCTCAAATCGCTGTTATACGATTTATCTATTGATCTCAAGCCTGGATTTTTATAAAATAGCAATTGTAACAAAAGAGTATGAGATAAAATTTGCTCAAATCGTCGAATATCATATACCATATTAGCTTTCTCAAACTTTGTAAACCGTACAATCCATAGATTGTACAATCAGTAGAAGTAAATTGTATTTTTACTCCAATAGCCTCCTCTATGAATCATGAGACCTTGCCGTTGGTGAGGGGGCTTGAGTGCTCAGGGATACAGAGTAGCTGGACCGAAGGTGCAACCATATCGGAGAGGTATCTGTTGAGAGCCAGACTAAGGAATGATTCCTGAAAGAGGGCAGCAGCTCTTTCAGTAGTTGTTAGGGGCGTGAGTCAGGACGACTTAAACGGCCGTATCAACATCACTCAGTCCTCTGAGTACAGCGCAGCTGAAAGCAATGGAAAACTACAGCTGCTTTTTTTCCAAGAAAATGTGGCTCTCTGCATTTTCACATAGCAATAATGGAGGCGCCTTCCTTGGTAAAATATTCCGGAGGTAAAATAGTCCCCCGTTCGGATCTCCCGGTGGGAACTACTAAGGAAGGGGTCACCAGAAAATTAAAAAATAACATTCTACGAGTCAGAGCGTGGAATGTTATAAGCTTAAAAAAGGTTGGTAGGCTAGAAAATTTAAAAAGGGAAATGGATAGGGTGAATGTGGATATAGTAGGAATTAGTGAGGTTCGGTGGGAAGAGGAAGGCGACTTTTGGTCAGGTGATTAGAGTAATTAACTCAGCGTCAAATAATGGGCAGGCAGGAGTAGGTTTCGTGATGAACAAGAAGATAGGGAGGAGAGTGGAGTATTTCAAAACGCATAGCGATAGAATCATTGTAATAAGGATAAAATCAAAACCTAAACCGACAACGATTGTTAACGTTTATATGCCTACAAGCGCCCATGATGATGATGAGGTAGAGTGTGTATACGAAGAGATTGATGAAGCAATTAAACACGTAAAAGGAGATGAAAATTTAATAATAGTTGGAGATTGGAATGCAAGCATTGGAGAAGGCAAGGAAGGAAATATAGTGGGTGAATTCGGGCTGGGCAAAAGGAATAGAAGAGGGGACCGACTTATAGAGTTTTGCACGAAGTATAATTTAGTAATTGCCAACACCCAATTTAAAAATCATAATAGAAGAATATACACTTGGAAAAAGCCAGGCGATACTGCAAGGTATCAGATAGATTATATCATGGTTAAGCAAAGATTTAGAAATCAACTCGTTGACTGCAAAACTTACCCTGGAGCAGACATTGATAGCGACCATAATTTGGTGATAATGAAATGTAGATTGGGGTTTAAAAACCTGAAGAAAAGGTGTCAGGTGAATCGGTGGAATTTAGAGAAGCTTGAGGAAGAGGAGGTAAAGAAGATTTTTGAGGACGACATCGCAAGAGGTCTGAGTAAAAAAGATAAGGTAGAACATGTATAAGAAGAATGGGAGAATGTTAAAAGGAAATTCTTAAATCAGCAGAAGCAAACTTAGGCGGAATAAAGAGAACTGGTAGAAAACCTTGGGTTTCAGACGATATATTGCAGCTGATGGATGAACGTAGAAAATATAAGAATGCTAGTGATGAAGAAAGTAAAAGGAACTATCGGCAATTAAGAAATGCTATAAACAGGAAGTGCAAACTGGTGAAAGAAGAGTGGATTAAAGAAAAGTGTTCAGAAGTGGAAAGAGAAATGAACATTGGTAAAATAGACGGAGCATACAGGAAAGTTAAGGAAAATTTTGGGGTACATAAATTAAAATGTAATAATGTGTTAAACAAAAATGGTACACCAATATATAATACGAAAGGTAAAGTCGATAGATGGGTGGAATATATTGAAGAGTTATACGGAGGAAATGAATTAGAAAATGGTGTTATAGAGGAAGAAGAGGAAGTTGAGGAGGATGAAATGGGAGAAACAATACTGAGATCTGAATTTAAGAGAGCATTAAAAGATTTAAATGGCAGAAAGGCTCCTGGAATAGACGGAATACCTGTAGAATTACTGCGCAGTGCAGGTGAGGAAGAGATTGATAGATTATACAAACTGGTGTGTAATATTTGTGAAAATGGGGAATTTCCATCAGACTTCAAAAAAAGTGTTATAGTTATGATACCAAAGAAAGCAGGGGCAGATAAATGTGAAGAATACAGAACAATTAGTTTAACTAGTCATGCATCAAAAATCTTAACTAGAATTTTATACAGAAGAATTGAGAGGAGAGTGGAAGAAGTGTTAGGAGAAGACCAATTTGGTTTCAGGAAACGTATAGGGACAAGGGAAGCAATTTTAGGCCTCAGATTAATAGTAGAAGGAAGATTAAAGAAAAACAAACCAACATACTTGGCGTTTATAGACCTAGAAAAGGCTTTCGATAACGTAGACTGGAATAAAATGTTCAACATTTTAAAAAAATTAGGGTTCAAATACAGAGATAGAAGAACAATTGCTAACATGTACAGGAACCAAACAGCAACAATAACAATTGAAGAACATAAGAAAGAAGCCCTAATAAGAAAGGGAGTCCGACAAGGATGTTCCCTATCTCCGTTACTTTTTAATCTTTACATGGAACTAGCAGTTAATGATGTTAAAGAACAATTTAGATTCGGAGTAACAGTACAAGGTGAAAAGATAAAGATGCTACGATTTGCTGATGATATAGTAATTCTAGCCGAGAGTAAAAAGGATTTAGAAGAAACAATGAACGGCATAGATGTAGTCCTACGCAAAAACTATCGCATGAAAATAAACAAGAACAAAACAAAAGTAATGAAATGTAGTAGAAATAACAAAGATGGACCGCTGAATGTGAAAATAGGAGGAGAAAAGATTATGGAGGTAGAAGAATTTTGTTATTTGGGAAGTAAAATTACTAAAGATGGACGAAGCAGGACCGATATAAAATGCCGAATAGCACAAGCTAAACGAGCCTTCAGTAAGAAATATAATTTGTTTACATCAAAAATTAATTTAAATCTCAGGAAAAGATTTTTGAAAGTGTATGTTTGGAGTGTCGCTTTATATGGAAGTGAAACTTGGACAATCGGAGTATCTGAGAAGAAAAGATTAGAAGCTTTTGAAATGCGGTGCTATAGGAGAATGTTAAAAATCAGATGGGTGGATAAAGTGACAAATGAAGAGGTATGGCGGCAAATAGATGAAGAAAGTAGCATTTGGAAAAATATAGTTAAAAGAAGAGACAGACTTATAGGCCACATACTAAGGCATCCTGGAATAGTCGCTTTAATATTGGAAGGACAGGTAGAAGGGAAAAATTGTGTAGGCAGGCCACGTTTGGAGTATGTAAAACAAATTGTTGGGGATGTAGGATGTAGAAGGTATACTGAAATGAAACGACTAGCACTAGATAGGGAATCTTGGAGAGCTGCATCAAACCAGTCAAATGACTGAAGACAAAAAAAAAAAAAAAAACTCCAATAGATAAAATGACATATTACAATTACTTATAAATTACAATAAGTTACGCAATATGTTTTTTCGGTTTTATAAATCTTATAACAACAAATTGTCGAATCGGCTATTTAATCTGCATAAGCATTTTTTAAATACCCTCCTTTATATGGTTTCACAGCTTTCTCGATAATAGTTAGGATTTTAAATGCAACATTTTCGTTGCCACAACTTGGACAACCAAGTTATTAAGTACTAACTAATAGAACTAAAGTATTAACCTAAAAGAATATTAATAATAATAAAATCTGAACAATTAGAACGATAGGCTCATGAAACTAGTTAGAAGAGTGGAATGAGAACAAAGGTGTGCGGGAATCCTATCAAAAGCTTTTAGAAATGCACAAAAATTTACAGGATCGGTGGGAGAGTAAAGTGGGAGTCCGCTGGAATATAGGTTGGTGGAGACTAACATGAAGAAAATATTCCAGAAAGGTTTGAAAAAAGAATAACGTGAGAAAATTTTTGCCATCAGAATGGAGACACCAGGCGCACAGAATATTGATGGCTTCTTAGAGGACAACTAAAGACTGAAATCCAAGCCCTGATTGAAATGGAAGTATTAACCTAATAGAATAGCAGCATATCTAGGAGTTTGGCATATTTAGTTTTTAATCATTTGTCCCACTTAAAACGGCCATCAAAAAACAAACCTAAAAATTTAACATCTGAAGAGATAGCAATTGACTTTATGTTGAGAAAGACTTGTTGAATGAAAGAGTCTCGCATGAAAAAAAATTCACATTTTGTTTTCTCAGGCGAAAAGGTGAAGCCTTGGACCAAACTTCAAGGCAAGATATAGTATTCTGCTGTAATCCAGCTGTGGGCTGTTGAATGGGTCTTGATATATATATATATATATATATATATATATATATAGCAAAATCAACAAATAAAGAAATGAAAGAGGTGGCTGCATACATTCAGTAACACTGTACATGGCTTTAGCGAACTAGACATTCCATTTCTTTGAGGGAATCCATTCTCCATGGTGATGCTTCCCAACAAAGAATCTCCAACACGAACACTGAAAGCTTGGTCATTTAAGAAACCCCTAATAAAGGCAAGCATATTGCCCTTAACATTTTTTAAGAGTGTTTAGAATACCACGTCACCACGCTGTGTCGTACGCCTTCCTGATATCAAAGAAGATAGCAACGAGGCATTGGCAGAGTAGGAAAGTATTTTGAATAGTTGTTTAGAGTGAGAGGAGTTGAATTTTGAAATGGCCCAGTTTTTAATGGGTCATGGATTGTTCAACTCCTACCTATACCTCCAAAGAAGGTGTTCTTCCAATCCGAGCAGTGTGATACACCGGAACACAAAAATTTTCAGCTGTAGCCGATGCGCCTCGCAAAGAGAGATGTGTGGAGAAGTATCGGAAGAGATAACTACTGACAACTTTGTCATAAAGATGCTCCACAGTCCAGAGAATTGGTTGTCTGTAATGAAAATGGTCACGATGATTATGAAAATGAAGTCAGAAGAGTAGGTACTGGTGTTGGACACCTGAGTGCTAGTAGAGGTGCCCCTGCTTGCTGGAGTAGCTGCCTATGATGATGGCCGCAGGACTGCTGCAGCAGGTGCTTCAATGACACACCACAATGGGGCTTTGTTATACACTCACAATATTGTGTAATACAAGATATAGTAGGTCCGGCATCATGAGGGTGATAGGTAGGGGTTTTAATCAATGAGAGTCCAACACTACCGTATGGTTGGGCATACAGTGACTGGTAGAGCTTTCTCCTCCTCTGACACAAAAAAAAGCTAACATTCTAGTTCTAGTAGCTTTTTTCTTTAACCTCCAGGGCCACCATTAATAATTGCTTTGGAGAATGAGATGAATGATTTGTAACATGTGTAAAAATGCCATGCCTGACCGGGATTTGAACCTAGGACCTCTGGATGAAAGGCTGAGACGCTACCACTCATGCCACAGAAGCCGGCTTTTTTAGTTGGTTGGTAAGAGTTAAAGCAATCTTCAAGTAGAAAAATTATATTTAAAATCATATGAACTACATAATCTTAACTCCCTCCTAAATTAAACACAGTTTATAAAATTCTATCAATAATCCACTAAATAATAATATCTGACTGAATGAAGGAAATCAATCTCAATCTTTTGGCATTTTGTCTGTCTGTTTCTGTCTTATGATGCAGTTGTACCCAAACATGCTTACTGATTTTTATAAAATTTACAAAATTTTTCATTAAGAATCCTTAGTGTTTCATAATATGATTTTCATAAAATTTTCCATTTCAAAATTGGGGTAATGCAATATTTCTAGTTTAAAATACAACTGCTTACCAAGTTTAAAAACCTATTAACTGCTTTAGTGATAGTTCTATATCTGTAATTCTTATATAGGCAGCATTTTATCCCTCATTTAAGAAGTTGCTGCCTGACAAATGCCCTTTGTACGTGCTAATTTTAAAAATATTAACTTTGGTGAAAATGTGGATGAAAAAATGCAACATATACTGTAAACTCTACTGCAGCAACCTCTGTGATGGAGTGGTAACAGCTCAGTATTTCATACACAACATAAAATATTGCAAAATCCAGTACATTTATATAACTAAAAATATACAAATTAACTTAATAAAAGTACTATATTAAATGAATAATTAAATTAATGGGATTCCTAACTACCTGAAATACCCAGTATGTACGGTTTAAAATAAAATCATTTTCAAGACTAGACAAATAAAATCAATATACCACTTTGAAAACAATCTCCTAGAACCATCTTATTCAGAAAGAAAATCTTTGCTTTTTCCCCAAGTTTAATCATATTCCACCTTACAGTTTAATCAAACAGAGTTAAATGAAATAATATTTTTAATATGAAAATATTAAACTAACACATTTTAATACAAGATTTTTTTTTCATGTTATTAATATTTAATTATAAAACAGTCTGTAATATCAACTACAGTTTAGTTTAATCATAGTGAAAGTTATAATGAGAGTTACTGTTACATATGATGGAGATTTATGAAATGCTGATGTATTTCCTTTGGTAGATAATAGAATTAGCTTTAGTATTGTGATTAATGACATAATTCTGATTTTGTTAGCAAAGCTTTAATAAATTACCATAATTAGAGAAAAATATATTTATACATACAAAGGAAAATTAGATTTAACCTTATATGATTATGTTCACAGCAGAGTAAAATATTAATTATTTTTTTGCTTTTATTTTGAATTAATTTTTATTTTTATTGTTAAAATCATGGAATCATATTTCCGTAGTATATTATACTACTATTAATAATTAATCATTCTATGTCTGTCTGTATCTCTCTCTCTCTCTCTCTCTCTTTCTTTCTTTCTTTTTCTCTCCCAAATGTAATTATTTTAATTTATAGTAAAGTAATGATCAACTAATTTAATAATAAAGTTTAAAAATTTCCATATACAAATAGATAATTAAATTTATTCATGCAGTATAATAATATTTCTTACTGTTTAATGATAGCAATTTTCCATTATTATAAATAATAGCTATTGTATTAACAGTTTAAAAAAAAATTAGTTTTAACATCAATTATTTTTAGTGTTGAGATTTATTATTAATTATAGCAATAAATCAAAACGTTTTTTGCAATTATATTAAAAAAATATTCTGTATCAACATAGGATGAAGTATACCAGATATAAAAAATAGACTGGCAAAAGCAACTGTTATCTACAGTAAATAATTATATATTCTATTTTATTTACTTTTTGTTTATATTAATTCTATAACTAAGTTTATATAATTGTAAGTTTATATTCTATTTTGATTAATCCTTTGATTTTTTTAAATTATTTTATTTAACAGTCTGATTAATTAATACATTCCTTGATTGTTGTGCTTATAAATGAATATTCTGTTACTTTATCTCATGATTTAGGACACTTTTCATAATTTTGAAACCAACACAGTGAGTGGTCTTTATACCTTCTCTTTTTTCTGTTTAGTTTCTGGGAATCGCAGTCAAGTATTACTTCAGAGGATGAATGAGGATGATATGTATGAGTGTAAGTGAAGTTTAGTCTTATACAGTCTCAGGTCGACCATTTCTGAGATGTGTGGTTAATGAAAACCCAACCACCAAAGAACACTGGTATCCGCGAGGACTTTATACCTGGAAATTTACTTAAGGTTAGTTCCAATGTACCTCTTTTCCTTTTATATTTTCATTTCAAGATTGACTGGTAAAACTGTTCCTCCTGTCCTCTACCTTAAGTTTTCTATAAATATTTATAGAAATATTTTGAGAAAATCTTATTTTCTTTGTGTTTTAATAATGAAATATTAAAAATATTTTGAATCTTTTACAATAATTAAAACTGATATTCTTTTTTTTTAATTTTAAACAAAGAATATAGTTTTATTTTAAATTTAATAAAAATTTAGTTTACAAAATCCATAATATAAGTTATTCATTTATTAATGATAAACACCTATTAAAATTTAACACATAATAAATTCTTACAACCAAAAACAATGACCCTTTATGTTATTTCATAAGAAGAAACAAAATAAATTGAGTTTATAGATTACTAAAGTTCAGAGGTTAAATAAATAAAAAATACTCATAAAGATTAATGTTATAAAAGATAATGCACGAAAATTCAGTTCAGTGTTTGAGTATGTTATCATGCATCAACTGTAATGAATAATCACTGAAAATGGAGAATAAATCAATAATGGTAATGTATTAGACATTTTTATTTTTTATTCAAATTTATTTATTAGGTTCTGAAAGTCTAGAATTATTTTATAAATAAAAGTAAAATATAATCTTTTCTCGACAAATAATTATATTTTTAATCTCTATATCTACAATAACGACTTCGATCAATCCTACACAATTGAACACAAAAAAACTTTCTTTTGGATAGTGTAGTTTTAAAATCAGAACTAGCAGTTTAGATTTGGATGAAGATATTTTTTATTTAATCATTATCTTCACAGGGAGGTTAATATTTCAAATATCTTTAAATCATTTCTCTTTTTTTTAAATCTTTTTTTACTGTTTTGTCTGTGAAACCACCATAAGGTGTTACTTCAGAGGATGATTAAATCATTCCAAAGGGCTTCTTCCTGATTTAGTAAAAATTGTTAGAATTCATTCAAATAAAATAATTTAATAGTAAAAAGCTGATAAAAGTTGTAGTTTTTTACTAAAATATTTTACGTAGGATAATATAGGCTTTGATAGTCATAACTGCATTTTTATATGTCCCTTAGAAAACATAAACTAAATATTTTAAGCTCATAAAAATTGCAGTTGATTTTGTCAAACAATTTTCAAACTGTTATTAAAATTTAATTATGATAGATAAAATAATAATCATTTATAATTGTATAATACTTTGTAATAAATTTACTGTGTTAAATAAATTATACAATTTTATTTTGTGAAAGGTTTTGTGTAGATTGATAATGGTATTATTTCAACAAGCTGTATATTAGTCTCATTTTTTAATAAATACAAACATAAATAATGTAAATTATTGTACAGCAAACAAAAAAATGCTTAATAATGTGTTTACTCTTTGGATCAATATTAACATTGAATATTTGTCAAGGAGATATTGTTTTGTAATTTGGATGTAATCATATACCTTTAAATTCTTTTAAACTCAGTAGGCAAATTATTCTATAAAATAGAATCATTTTCATTTTTTTAGAATTAAATTAATCTTTAGATATCATCTTTCCACTGGTTATGTAATGTCTGTAAATAAGAGAATTTTTAAAAGAAATATCTGTCTATAACAGTTAATATAGTTTGGTTAATATAGATTAAAAAAAGTCTATATAGTAAATGGTATATAGAAAAAAGTATCTGATATTAAAAGTATTTTGAAATGTTAATAAGAAACTTTACCCTGTCACTGGATACAATTGGTTAGATATGTGGAGATGTTAGTAATATACAACAATATTTTTAATTTAATATTTGAAATACCTATAAATCATTCCAGAGGCCTTCTCCTGGTTTAGTGAAAATTGTTAGAATTCATTCACATAAAATAATTTAGTGGTAAAAATGTTATAAAACGTTTAGTTTAAATAAAATATTTTACGTAGCATAACATGTGCTTTGAAAGTCATAATTGTGTTTTTATATCTCTTAGAACACATAAACTAAATATCCATCCCTGTCACTGGATACAATTGTTTAGATGTGTGGAGACATTAATAACATACAACAAAGTGAATAATGAACATGAAATCATTAACGGAAAGTTGAAAAGATCATTACCATAAACTTGAATTTACAGACTAAACTGAAAGTTATTGAAAAGTTATTATTTTTTTTTTATAATCATTAATGAAATAAGACACCATAATAGAATAGAAACTAATATTTTCAGGAAAATTTGTAAAAATAAAATAGAATTCATAAATTAACTAACTATCGTTGAATTCACAAACTGATACATGTAATTATTAATTTATTCACACTGGCAACAACAGAATAATGCATAATATTATAGTCTCCCTTTTTTTATGATACAATAAATTTTTTACCACAAGAAAAATGTCAATCCTAGCCAGAATTTCAACCCAGAACCTTTTCAATGAAAAGTGGAGATACTGTAACTCCACCTGAGTGGTCAGTGGAGTGGCAGTCCTGAATATCATGTTGTGATGCATAAGGAATTTATTTGTACTAATTACAATAAAATTAAAATGAACAGATAAGTAAATCACATTAAAAATAGTTGTGTAATGGATACAACTACACCTTCTTAGGTCAATCATATAATCCATATGGAAACAAAAGAACTATTAAGCATATACAATCCAAAAAAATTGTACATCAGCAAAAAATAATGCATGAAAATCAAATCAAATATTTATATTTTTAGATTCTACTATTAACATACTTTTATGTTTATATATCTATATACAACTATTTTTTATACTTCATTTACAGTGGTCATATGTGAACAAAAAAGAGGGAGTGCTGACACATTTTAATAAATAAATAAATATATATATATATATATATATATATATATATATATTTATATTATTATTATTATTATTTCTTTTTTATTTTATTTTTTTTTTACAGTTGGTTACATTACTTTGTTTTCTATATTCAATACCAGTAGTTTACAGTACACTACCTCAATGTAGTGAAGCACCTCTTGTGACAATTCAGCAACAAAACATTGTGACACTGAATCAAATAAATGTTATAGCATTCCTTGATGCATTGTGACAATTGTGTTTACAGCAAGCAAATCTGTAAGTAAAATTAAATATTAATCACTTTATTTTCAGATGGTGTGTGTGTGTATGGGGGGAAGAGGGTATGTATGTATAAAAATCAATCATACACATGCGCATGCATGAGTGTGGCTGCTCATACTCATGTTTTATCTTATTTATCGTTTTTTTAAAAAATAAACTGGTGCCAATTTACATTACTGAAATGAAAGTGAAAGTCTATATTTATTTATATTAAGTATAATTTTAATTAATTTTTATTATTTTTCTCTTTTGTGTTATGGGGGACTATTTTCCTCAAATAATTTACCACAAACAAGTGAATCATTCAAATATTAAAAGGTTTTAATTTACAGATAAAAAGTGAATAAATATCTTTTATCAGACTTGGTTGATTGATTTATTATTGAATTATTGTGGTATTTGAAAGCTTCTAGATAACTTGAGCAGCTTTATTGAATTAAGGTCCATAGGAAGCTACATCCTTCATTCACAGAGTAACTAGAGCTAACTGCAATCTTGAGTTGGCAGACTGGGATGTCTTACTGATTAGAATTCAACAATAGTGTGGTGGGTGGAAGACTGTAGAAGAATCAAAAGTAGCAATAAAAACTTGTCTGGCTTGGCCTCCAACTATAAACCATCTGCATAGGAAGCCAAATGTTCGCCCTTACCACCACCTTGACAAAATCATGTTTAATTAAAACTTCACTTATTGATCAGTTAAATAACCAGAAAATTACTTTCAACACTCAGTTCCTCATCTCAATTTCTTCTGAATCCTTCAATACAAAAAATTAAAATTTTGCTGGAGGTTCCACTTAGGTCTGACTGATAAGAAATATTTTTAAAAATTCAACTCTCAAAAAATGAAAATAGTGTTTGAAGTAACTTATCAATATGCTTATTCCAACTTTCTAAACAGAGAACAAAAGAATTTAAGAATTTTGATTTAATTATTCTGCTGCCTTTTGAATTTTAAATAATATGGAATTTAAATTGGAGGTTTCAATCATTCACAATTAAATCTTAATATTTTAATTTAATTAAGATTACTGAAATTACAAAATGTTTTTATTCAGAGGGTGCTTGAAAACTCAATAGCTATAAATTATGAAAATGATCCCTAGGGATATAAAAAGAGATATATTTGAAAATGATCCCTAGGGATATAAAAAGAGATATATTTTCATCTATAAAAGTAGAATATCTTTCTTTGAATAATACAATGAAACTTTATAATACTAAGTTATTAAATGACTCACTTTAAAATTAATGAAAATTCTTCTTCCAAATGCCTTTTGAAGCTAACTGACTCCTTCCATTGTCAATAAAATACTCATTAATGCAATGTGAGTCATTTATCACATAATAGTTCAAAATAAAACATCACTCTTATTCATCCAAGTATTTTCTAACATCCTGATATAAGAATAAATTCTTAGAGCAGAACCTAGTGTGTTTTATCCTTGGCTTATTTCATGACAACTATTAACAAGATACAGTTGCAGTCTGTTAGGAATTCTGGTGTGAAATTAAGGCTATTGTGTTTGTCTTGCAGGCTATCTTCAAGCCTGCACAGCCTATATACAGAATAACCTATTAATTGTATTTAACTGTAAAATGATCTATCTGTCATCATACTATTGAAAGATGAACACCTAGATCTGACAAAGAGGTTCTACGCAAAAAATGAAGACAACCAATATTTTTCCTTTTTATTTGAAAGATATGTTTTTTTAAGTACTATAGCACACCATGGATAGTATAATTGTTATTTTTGTTTTAGTTGATGGAAAACTAAAAAGCAAATGTGAAAATCTCTTCTGTTTTTTTCTCTCTCATCACTGGCCACTATAGGACCACATTTATACTCGTAGTTAATACTTGTCTGATTTCCTTTTCTTCCAGCTCACCTTTATTCTCAAACTATGTTTGTTCCTTCCTTCCTTGTGACAGTGTTTTACTGTTACACTCTGGTTCATTTCTGAACACCTTCACAAACTTAGATTTTCTTCTTAAATTTTATCTCTTATCCCTTATATCAGTTAAATTTATCCCTGGAATCAAGAGATCTTTTTTCATCTGTATGAACCACTTAAAGTTTCTTTGTAGAATTTTAATATTTTGTACAATTGAAATTATATATATATATATTTTTAATATATATTTTTATTGCCTTTTTTAAATTTTTATCAAATGTATATTGTATTTTACAGGATGAACCAATTGCGGACTAGCTTGCTAAAACAAAATATTACAGATATATCTTTCAAAATAATTAATAAAAAAACAAGCCATACAAATCTTGAAAGATTATCATCTTTAGCTGGTGAGATACCAGTTTTTCAAGAACAGCAAGATGAACACATATGGAAGAAAATGCAAGCTGATGTTGATCATGTTTATATATTTAACAGGTAAAAAATTTACCTTTTTAAAATAAATTAATTTTTTCTCGTGTATATAAGTTTTCTACAAAAGTAAATAAATTATCATATCAAACTTTCATGAAATATGTAATTACACTTAATTAAAGTAATATACCTTGATTTACAGATGTGGAAAGTTGACTGAACATTTTACATTTCCATGGTCAATGGTAAATTACCCATATGTAAAACAAGCCATATTGTCAGCAGACAAAAATTCAACTTGTGGTTCCTGTGAATTACCAATTTCAACAAATAATTCAAATCAGGTTAGCAAAAGTATTTATGATTAATAATAAAACTAAAAAAATAAATTAAAAATTGGCAATATAATTTTAAAGGTTATTATTTTACCTGAAATTTTTATTTAAGCATCACAATTGAAATTTAATTTCTTATTGAATGATATTAAAGTACAACGTACAATATTTGTTTAAAAACAAATATTGAGAATAATTTGATATTACCTCTTTTCTTCCATAATACTATTCTGGCATTATAAAAAAATGAAATTTTTGACAACTAGGATCCTAACGATCCTAGTTATATCATTCTTAAAGTAGTATTCATCTGTAAAAGGGATCATAATAAAAGGATAGAGTTCAGTAGCTCAGATCATGGGATTAGGGTAATTTTGAGAAATTATCTAGGTACCCATTTTAATCATTACATTGTTTACTATGTTTTCAATTTCAAAAATGCACAGTGCTTTTTTGTTGTATGCTAAACTAAGTCAATAATTTTAGTTCATTGTGAATTTGAGAGAAGCTATCACATGAAAATAATATACAACACTGGTTCAAAGAAACAGGATTTCTTCTCATGTAGATATATCACCAAGAGGCCAACAGTATCAAAGAATAAAACGTTTAACAAATTAAACAATCTACAACTAATAAATCTAAACCCTTGAACCCTTGAGTTACAAATTCCAAAAGTAACCATTCATAAAGACCTATGCAAAAAATTGTACTTCTATGTGAACAAATTCAGATACTGTAAAAAGTAAAACCATCTAATGCTGAAAAATATTTCCAATTCACTGCTGAAATTTTTGAAAACTTTTTCTGAAAATGAACCACTTCTAAAATGATGTTATTTTTAAAGTAAAGCTATTTTTCATCTTAATAGATGTGTTTATAGACATAATTCATGAATATGAGAAAAATCAACATGTAATGTTTGACAAAGAATGCCTAAAATTAATGTTTAGTGTATTTTAATGAAAAATTATGTAACTGGACATTTTTCTTTATTGAAAAGACTATTAATGGAAATGTTTATCCTGATTTATTACTTATTGCTTTCCTCAAGTGGATGAAGTCGAAAATGTCCACTAGATTTATTTCCAATAAAATGCTGCACCTCACACTTTAATGCATTCGTAATAAAGATTTGTGTGAAAAATCTGCGTTTAGATGGATTGGCTAAGAAGGACCTGTACCCTGGCATTCAAAATATAAAACCTAACTCCTTGTGGGGATACATTAAAAATATTGTTTATCTGCAAAAATTATATGTCTGTAATCACTTAAAGGAAATAATTAAAGAAGCAATTATAACCATAGCAGAAGATGTGATACATCATATAGAGTCAGAAACTTAATATTAATTGAACATTTGTGAGCAACAAAGGAATCCATAATGAAACAAAAATATTTTATTTTATTTATTTATTTATGTCTTATACCCCACCATTCTTTTATGAATCCGTTTTATTATCCCTTAATTTAAACCAGTTATTATTATCTGGTTTTATCTTCCAAACTGTATTTTTATAATTAAAGTTTATTTTTAATTATCTTTTTGCTACACTTTTTTTTTAATACTTCTACGCTTATAATCAGAATTTTTCCACTAACATATTGAATAATATAAAACTTATTGTAATTCATAATACCTTGTGTAGATACTGGCTTTCATAAGTCTGGTCCAACTTTTAATTCCTAGTTTGAATTTGGGATTCTTTCATTTATTTTATGATTCATTAAGTTGATTCTAAGATTAATAACACTTCAGAGAAGCTCTCCTCTGCAGTAAAATAGTACTAAAGAAATATTCTTATAACAGTTTTACATCAACTAAGAATTTCAAATAAAGTTATTTATATAAATGTTTCGTTATAATGTTGCATTATTTTAAACTAAAAAAGTTATTTAAACAAAGTAATAAATAACAATTAAAAAAAAAATATTAAGATAATTTGATTTCATTTCTTACACTGAACAGTTTTTAAATAAGGATTTTAAAGAAGGGTGGTTTGAGAGAATGCTTTGCTCAGGCTAAGGTAAAGTTTTTATAATGTAAGTTTTTTGTCCTGAAATCATTTCCTTAATAACAAAACAATGTAATAATTTTGTTAAACATAAAAAAGCTTCCAAACTGTAGTGTCATCTATGGCAAAATTAACTGTCTCCTACCTTTACAACTCCTTGATTAAGAACCAGTTTTCATTTACTGTTCTCACCATTTCTGTTGAAAAAAAGAGAAGTTGAAGTGTAAGTATGAGATATAAAAATATTAGGTAGCTTTTGTTGTGTACTTTTTAACCAATAATGTTCTAAAGAAAATAGTGGGAAACATTGTTTCTGGTCATATAGATTGTTGATATGCATTATCTAGTGCCAGACTGATTGAGCATTTCTTTTTGTCATGACTGTCAGATGATAAGCTAAAAAACACACATGGAACTATTAGTCTAAAATATTTTACCCTACTCAAAAAATTTGTTAAGTTTAAGATTTTTCAGATAAAAATTTATAGATAGTTGATGTTTCTTAACTTCTTCAATTCTAAATATTCTCCTGGAATAAAGCTGTAAAATTCAATTATGAGATCACTGTGGATCACACTATTTGATTATAAGAAAGGTAAATTTTATAGACTTAGTATTTAACAGAGAGTGACATAAAAAATATGAAATTTGAGTCATTCAGATCCGGTACAATTTATAAAAATAACGTTAAATTATAAAACAGTAGATTCTAAATATGGCAGATAAAAGATGTGAATTTATAGTTCTAAATAGTAGGAATGGTATGGTAGCATCACATCCTTTCATTCAGATGATCCTGCATTCAGATCCTGGTCATCATGGAATCTTTTTATACATTATAAAATCTTCATTCCACATTCCCAAGCACAAACAAGTTTATGTGATGAATCAATCACAAAAAAATTAATAATTTTTCAATGAACAATTCTGGAAGAAACAAAAAACCTAAAATTAAGTAATTAGAAAAAAGAAATTTATGATCTAAATAAAAAATTACATTTTAATCTTATATAATATAATAAATTTATTCTAGCTCACTTTTTAAATATGTATCAGTGCAATTCCTTCTTCAATGATATCACAGATGATATCATTTTTAGTGGTACTCATTGTAAAATGGTTATAAAACCTATTAAGTATTTGTTCAAATAGAGTACATAATTTGTGTTTTGTTCATTTATTATTTCACTTTTATCAAATTTAATGTGTTTATAAATATTGTTCAAAAGTGTTTTGATTATTAAATATTGAAATAATTTTAAAAATTATACATTAAATGAACAAATACTATACAGACCATGATTATCCTACTTAACCATATACTAAAAGAATGAATTTAATTACTTTAAGACGACTGCCATTAACTACAGAAAATGTGAGACAGCATTAAGGAAATACCTGTATCGTAGTTTTAAAAAATATCTTTTGGAAGCATGCTTCCAGGTATTTAGAAAGTAAGTTTTCATAAACCTATTTTTTAATAATAATAACATTTTTATATTTCAGGATAATACTACAGAAATAATTAGTAAAGTTAAAAGAGATTTAAATTCTGTAATATGGCCAGATTTTGATAATAGATACAATAATGTAAACACAATAAAACATCATCATGATAATAATTACATAAATAACAAAACAAAGAAAAAAGAAGAAGAGATGGTGAAAATAGTTAACAATAATGTACGAGAAGAAAATAAAAGTAAATTAAATTCTGAAATATTAGATGAAGACAAACTACAAAGATATTTTTTTACTAGAAAAAACAATAAAATAATTATTAAAAATAATAATAACCATGATAGTAGTAGTGGATATGTTAAGTTATTACCATCTGAACTATTAATAAAAAATCAAAATACGCAAATTGAAAAAGATATGATAAAATATAATGATATTAGAATAAAACGCCCAAATGAGATTAGACAAAATGAACAAAATAATCAAGGCAAAATTAATCATGTAAAAAAAGGTACATTTTTATTAACATTAAAGAAAATTAATAGTAAAGCTGATGATTTAATATTTCAAGAAGAAAAGAAGTCCTTAAATAATACTTTTAACAACAATGTAGGTAAAAGCCGTAAAAGGGTATTAATTGGTTTTTGAAAGTAGTAGTAAACTTTAAAATATACATTGCAAGAATAAAATTAAAGAAGCATAGAACAATAGTTAAGTTACAATTTAGTTTTACCGAGAAAGGTAGATGAATGAAATTTTAAAAATGATAAAGAATATGACTGAAAAAAGTAAATGGAAAAATTATTTTACTGAAGATATTTTCTTTATGTTACGACGTATCTTTTCTGTAAAATATAACATAACTGTCAGGAGAGTAAAATTAAATTGACAGGCCAGTTGCATTTCTTCTTATAAGCAGAATGACATTAAGTAGATTGTAGTAAAGTTTACTGAGATTTGTACATAACTTGGATAACTTCAGAACTGATTCCAAAGAACTCATCAGTTAAAATTTATCCTAATTTTTTTTTGTAACTGGAACACTATTTTAAGCCTCAGCTTTATTTAAAATTGTCATTTTTAAACTGTAAATTTTCTGAAATTTTTCATCTAAAATAATTTTTTGTATAAGATTTTCTATAAATTTTTTCATATCAGCATTTTTATGTCTGAAGACACTTTTTAGACATTCTTATACTGTAGGTAGCTCTCACTAGAATATTTTCACTAAAATTGGAATAATACTTCAATTAATATACTTTTATAACCATCTAAAAACAATTTAATGGTTAAATTAATCTAAACAATTACAAAAAGAGAGTAGATACAAAATAAGTAGAAAATTTATATGCAAGATAAAAATTCTAAAACACTCATTAATGTATTAGGGATTCGTTAAAATTTCACTGAAACTTAAATTTAATGTAAAATATCATCAAACTGAATTTAAAATATGAATAAAAATAAAATATAAAAATTTGTAATTTCTCAAAACAAATGCTTATGAAGAATTTCAGCATTTATGTGATCTGAGTTCTAAGTAGTAAATGATAAATGATAATCATTTTCTGTTAACTCCAAGTAGGTATTTGTGATGCTATTCCAAAAGAAAATTATTATGAAACTTGTTTTATCATATTTGACACAATTTCAAAAATGAAACAATTTTACTTTTCGTAGATACAGGAAGTTAGAAAGTTGTTTCCCAATAATAAAGATTGTAATTTTCTTAGTAAACAAGAATTTATATTTAAATAATTTAAAATTACTAAATTTATTTTTACTTTGAAAATTCCTTTCTTTCTTTCTACAGAAAAAAATCTTCTTATAAATAAGATAAATGTTAGAATCCTTGACATGTTAACATGGACCACAGTAATTCTGAATCTAATTTAGTAAATTTTTCTATATTTTGAACAGAAATACGTTGTCAATACAAAAAATTTCTTTAAAAATGAATGTTATTATTATTATTAATGGAATTTATAAAAAAAAATTTAATTCATGTTGTACTGGGAGAAATGTCTCCCTGGGAGACATTTGTATCCCATGTATCTGGGAGATAATGTGAGTTTTTGAGGCAGGACTTATATTTGAAAAGAGCACTTAGCTAGTTAAATTAAATTAAATTTATTTTTACTGTAGTATGTAATTAACTAATAATTTTAGTATGTAACACTTTTAGAACTAATATTTACTTGTAATTTTAACTTTCTTTATTTCTAAACTTCTTTTACTGTAGGCAAACACAGGTTGGGTGTTTCAGAATTTCCTACATAATTGTGAAAGAGTTCAATATTCTATAGAAGATTTGTTTTGTGTTTGATATCAATTCTAATTAATTAATTTTATGAATTAATTAGAATTGATATTAATCAATTCTAATTAATTCATTAATTTCTTCTTGCCATTATTATTATTAACTTTGAAATAAGAATAATATGAGTATATAAGTTAAAATATAAGCATTAAATTAAAACTACAGATTTCTTTAAAAATGTTATTATTTTACAATGGTTACCAAATTCTGTATGATTATTATATTTATGAATGATAGTAAATGACAGTTATGTTATAATCCACATGGAATACATTAACTCGATGAAAATCTATCATTTTTAAATATAAAAAACGTTCAAAATTTTGTAACTGATATCTAAAATTTTAGAATTAGCAAAAAATTACATTTATTTAGTAAACTTAGATTCATTTATTTTATTGCAATGGAAAGTTGAAAAGGCTGACTTACAATGATTGTATAGTACGCAGTACATTAAAAATTTAATTAAAAATGGTCATAAGCAAGTTATACATGCTACTAAAACCTTAAATTCAATTTTTTCTTAACAATCCACATATATTGTTGTGACTTTTTTGCATAGAATATCTAGTATGAGGTATGAGATAATGACTGTTATTTAATAATTTAATTATATATGTTATTATACATACTGAAGTTTTTAAAAAATAAAAAATCTAATAATTATTGTATAGATTTAAACTTTCTCTTACAAGCATTGTACTGATATATTTTGTTTTAATTTTATTTGTTAATTATTTAAAGTATATTTTCTTTTATGTTTACAGTATTTATTCTAAATAAATCACATATAATTTATTTTTCCACTTTATTTCTAACCACTTACTGTACTAAAACTGAAGTGTTATGTATTATGTACTTCCATCATCTTATGATTATCTACGGCATGGAAAATTCTTACACCATGTCCTTTTCCATTCTCTTCTACTCCTGCTAAAAGTTTGATTACTTGATAATTTCCATTTTCTTTTAGATGGTTAATAATGTTTACTATTTTCTGGCCTTTTTATGCTGTTCTGTTGATCCCTTATAAATGTTTTAATCAATCCTTCTCCACTAATGAAATATAAAACAATGAAGTACAATGAAGCAAAAACCAGTTTACTTTTCTAATCACCATTTGTTTATTAATCTTCTATTCTCATTCATTCTTATCCATTATTCTTCATGTCCTATTCATTCAATCTTCTCCAATCTCCTCTATGACCTTCAAATTCTTTAAGCTTTTCATTTTTTTCTTAAGTATTCACATTATAATTTCATACAGAAAACTCAAAATATGGCAATTCTCAGGATATTTTTCAATTCCAACTCCGTCTTACTACTTATACATAACTGTTTTTCCTTTTTTTTCAGTTATTAGCCATTACAAATATTAATTTTATTTAATTTTCAGTTTTGAAATCTTTTGTTAACGTGCTGCCTAAGTACCTATATTCTTATGCTTATTTGATCCTCCCATCTTTTGTGCAGATGTTCATTGCTTATAGTCTTATTTCTTCTTACAATCATTTTCTTCTACATACTGTATTTTACTATTGACATCATTTGTTGAATATTTTGTGCATCATCTCCTAAAAATATCAAAATATATACAAACCTGTACGATTTATTTTCCTCTGGGCTTTATTGAGTTCTTCATCAATTTTTTCAATATTGTCTCATGTTTGCATCTCAATCAGGATATTGAGAAATTGGCTATTGGAAATGTTTATATAATTACTATTTATTGGTTTAAAAACATAAGTAAAACAAGACAAATCAATAATAATATTAAACTACAATAATAAAACATATAATAAAAAATAGTAATCACAACAATAATGATGACAACCGCAAACAATAATAATAATAGTAATAATAAATAGTGATTACATACAAAACAGAATTTAAGGTAATCATCAGGATTTATTTACAGATAGATAAATAATGAAAATCAGAATTCAGTCCCATTGATAAAAGACAACATGATCATTAGTCTTAACACTTTTAACCACACTACTATTGTATTAACAACAATAGTACAATAAATAAGACAAGTATAAAGTTGCTTCAGTGCAAATACCTTTGCTGTTCACAAATAAAACTACTCTACAATTTATGAATGAAATTAGTGCATTATCTCTTTCACTTATAGTCTAACAGTAACTCACCGAACCATTTCTCATTTTCATGTACTGTTCTCACTGGAATTATCTGTGATGTCACCTTAATCGCATCAAATGTGTACACCTACAAATTTGCTTCTTCACTGACCTCCATGAAGAATGCTCTCACTGACTGACATCTCGCAGATTCACATCATAACGTCTCACTTGACTGATTTCTTTGACTGGTCTTCCCCGGAGTATTTATACTCCTATTTATACCTTTTTAGGTATTTATACCTGCAGGACCAGACCCCAGTTGGGAGTGAGAACGATCGACCAAGCCCTTTCATTACCATGCATTCCCAACCTGATCCGGTAATTCTTCTCACGGAACGAGATCAGTTTATATGTGTTAGTTGGCAGTATTACAAAAGACAATTGTTAAATGGACCTGTTATCTTTACTAAAAGGGTTTCTTTTAGCTTATTTCTGGATTCTCCCATACTTATATTTTCTATTACTTTTTTCTTAATTGACAGGAATCTGTTACTCAGGTCTGTTATACCAGTTTTGTTACAATATTTTTAATCATCTCTTCAAGATATGCACTAATGAAGATTGGAGCATCCTTGCCTTACTCATTTTCCTAGGTCAAACCATTCATTTTGTCCCGCTTCTACAGTAATTGATATTTTTTAATTAAGCTACAATCCTTAAATTAATATCTTTCCAAATTACTTTTTGACTTTTTTAAACTCTCTTTATTTTAACCCATTGCTTTTCACACATTTTTGAAAAATGCTCTTATCTCTTTACCTCTTTTTATATACCTTTCTCCAGTAGTTCTTATTAGCCCAGTCACACCCTTGTGCCTCTTCCCTATCTGATATTTTTCATTTAGAACCATTTTGTTTCAATTTCTTATTTAGTCTCCTGTTTGGAATTACATTTATCATTCTGGATTTTCTTTTTATTTTATTTTGTCTGTTGTTTTCCATTTAGATGTCATCCAAAGATTTAATTTTCAAAGAATATATTTAAATTTCAAATTTATATCAATACTTTTAAACGTATGGGTCCATTTTTCTACTTGATTATTAGTCCTGGGTAAGATGGTACATCACCCTAATCATAGCAGTCTGTATAGGTGTTTGTCAATCCTTCCCTAGAAATCACTAATTTATTGGGAGTTCAGTGGGTTGGCAATTGTGTCTTGTGATACTGTCCACATGCTTGGAAATCAGAATATTTGCACAATAGCCAAACTAACAACAGAGAAAAGTTCCTGGAAAATAAGACTTACTACACTACTGCAAAATTTTAGTTGGAGGTTAAACTAGTAATGTTAATTAAATTGAGACCAAACATATACAGTTCAGTCAATCTATATAGATAGTTACAGATCTTTGTGAAACTATGCATTGGTATGTCAACAACCAATTCATAATGTTAGGGGAACCTAACATTTGAGATTAGATTAGAATTGTAGTTAGAGTTATATTTATGCAAAACAGTTATGTAAATTTCATCTTACAATAATTTATTTTAAATAACACTGATAGACAAAAAAAAGTTTTTTTTAATGTTTCTCTAAGTGTGGCACCATTTCTTGAATTGCTTTTTTGCATTCATTATAGATCTGTAAATACAAATTTTCTATCACCCTTAGTTTTAAATAAATTACGCTTCAAAAAAAATTAAGGGAAAATATAGTTAAAATCTGTAAATCTTAAAACTTATAATCTTGCATGGCCATACCTGTGTTAGGATGATTTCACTGATGCTTTTCTTTAATAAATAGCCTCAGGCTCATCCTGAATTAATGTCCAACAGTAATCGGCTAGCATGTTAGTGTTCCATTTCCCTTTATAGCAGCTTTCCATCACTGAAATGTCTTGGTGAAAACGTTCACCATGTTCGTCACTTATGTCTCTGATTGTCCGGGAAAAAATCCAGATGTGAGTGGACGAAATGTATTTTCAAAGACATATTACATCCCATAGCTATGTATGAAGTAAGAGGTTGATTAACAATATCGCGGTAACTGTCGGATTTTTGTTTGCTAAGAAAATTTTTACAAACGTCTTTAAATGAAGTCCAAGATGCACTTTCTACATTATTTAACATTGTGTTAAATACATCATCTTTGACCTCTTATTTGAGGACCAACAATTATTCCTTCTTAAATTTATCCTTTACTTACATTCGGAAATTTCTGCCTGATGTACAAAAATCTGGGATTATCCTTCATTGCTTTTAAACAATTTTTCATTATCCTAGCTTGGTGTGGAGAGGGGATAAAAATGTTTTTTGGGTTCAACTAAGGGCTCATGAATAATATTTTCCCCATTAGAAGTTAAGTAGTCTTATTTCTTCTACTCTTTAGTAACATAATGTTTATCCCTAGCTTGGCTGTCGCATATGCAAAGAAAACACATGTACTTAGCATAGCCTAACTGCTTGCCTAACAAAATAGCTGTAACTTTCAAATTACCACATATGTTCCAGCTATGTTATTTATAATTTATTTTTTGAAGAATGTCTTTCATCACATTGTATGTCTCTTTCAAATTAATACCATAAGTGATCGGTATCAAACAATATTTATTACTGTTATGTAGTAGAACCAATATACTTAGTAGAACTATATAGTAACTACTCTAGTTCTATTCTAGTAGAACTAGATAGTAGTAGAACTGTACTTGGATGAATCTATGAAAAGGCGCCAGTCCTCAGGTTTATGAACTTGTCCTAAGTGCAAAATAAGCTCATCAATATTTGTGCAGTAAAACAAATTATTTTCATCAATAAAGAACTTTTGAAATTTTTGTAATTTTTTGAAGTAAATTCCAACCTTGTAGTCTTGATCCTGACAGTTCAACTTGATTTTTTGATAAATTTAAATCTCTACCAAGTCATTTAATTCACCTTGTGATATAAGATGTGGCTTATTGGAAGATAATTCAAAATCATTGCTGTCTATTGTAATGCATCATTCTTCATTGCTGCTTTTGAAACATACATTCACAGGTGGCTCAGGAACTGGAATAATTTCACTGTGAGGTACAGGCCTGATTGCAAATTGCAATGAAGGATATTTTACAGTATGTTTAGATTTTTTAGAAATTCCAGACACATTTGTTAAACAAAAGTAACAATCGGTTACATGATCCTTTGGTTGACGCCAAACCATAGGTACACCAAATGGCAAAGCCTTCTTGTACCTTTCAGCCATCCTCTTAAATATACAGAAAAATTAGACATACTATATCAGGAGCCCACATCTTATCCTGATCACTAATTTTATACTGAAAGTACAAATGATATGCTTTTTTAATTAAAGATATAATGTTTTTTCTATTTGATTTTACGGTAAATTCACCACATATATAACAAAGGCATCTGCATCATTTACACAATTTCAAGGCATTATGACATTGCACTGTTAACAAACTTAGGATAGCAATAAGACTGAACAAAATTAATTCATTCCTAAATTCAGTGCTTAATACAAACAATACAGCTGTGTTTTCAGCTACATGTTTTGACCTGCACAGACATGATTAATTTTGTCCATAGAGGCTCACTGTTCAGTATTAGATATGATGTCATAATATCTGACTATGATATGATTTAATTCTTTGTCTAGTATTGTTTATTTATAGCTCGGAAATTTGGTTAACAAAGTTAAACAATAAAAAATGATCTAACAGAATACAATATAGGAAATTAAAATGCTAATTGTGCATTTGAAAAATGAAAAAATCCTTTAATTAAAATTTAAAAAAATGGTGGGTGATTAAAATATTCTGGGTTCATATTCATTTTCAGCATCAAAAAACAGATTAAAATCATGTATTGCATGTTAGAAAACAAAACTTAAGTTTATCAGTGTAATTAATTGGTAATAAAGCTGTTAAATAACATAATTTAAATGTCGCAAATAGGGCATGATCATAATATAAAAATGAGTATATCTAGTGAGAAGCAACTTCAAACATTAATTTTATGGAAACTGACGAATATAAAATGTAGCATTAATCCTTGTCTTATAACATTTCAAATCTATACAAATGATTGTAAAGAAGAATTTCAGTTTTTAACTGTGGAGAGTGATACAGTGACCAGATACTGTACACATAAGCTTACTTCAATAAGCTTGTGTAAACTTCAATAAGTTTGCATACTTGTAAATACAAGTATGCAAATCTGTTCAAACGTTTTCTAGGGTAAAAGCAAACGACCATAACTTCCTTTCTGCCTCGTATAAAATGATATTTAATTTTAGCGCTGTTTGTCTCGTGTTTGTGCAACGAGTTCAGTTCAACTAAACTTTGCAGATAGCGCTGTTACGGGGTTCTCTTAATGCTATTTGAGCTGGAAAGTAGTGTCATCATTTAATAGCTTGCACGTGTAATAGTGTTTTCGAATATAAGTAAGTATGTACCAATTAATTATGTTGTAGTTTAAATATGTCATTTAACAGACGGCTAGCTCTATTTCGTTTTTAATTATTATAGGGGAAAAAACTTTTTTTTTTTGTATTCTGCTACTAGCCAAATGTTTCGTGTCTTATAGAAATGATGATCAAATAATCTGAATTATATATTGACTAAAAAAATGTATATTTCAAAATAAAGTTTTTAATCACGTATTTTCTGCGTAATTGCAGTAGCTATCTGATTTTCCCCAATTTTTTTCTGCTACTGATAATGTTTAGTTTCGTTTATTTTTTAGGTTACAATTCCTGTACTGTATTACGTGATCACACATTTTTTCCATGTGAAAAATACCGTATTCTTGTATCCCACTGGAGAGATTTGAATGAAAATTAATCCGTTTTCATGAATTAAAGGCTAAGTTTTAAAGATATGTTATGCGAGTGTCAGTGTGTTAAGTTGCTAATTTTAAATTTAAGGGTTATGCGTAATTACGAAGATCAACATTTTTATAGTTATTTGAAATAAAACTCTTAACAACATATTAAGAAACTATTATTTTCTGTTAGTCGATAGTTTTACCATATACAGTGGTTAAAAAAAATTTAACTTTATAAACCCGCTTTGTTGCATACATTTTATTCGTTAGTTGTAATGAATGAAACTTTAAATTTCTTACTATCGAACTATGAATCTGGTTATCTTATTTTGAAAATCGCATAAAAATATAAACAGAAAGAAAAAATTATATTTTCATGTTGGTCAAGATTGTGCAGTAAGAATGTGCCTTGTAGTAGCGTTTAATTACACTGGGGAACAGAAAAAATTTTTTTTTGTCTCAAAGAAAACTATGTGATTCAGATAGTTTATTTTTTCTCCTGAATTCAAATGTGATATCAGTTTTTCCTCATCATACAAGATTTCCCAGAGACAAGCATTTATAATTTCAAACATTTTAATACTTTCTGCATTCTTAATTACACCATATTCAAACATTTTACTCACCTAGAAAGTAAGAATGACAATTTTCTGCTATATTTTGCCTGTATAGCATCCCTCTTGATGGTCTAACAATAATCGGCCAGCATATTAAGAGGATTCCATTTGTCTTGATACCTCATTTCCATAGCTGTAATTTCTTGACTAAATTGCTCCTCATGCTCATCGCTCACTGCGCCAAGATTTTCTAGGAAAATATCTAGGTGCAAGTGCAGGAAGTGTACTTTTAAGAATATACTACTACCCAAATTTTTGTAAGATTGTTGACAATATCACAATAATTTTTTGCCTTTCGATTTCCCAAAAAACTCTGAGTAACATTTTTGAATGCTTGCCAAGCTGCTTTCTCCAGCAGATTCAATAGTTCCTCAAACTTTTTATCATGGATTAGTAATCGTATTTGTGGACCCACAAATATTCCTTCTTTAATTTTTGTATCACTAATTTTAGGAAACTTCTGTTTTTAATATATGAAACCAGGAGTATTGTCCATGGCCTTGACAAAATTCATTAATTCTAGTTTTTATGTAACAGAAGTGGATACACATTTTTAGGATTACACAATGGGTGGATCATGTCATTTTTCTGTTCAGGAATGAGTGATTCGTGTTTAGGCCATTCTTTTCTAATAAAATGTTTTTTCTGTCTTTACTATTCCATTCACACAAAAAACCACAGTACCTTGTATAACCAAGCTGCAGACCAAGAGTAAGAGCAATTACCATCAAATCACCACAAATATTCCATTCATACACTGCATATTGAAGCTTTTTCAATATAAATTTAAAGTTTTTATGTGTTTCTTTCATACTAGCAGAGTGAGCCACATGTACTGATGGGAATGTATTGCTATTATGCAAAAGCACAGCTTTTAAACTAACTTTAGAGAAATTAATGAACAAGCGCCATTCTGTTGGGTTATGTTCATTACAAAGTGTCTCCATAAGAGAAGAGATGTCATTTCAAAACACCTAAGCCATTTTCTTCAGAAAAGTAATCTTTAAAATTGAGAATGATGACTACAATTAGTACACATCTTTGTATCTTTTGAAGAAGATTCCATCCCTCTAGCAGAGAAGCAAGCATTTCAGACTGTTTTTTCAATAATTTTAAATCTCATATGATATTAAGATTTTCTTGAGTCAGTAAATGAGGCTTAAATGAATTGCTTTGTTCAAAAGTTGTATCACCAGAATATGTTTCTTTTTTTTCCTTACTTCCATCAAAATCTGAGTTTTCTTCATCTAATGTCACATGTTCTGGAAGCTTTAGTATGGGCAATTCTTAGCAGTGTGGAACTGGTCTCAATGCAGAATGCAAGTTAGGATACACCACTGTATGTTTTGATTTTGACGTAATCTCTTTAATGTTTATTAAGCAGAATTAACAGTCAGAAGAGTGATATTTGGGTTCCCTCCAAATCATAGTGATAGCAAATGGCTTGTGCCATTTTTCCATGCAGTGAGAAGCCTAGAACACGATAAATAACAAATATGTGGGGCCCAGGCCCTTATTTGATTTACAACTTTACACCCAAAATAAAGTTTATAACACTTTTACTAATGGGAGTAAGGTTTCACCTTTGGGACACTTCACCACATAAGTTAATAATAATTGTTAGGGTGATTTAAATAAACTCCAGGCATTTTGTAACTAACAACTAATTAAAAGAAATAAAGTCATAAATATGTAATACACAATAATTCAGACACACAAAGCACCCACAATGATTGTTTATTGGTTCACTACTATCTCACAACTGGCATCATTCTGATGAATGTGTGCTACACTGCATCACGTTTGTACATGCCTATATACATATGAACTTGCGTAACAGTAGTAACACTACCCTTTGAGTTAGCTCATTTGGTTCCATCATATTTACATTGCTCTAGGAGCTTTTACTTGACAATGAACAAATTGACGAAAAAATGTTTTAAAATATTTAAAAAAATTAAAATAACAAACAAAAAATTTGGGTGATGGAGAAATTCTGAATACATATTTGAAACCAGGATGAAAAACTGCATTAAATACATGCATTGGGACTCGTGAGAAAAAATCATGTTGATCAGTGTTATTGGTTAGCCTATATAGTTAATCATTGAAACCTAATTAAAGTGAGTCAACTTGGTTTTACTTAATTGAATTTATTGAGTTTGTGAATTAGTTTATAGTTTAGAGGAGTTTGAAAGTAATTTATATTGTCGGACTATCAGTAAAATTTTCTGTTGAAAAAAAAACTGATGTGTATCAATTATTTTTCACGTATTTTGTCAAAGTTGTTTGTAAAAAAAATATACTGATTATCTCTTACAGGTTATTAAAAAACTGAAATATTGAATAAAAATGGTAAACATATTTATAAAGGAAATTTGTTGCCTTTCAAGCTATTTTTTGCATTAGTAGCCTAGTTTGATGTGATCGGTTATGATTTGCCCTTTTTTGAAAGTAACTGTTACGTAGTTAATGTATGTTATTTATGTTATGGAAGTTAATTGTACAGTGTATGCAGATTGCTAGCCATATCGTAATTACTGAAAGATAACTAATTCTTTAGATATTCAGTGTGTTTTGAAGACTATTAGAAACACTATCATCATTGATAGATATTGTTCATAGTGTTTAACAATCAGTCTCTTATTGCAGTTACTTTGAACATGTTTACGTGTGTTGATATATAATTTCTTTGTAGTGAGAGTTTGTTACTATAATTGAACAAAAGTTCTTTTCCAGAAAGAGAAGTTGCCCTAGTAATTTACATCAAACAAACTGCAATATACATTGAAAGATGCATTTAAAAAACAATTTTTATGATTTATACCTGTGGTATTCATGGATTATTATATTATTGGATATTATATTGTGGCATTCATGGACGTGAATTTTCAAAAGACTAACAAGATACTTAATAAACTTGAAAAATTTGAAATATTGGTACATAAAGATAATCTCCCATTTAAGATATTAAGTTTCATTAAAAAATCTTCACTGTTAATAATTAAACTTTCGTGATTGAATTCACAATAGTTTTCATGTGTATTAAATTTTAATAAAATATTTAAAATTCTATACAAAGTAACTCAAAAATTAATCAGTAGCTTTGAATTCACATTTATAATTTCATTATACAACACATAACATTATATGACAGGAGGTTAGTCGGTTAACATGCTTTATCAATTTTTGTTATCTGTTTATAATAAGCTGAAGTTGAAAAAATTGATTTTTTTCATCAAGATAATTGTGTGGAAAAAAATACTACACATATATACACGATTGAAACAAATACAAACTAATTTGTGAATTTGAAGTATGCTATTAGAAATCAGTGGTATTGTTTTGATTGTTTATCCTATTATTGAAATGTTAACTTGTCAATACCGGTGTAGAAATTTTTTTCTTAGAAATTTGATTGTGTAGTCATTTTAATTTTTTTGCCTGTTTAAATTTTTTTTAGCATATTTTATTGATGTATGAATTTTATGTTAACCTTTTTAGAATTGTATCCATTGCTGAAGTTTAATAATGGCAAAAAGTCTAAGAAGCAAACGGAAACGAAAAATGCGTGCAGAAAAACGTGAACGTTATGGTAAAAAAGAACTAGAAAGGTTAAAAACTATGCTTGAAAAAGCAAAAAGTGGTGAAGATACAGATGTTAAATTTGTTACAGTAGAATCACTAAAATCCGATGGTTTGTATTTTAAGTAAAATAATATGGTTATTAATTTATATGTATCAATAAGTTTCATTTTGATAAATTTGAAAAGAGGACTTCACATTTACAAATTTTTTTAATTAACTTACTTTTAACATTCGCTCAAAAAGTGATGACAATCTCAATTATTAAACATTAATCATCAGTTCTGTTTATGAAGCTTAAAAGGTTCAACTGTCATAGTAAATATAAAAAAGAGCCTGCTAAAGAATACTCTGTGTACAATTTTGAACTTTTTTTCTCAATAAAAATTTTACTTTAAGAAAAAATCGAGATGTTTTTGTGATATTTTGTGTACACATACCCAACTAAAAAATAACTTTGAAAATTTCAAAATAGCCATTTAAATTTTGTAATTATCATTAGTTTTATCAAATTGTGCTTTTAGATAAAATTGTAAGCCTTTTTGTGAACAAATTGATACTTTAATTGTTCAAAGCTTTTTATAAACAGCTGAGGATTGCAAATATCATGCAATTTCTGACCATCTAGGGATGCTTTTTCTGTTTCTTCTCTAATTGAATTAAAAATAATTAATAATCAATTTCTATTAGTAATAACAGAACATGTACATGTTCACTATATTTCATTAAAATATCTCAGTCTTTTCTTAAGATATAGATTTTTATTGAAGATACAAAATGGCAAAAAAAGGGAAAATGAAGCAAGAAGCAGTTTGTCAGAGTGAACCTTTTTATTTATTTGATGTCCAGAATTCGTGTCCTAAGTGTCCCAGTATTTTCTGGGAAAAAGCCCGTAGGCCTTCTGCCTCGATGGAAGATATGGGTTGTGTTTGGCATAGAATTTTTATATTTATGATTTTTTTAGTTAATATGAAATTCTGAAATTTGCTGATACTTTTCTAAATAATAATTATGAAGTTTTATGAATTTAATTCTACATAAATTATATATTGACCAGAGTTCAAAAAGTTTTTAATCGTGTAAGGTTGAAAGTATAACAACATAAGTGGATAATGACATTTGAAAGTGAAATTTGCTGAAGTTTATTTTAGTATTATTTTGTATAGAAGATAATATTGTGTGGTTACAGTAACTATGATTGACACAAGTAGTTGTACAAAATTATTCTCTATTTAAAGTAATAGAATTTTAAAACATTGTTGCAGTTGTGAGTTGCTTGTTTTATTTTTAATATTTTGAATATGCTAGTAACTCTTACTATCTTAGGCAGTACAGTAAAAATCTGCTAGAATACAATTGTGATGTGCATTGTAAAGTAAATGTGGATTTTCTTTTTAGAAGTTCTCCTCATTTATTTTCCCTCATCTTAAGTACAGTAGCTGCCACGTAACGGCGAGCTTAAATGATCAGTTGGCATGTTACTGCCATACTTTTGTTGTCTGAAACATTGGCACACCATGACTAGTCATCTCTTGTAGCACAAACATGATGCATTGCATAGTAATCGTCGCTACTCCAAGGTCGCCTTGGCGGGAACTGTACCTAAATTATATTTTTACACTTTCGATGAGAAAGTTCATTATTATTATCTGTTATTTTGTAAGTTACAATTTCTTTAGTTTTTAATATGTTAATTTAAGATTTATTTACAATTACAAATGATCTGGTTATTTTTGCAGAAATTATGGTATATGGTAGCTTATTCATTCATTCTCTTTGCCTGAAATACTCAATTTTTTTTAACAGTTTGGCTTGAAGATTTCAGTGTTATTCTTAGGTTGCTCTTTATTCTATTCTTGGGGTTATCTACTCTGTACTGCATGAAAGTTTATTAATGGTGTTGCAATTGATGGTATAGATTTTCTTTTTTGATGTATTTTTTGCATCCTTTTTGTACCTGTAAACTGAAAAAGATTGTTTGGATTTAAATGAAATAAAAATTTCATTCCATATTGCTGTTTATCTGTTAATTAATAGTTCTGAAATTTTTTTTTAGAAACAGTTTCACTTATTTAATAAAAACTTTTATAGTTTTATAAAAACTTTTTGTAGTATTTTAAGACTTTAATAGTTGTAAAGGTTTTTTTTTAAAAAGGATTTTTATAACATTCCTTGTTCTTTATATATAAAGATATAATTCTGAATGAATATAAGATAGCTGTTAAAACCTTTTTTTTAGAAATGTATACTGAAGTTACCTAATAGAAAAATAAAAAATCCCTTTCGGCATGCTGGAAGGCAGAAGTATATTTCACTGGTGCTAAGTAGGGAATTAAAAAGATTTTTACCTTAAAGTTAAGAAAAACTTCAAATTAACTCAATATGACAATGGTTGCATGTGAAAAAAGTTTCACATATTTAGCATATGACAAGCCCCACTTACAATTTCAGTAACATTTTGGTCATCCATTGTCGTAAGGGTTGATCATATCAAAAATTGTTTTAAACAAAAGTTTTAGGTAACGTTTAGAGGACTAACGACCATTTTTAACCGATTTGATACTGTGCCTATTAAGGGGGTATGATTTTTTGTCTTCAAAATCCCATTTTTTCCACCCCATGGGCCAATGGTTGGTGATATCTACTTACATATTTACTTACATGATATCTACTTACTTTTATTTACTTACATAAGTTTTAGGCCCTTATACAAAGAATAGTAGGAACTTTAAACAAATTCAATATTTTACTTAATAAGAAAGTTATAGTGATATTTTGTTTTTTTCAAAAAAGCCCCCCATTTCCACCCCCGTGGTCTGATTTTGCCTGTTAACAAACTCGACTGAGTATTTTGGTCGTTATATTTTATGTATCAATTTTAAAGTGATTGGCACAAAATTACGGCAGTTATCATGTCCACAAGAAAGTGAAATATATATATATATATGTCTATATAAACTTTTGAACTGACGATGGTTTTGGGTTCTGGTTGATGTGAAACAGGAAGATATGTCAAATTTTTCTGGAAGTCGAATCGTGGTCCCCATTACAATAGGTAGCTTTCATATGAAATCTACCCAACATATTGCATTATTTTTTAATATTACAAAATATTTAAACTTTGCTTGAGTCAATAAAAACTTGATAAATTTATATTCAATAAATTAAATTAATTATGTATTCATTTTCAAGTTATTTTCTACTATATTTATATTTTGTTATTATTTTATTTGTTTTTTCATGTAATTTCATTCATTAATCAGATATAATTTTGTAAAAAAAATAATTAAGGCAGTAGCAATTTTTGGCTTTTAAGGTGATATTTGACTCTCATGTTAAGTGATATTCAGCGCTTTATTTCAAAGAATTTTCGTACAGTTCTGTGTTTAGCTGCTCAGACTCCTTTCTTTCATTATAAAGATGTAATTTTCACTTTTAGTTGATTTATTATTGTTTATTATCCTTTATTTTTCTCAAAATATGTATTGCATTCATGTTATTTATCATATCATATATGTTATTGTCATATCACTGTTACAAATTTTTTATGGAAAAGTTTTTTGGTTATTGAATTCTAACGTGTAACAGTCTTTAGTACAAATAATGGATAACCACTAATGATTAAAAAACTAGTTAAATAGTCATACTTTCCTTCAGTTCACAATTGAAAATAATACTCAAGTTGGTTACACAGCGCAGTTGTTTGGCATGGTTTAGTGCTTTTATTATTTGTTAATAAATTTAAACAAGTATGTTCATTGCAAATAAATCTCTTGAGCAATTTTATGCCAGTTTATATTATACAACCAGATTCATCCGAGCACTTTATATTGTGTAGTGCTGCTGTATAAGGTTCTGTTGTTCAACATTGACTAGACATATCAGGATTAAACTGCACTTAATTACTCACCTCTGCCAAATTATCATAAAGTGTAAATTTTTGTGTCTTGATTTCTTATTGATTTAACATTATATTATTTTGCTATAAAATATCTTGCCAGTTGTAGGACTTAGCTTATTAAATTAACCTCTGCATATATGTTTGGTTATATTATTTTTTCTTTTTTTTAATTCATGGATTATAGCAATGTTGTAACTGTACACTTTATTACATATAAAGAATTACAGAAAAAAAGGCTTTTTTCATGTTAATAGTAAATTATTCCTTTGTCAGAAGTCTTCTTGTAACAATTAACTTTCACACCTTCAGTTATTAAAATTGAAACTATAACAAAAATATCTTTCTAAACATCATTGGTCTGAATATGAACACTCATTTGCAGGAAATAATGGCAATTTTTTCTGATATTATAAGAGGAGAATGAGTTAGGGTTCATTTGACATACTAATAAATTACTGTTCATATTGTGTAACAAAGAATGTTATATTGTATTATATAATTAACTATAGGTTGATGCATTTAACCTGGTTTGTTACTGTTATTGCTTATTTATTAATTATTATTTGTTAGCTACTGGTAAGTTCAGCAAATTTAAAAAAAATCTGTACTGTACAAAATAAGCAAATTATCATAAATTATTTTAAAAAAAGTTACTTAATCAGAAACTAGGTGAACATTTTAATTGTTAAACAATCATCTTCAATAAAAACTAAGAAAATAGTATATACAAAAATAGTAATTCTAAATAAGTGAAACTATAATAAAAAGGAAATAGTAATAAATATTAATTAACCAACAAACAGTATTTAGGGAACTGTAAAACTTGCATTTGTAATTTTGTTTGATAAGTTGCCCATAGGAATCTGATCATTTTTAAAGCAAAATAGTTTGGTAACCCTTACATGTAGGCAGGAATCAGACTGGCTGAGATATTGTTTACCAGAATTTAAATCATAGAGACTGATTTCTAGAGTTTAATTACGAAACTTGATTTGTGAATTATCAATGATATTTGTTTTATTTTATCGGATATTCCTTACCCCAACTATTCGTGAAGATAATCAAAAGATGGCTGACTTTATTTTTTTTTACATTTTAATGCTTAAAAAAATTATGGTTAAAAAAAAATCTTTTTTTTTCAAAGTTTTGTTTGAGGTTTTCTGTTACTTTTATTATTTCTTTTTATAGCAAGAGATGCTATAGAAGTTGAAGAGAAAGATGATAAAACAAATGTTGCTGAATTTAGTGGTGATAAAGATCTTGAGCCCATGGAAGTTGTTGGTGAAAAGAAAAAAGGACAGAAAGGAAGATTTCCTATTTGGTACAGTAACCATAAAATAAAGAAAATGAAAAAACGTGATATGAAAAATAAAATGAAGAAAATTAAAAAAGCTAAACAACAGAAACAAAAAGCTAGAAGACGACATTAATTTTTTTTTTTTATAGTTTTTTCATTCAAGGTGTGTAAATATAAGTTGTCATTTTAATAAATATATTAATAAATGGTTTGAAGTTTTTTCATACCTTTTAAAATAGTGCTGTGGCATATAATTGAGCCTGCTGGTAAGGGAAACAAGTAATGCTGTAAACATAATTAATTGTTTAATGGTTTTTTTACATATATAAAACTATTTGGGATATTATTTTGGATATGGGAATATTGAACATGAAAATAATAATAAAAAATTGTATAAACATAAATTCAGCCTTATAAATCTGCAAACAGAATTTGATTTGATGGGGACATTTTTATTAAAATTACTTAAGTTGGCATACAAAGATAAGATGTTGATAAATTAATAGTTATTGCAATACTTTTTCATTCTCTTGACTGAACAAATATTTGTTCTGAATTTTTAAATTTCTTTTAATTTTATTAAGAAACAATTTTACAAATTAAAATGTAAAAAGCTAAAATGTAATGTATAAATGTAAACAAAGAATTTATTAAAAAATATCACTGATGATGGTCTTAGGCTGGAAAATGTTTTGAACATGAAAAAGTAAAGGTAAGAGTGTTCTAATTCTGTACTTTGTGGAGGCTGAAAAAATATTATCGTTATATATAGTTATTTAACGTACAGAGGAAAGAGAAAAAATTGAGTATAAAAAATTTAAATAAATATATATATATATTTTAAATAAAATTGTTGTCTTTCTATCATACTTTTTGGGCACTGTCAAGTATGATGTTAATCATAACTTGGTGCTAATAGTTTGTTTTTGAATGTAATGTTGCTTTTTTTACAGCGCTTTAATTTATTAAAGCGCTGGAAAATGAACAGTCTCTTTATTAATTTTAATAAATGGTTATTTATATTTATTTATTTTATAAATATAATTTAACCAAACTTAACCTACGCTCGCTAACCTTGACTAATTAATACCGTAATTTTTTGAGTATTTATTTAATAAATTCAGTAATTATTGCAATTATTTATTATTTAAGTAATCAAAACACTCCTGTTAATTAGTCAAGGTTAGCGAGCGTAGGTTAAGTGTGGTTTAATTATATTTATAAAATAAATAAATATAAATAAGCATTATTAAAATTAATAAAGAGACTGTTTTGAATCAATGTTAAACTCTATTATCGGCCCATTTTCCACTGAAATCCGATTGACTACTTTGTTTTTAAATAAAGCTGTAGCTGCGGTGGTTAATACGTAAGTACCAAAATTGATTATTTACACTAATTATTAATTTTACGACGTTTTCGATTTTCGTCAGATATCTCAATATTTAGTGAAAATAAATATTAACCATACTACACATAATTAATCAATAAACCCATTACAATAATACAACAATCACAAACTGATAATAGTCATACTAACAGTCATATTAATGAAATTTCGTCCACATTCCTGCTAATTTTAACTTAAATAAGTTACTTATATTTATGTGTTGTGCATTTATTACAGAACAATGCCACGTCAGGACAATGTCTGTCGGGTTTGCTAGTATATATATATAAGATTTATTTGCTATTTTTTTTTATTTTGAGTATATTTTGTAATTTTTTTGTGCAGAACAGAGAAAAACCAATTTCTTTAGAAATCTTTGACACTTGAAACAGATAAATCACAAAAATAAACTACTGTTAACATATCTTAAGTGATTTGACTGACAAGGCCATTGCTTTGAATGATTAGGAACAGAAATGCAGCAATTTTATCTTTATGACTATGCCCAAGTATGACAATTCCATCATACTTTGGTTGAAGAATTAATGAAAAAAAAAAATACATTGAATAAACAAGTTGTCTTACTATTTCTAACTAAAATTGTTCACAATATTTTAAATCAATTAGAAATGTTTTACGATTTCTTTATATTTTTTTAAAATAAATAATACAGTTTAATAATATATAAAGTGTAAAAACTTAAAAATATATCAAAAAATGTTATAATCAGTAGTCACTATACTTTGTTATTGTATTTATCATTTTAAAACATAGTAATAATAATAATAATAAAAATACTAAATAAAAAAATGTAGGAAAAATGCAATTTATAAATAAAAATAATAATTTAATGAACAAAGTGTTAATAAAATTTAAAATATTATATTAATATTTTAAATATTAATATATTATATTAATATTAATATTTTAAATATATATATATATTTTAAATAAAATTGTTGTCTTTCTATCATACTTTTTGGGCACTGTCACATATGATGTTAATCATAACTTGGTGCTAATAGTTTGTTTTTGAATTTAAGAGATTTAAGTATAGTTAAAAATATAAATATTTGTTCATTATTGTTCGATCAGTCACAAATTATCTATTTTTAGCTGACTTTTTATATTTTTACTTCCTTGTACAAAGTAAAGGAAGTATTGTGATCGTTAAAAATTTTGGTTTTTACATTTCAATGGAAATATCCATTTTGACCATCCCTGAATACATTTTGACAGTTTCGACGTGGCATCTGTACATACATATCTATGAATGTATGTATGCATTCATATGTGTGTGTTGTGCGTGTATGTGTGTTTGTATGTATATATATATATATATATATATATCATATCTATATATATCTTGGCATAACTCAAAAACAATTAGCTGTAGGATGTTGAAATTTTGTATTTAGGATTGTTGTAACATTTAGTTGTGGACCTCCTCTTTTGATTGCAATTGACTGAATCAAAGGTGTCCAAAAATGCTCAAAATCCAGAAAAAATGTGGATTTTGGACTTTTTTTTAACTGCAGTAATAAGCCCTCATCGAGAGCTTTTCAATGATGTATCATAAGTGGTACCTATTTTCATTGGTTCCAGAGTTAATGCCAAATGAAGTTTTAATTAATGAAATATTTGGATCTTAGAAGGAGAAGGCACATCAGTTTGAATCAGACTTCATCTCCTTTTTTTTTTAATATAAATATATTGATTTCTTTAATAATTATTCATTTTTGATAAAACAACTTATCGTAAACAATTTTTACAATAAATAATAATTCAATAATAACAATAAAAAAACGTATGAAAAAATATCAAAAGTTATTAATGAAATCAAATTTCATTTTTTTTAAATGTGTATATGTAATTTAATAGGCGTACAAGGAAGTCAAAGTCATGTGATGTACTGATTCAGTTCATTTTGTAATACTGTCTAGCGTACTTGCTGTTAACCTTCCTACAGTTCCTTTTTATGGAGGTTCATCCTGCAACTGCTTGTTTTTCATTAGCATGCAACAATTGAGGTTGTGCGTTTCCCACATAAATGTTGTAGATTAAGAAGATTTTAAAATTTTAAGTCAAAGGTAATTGAAATGTATTTGTCAGAACTGTGACAATTTTTTGTACTAAATGATATAAGTACCCTTTAACTTATTACATTAACAAATATTTACTGAAAATGGGTAGGTTTGTTACAGTAATTTTTCATGAGTAATGCATGCCAATAAATAGGTTGCAGTATGTTTATAGGAATGTAATATATATCTTATTTTCCTATGCAGTATTTAACATGAGACACCCTCAACAGAATTTTTTAAATGAAACCTATTTTTAAAACTTTCATGAATTGATTAGTGTTACCAACAGTAGGTTCTTACTCTAGATTTTCAACAGAGGTCCACTTGTCAAAATTACTGAATGATTTGAAAAAGACATTATACTGAATAAATTATCATGAAATTATAAATACAGTGACTGTATAGAGATGAAAATTATACTGGCCAAATATTGTTGTATAGAATATTTGTTTACTTTTTTTTGTGAAAGAAAGTATTTGCAGTGTTGAGTAATAATACAGTGCAAATCCTTTGCTTGCTCTTGAACACATGTCCCTATCAAATTTTTTTGTATTACACTATTTGAGTTACAAAGGATAGCAGTTTTACAAAATAAAATAATATGAATTATTTTTTTATTTTCTATTGCATCTCTTTTATTGTAAATTTTGAAATGGAATGCAAGGATAGTGGGAAAATTTGTATCTCCCTAATAATCGCAGAACCTAGACAAAAGTCCCTTGCTGCTGTCTTTTTTTTAGTGGCTGTTATATTTATGGATGGAATTATTTGTTGTGTTCTGATCCTTTAGACCAGGGAGAATTTTGTTGACTGGGGCTGACCATGGGAGATTAGCTGCATATGAGCTTCATTCTTTTGGTGTGATTCCACTTCAGTCTGGCCCCTAAAATCCTTTCAGTACTAGTACCTTCTGCCTAGCAGGAATCTGCCTTTCGGGGACTCTAGTGTTCGGAGGATGCAATGTGCTCTGTTCTGGAGGAAGTCACATGTGCTGGCAGTTACATGAATACAAGAATTAATAAGGGAAGGATGGTGGATGGTTTGTGAGATGAAGTTAGCAAACTTTCTTCACTTGAGCTTCTTCATTACTGTATCTCAGCTGGACTTGGTTGGGTCAGATTCCAGTCCATGTTGGTAGGCCGATTTTCATTCTTCTTTTTAATTTTCTACTTCTTGTAAACTTATTGTATTATTCCAGCATGACAGTAGAATGAGAAGACAGTCTTCTCATTCTACGTGTAGTAGGAAGTATAGACATACTTGCTGCTTTTGCACATCTCTAAATTCAGACAGGGAACTTACTGTTTCTTAAGTTAAATGTCTTGCTGGTTGGTTTTATTTTAAGTACTGATCAAAGAACACTAGATTATAACTTTTTTCTTTTTTCCTGCACTTTGATACTTTTAAGACACTTTTTAACATTTAAAGATTAAACAGGACTTGATTTTAGGCTAACCTTTCTTTTATTTGGCATATCAGATAAAAACTGTAATTCCAAAAAATGTATTTAAAAGCTTTAAGATAACAACTTAATTTTGATTCATTGATTTTTGTAATTAGAATTATGTTTTTGTATTGAAAGGTAGCAGTAACATATTTCTAGGCATCCATCCAGGCAATGAAAGTTTGCTTTTCTTAAATTAATGATCAGGATAGAATTACCTTAGGATTTTATTTTAATCTTCTCAACCTTTCTATAGGTAATCACTATAGGTAGTATATAGGTAATCTTCATATAGGTTATAGGTAATCAGAATGGCATTTATTTTAGTTTTAAAAAATCACAACATCCATAAAATAGCTGTCAGAAATAATACATTTCATCATGTTTGGAAGACCATTTACATATGTATGACCTTCAGTCTCTCCTGCCAATTTTATAATGCAGTCACTTGCCTGTTAGATTTTGTCAGGTAACACTTTTTTCATTAAATTATTTATTTTATTTATAAATTGCATTTTTCCTACATTTTTTTATTTAGTATTTTTATTATTATTATTATTATTACTATGTTTTAAAATGATAAATACAATAACAAAGTATAGTGACTACTGATTATAACATTTTTTGATATATTTTTAAGTTTTTACACTTATGTATTATTAAACTGTATTATTTATTTAACAAAAATATAAAGAAATCGTAAAACATTTCTAATTGATTTAAAATATTGTGAACAATTTTAGTTAGAAATAGTGTGACAACTTTTTTATTCATTGTAATTTTTTTTTTTCATTAATTCTTCAACCAAAGTATGATGGAATTGTCATAAAGATAAAATTGCTGCATTTCTGTTCCTAATCATTCAAAGCAATGGCCTTGTCAGTCAAATCACTTAAGATATGTTAACAGTAGTTTATTTTTGTGATTTATCTGTTTCAAGTGTCAAAGATTTCTAAAGAAATTGGTTTTTCTCTGTTCTGCATAAAAAAATTACAAAATATACTCAAAATAAAAAAAATAGCAAATAAATCTTATATATATATATATATATATACTAGCAAACCCGACAGACATTGTCCTGACGTGGCATTGTTCTGTAATAAATGCACAACACATAAATATAAGTAACTTATTTAAGTTAAAATTAGCAGGAATGTGGATGAAATTTCATTAATATGACTGTTAGTATGACTATTATCAGTTTGTGATTGTTGTATTATTGTAATGGGTTTATTGATTAATTATGTGTAGTATGGTTAATATTTATTTTCACTAAATATTGAGATATCTGACGAAAATCGAAACGTCGTAAAATTAATAATTAGTGTAATTAATCAATTTTGGTACTTACGTATTAACCACCGCAGCTACAGCTTTATTTAAAAACAAAGTAGTCAATCGGATTTCAGTGGAAAATGGGCCTATAATAGAGTTTAACATAGATTCAAAACAGTCTCTTTATTAATTTTAATAATGGTTATTTATATTTATTTATTTTATAAATATAATTTAACCACACTTAACCTACGCTCGCTAACCTTGACTAATTAACAGGAGTGTTTTGATTACTTAAATAATAAATAATAATAATAAAACTCTTATTAAGTTTTCTTGGTACATACAACTTTTAATAAATACACAAATTTGCATAAATACACAAATTTGCACAATGTATATTTTTTAATTTCACTTTAAAACGTTATTTAAATAAATAATATTCTTAATAAGCGTGCAATTTAGCAGACTCGGCAATGCTTCGCTATTGCTAGATTTGAGTATACATACAAATTAAATGAACACAATTGAAAGTTTCATAAAACCTTAAAAACAATGAACATTAGGAACTTCACAAAATTTAACCTTTCACTTTATAAAAGTCAGAAGGTAAATAAATCCAAATGGCAAAACAACAGCACTACCTATCGGATTTAATTCACACCACTCTCTGATCACAGTATTCTGTGAAAAATAATTTTTTAACGAAAAGGGTTGTGGCTGCAAAATCATTACAATTAATACTCAACATTAAGAAATGTACAAAACATTACGGAACTTTATAAAATTTAACCTTTCACTTTATAAAAGTCAGAATGTAAATAAATCCAATTGTCATAACAGCACTACCTATCGGATTTAATTCAAACTACTCTCTAAACACAGTAGACTGTTAAAAATACGGATTTTAATGTATAACAACATTAAGCTACGACGCAAGTAACTGATATGTGAAAAAGCAACAAAACAAAAAGATTTCCTAGAATCTGATCGCACCACCAACTACCGGTTCTGACTGATATGCCAAAAATTCTAAAACGCGATCGCAGCGTTGCTTACCGGATTTAATTGTGAGCCTTAACAATTGCAACTACCTTAACCTACAACAACACATAAATAAATTAATTAAAAAAACATTTTCTATTGGATCAAATTGTGAATCTAAACCATTCTCGAATCAACTTAATCACACACAAAATTTCATCAAAATCAGTCCAGCCGTTTAGGAGAAATTCAGCGACATACACACGCACAGAAGAAATATATATATAAAGATATATATATATATACAGGATGTCCAGACTGAAGGTATCCAAAAGTAAGAGCTTATATTAAGAGAACCAGTTAATAAAATTTAATAATTTTTTTTTAATAAACAGCAATTCACAAAGTTTTAATCTAGATTAGTCAGGTTCAATGTCAGCATCTTTTGTAGATCGGCAGATGTCTAGACGACATCTGCTAGCTCTTGCCAGTTGTTTAGGAGCAAGCCTTGCTAGGTGTTTAGGCTGATCTAGTGTTTAACTTGTCATCACAAATCAGCTGATTTCGAGAATTCTTAGGTTCAAATCCTAATAAAGGCAGTTCCTTTTTACAGATTTGAGTACTAGATCATGGATACTGTGTTCTTTGGTGATTGAGTTTTAGTTAACCGCACATCTCGGGAATGGTCAGTCTGAGACTGTACAAGACTACACTTCATTTACATTCATACATATCATCCTCATTCAACGGTGGTTCCGGAGGTTAAACAGAAAAAAGAGAGGTGTTTAGGAGCATCTGTAGCATTATTAGACCAACAGCTTCAACAATTTTGTTTTAAATATTCTAAAACTCTTATTAAGTTTTCTTGGTACATACAACTTTTAATAAATACCCAAGCAAAACATTCCAAAGGTGTAACATTTGCAGATATATGTGGGGAAAGTGTTGTTCGAGAACATTGTGTCATCTTGTGATGGAGCATCATCTTGTTGGAAACTGAAGCATGCAGGAATCTTAAGAACAGCAAACTTTTGAAACATGGTAAGGTACAAGTGTCCTATCACAGTAAATTCCATGGAAAAAAAAACAGTCCAATGATGCCATTTTTTTTTTAAATTTGACAATTGTGTCTGTTAATTTTCCCACATATGAAAGGTTGCCTCATCACTAAATAACAATTTATCAAGATAATTAGGATTGTTTTAGACAGAGCATTAGCTCTTTAGCAGATTGATATCATAGATGGCAATCATTTGGTTTAATGTGATTGAAGAAGTTGTATATTGTATGCTTGCAAACGAATGATTTCCAATTTATGAAACCAAGCGTCCAGTCTCTTAAAGTCATATTCCACTGACAAATTGGCTTGGATGTAGAAGGATTAATATTCCATTCAATTGATACATGCCAGTGAACACATGTAACTGATTGAAACTACACTAACCAAGCATGCACTTAACCTTCTGTTGTGGGATTCACAACAGACTTGCTACTACTGACTACAATTGCATTGTGAGTCAGTTTGCTTGTGCTTGCGTATTACACTGATTTTGAGAGTATACAGAACAAATCTTGGAGAAATTTCCTGTATTGATTGAGCCTACATTTAAGAGATTATAACAACTGGTTTTCTTAATACAGGACATTACTTTCAGATACCTTCAGCGCAGACACTGTACATAAAAATTAAATGCAATGAAAAAATAAAAAAAAGGGACTGACATTCACCCAATTGATTTTTTCACACCACCAATAATTTGTCTATTTTAAACATCATCAACTAAAACTAAGGAAAGGAAATAAAATTTTAATTTTAACACAGAGACAACAACTGGGCAGAAAAATTTGTACCTGTTTGACAAAATCCAACAGCCTGAGTGAAGGAAGGTTGGGCTTACTCTTTGAGAGATACTAAATTGATTTTTCAGTATTTATTCCTTCATGATAATTTATGACAGAATATTTAGGAAAAAAAAATCTGCATTGTTTAAACATATTTTTCTTAATATTAATGAGTTAGGGATTTTTCCCAGTAATTTATATCTACAGTCAGAATCATAAGCTGTCAAGAAGCAATAAAAACGACTTATGTTTGGCAAAACTTATTAATTTGTGGATTGATAAAGATTCTATCGGTAAAAATATTTATTTATGATTTAAACAATTGAAATGAACCTAGCAATAAATAAATTAGCTGTATAAACTGATCTCCTAAAGCAGTGTATATAGTTAATTTACTTAATGATAAGACAAACTGAATAGTAATTAATGCCTCCAATGATGGTTATGATGACAATAGTCTTAATGTGTCTGTAATTCAAGATGTAGAAAATTTTAAAATTTATTAATTATAAAAAAATTTGTTTGATCTTTTATTTTGTTGTAATATTATCCTGTATAATATTTTTTGTACCATTTAAAACTTCTAGAAATTTGCCACAAAATAATATTTTGAAATTAAATTAATTGGTTGTGGGATTTATAATAAGAACTTTTATGTTAGTTTTGTTTTTAGTAGAAATCTGAATGTTCGTGCATATATATTTTAACCTTTGTTAATGCAACACTTTTCCAAAAAATAGAAGAAAAAATGTATATTTCTAAAAGTATATTTTATTTGCTGTTCTCCATGGTGGAGTAGTAGCATCTTGACCTTTTATCCAGAGGTTATGGTTTCGAATCCCAGTCAGACATGGAATTTTCATACAATACAGATTTCCATTTTCATATTCCCTTGTGCAAGATTGTGTGGTGGATTAACTCAGGCAAAAAAAAATTTTGAAAGATGTCTACAAATTTTCAAAAATAAACTGTTTTTTGAGCAAGCAAACAAGTTGAAATTATAAAAGTATAAAAATTACAAAAGTGATAGACAAAATTGTAAAATGAATGATAAAAAATAAAATAAATTTATTATTTTACTGCCAGTATGGTAAGCAACCCTCCTCCTTAGTTCATTACTTGTCTCATATTTAGTGATTAATGGATGTTAGGCGTAACATGTACAAAATATTTGTTTATCACTTAAAGCAGTTTTAATTATAAGTGAAAAATATAATGATAAAATTGTATTGTAGAAAAATAAATGTATTAATTATTTTTAAAATACTGAAGTAATACCAGGCACAATATGAGAATGAAGAGCCGTAGTGTACCAAATTAACCCATTAAGAATGCATTTGAGTAGCCTTATCTATTTTTCAAACTATAAATTTATTACTTCGTAAGGAAATTATATAATTTTAGTTATTATAAAATAGTAATAAGTGATATATTCATTGTTTTGCTTATTCATAAAAAAAAAAAAAAAACACTGAATTTTGTGTTGATTATTCTGGAAAGGTAGTGAAATTATGTTTCCCATCCACAGTTAGTTAAAAAATCTTTTATAAGTGGTCCCTATTTTGATAAATATTAAAAAAAAAATTAATTTTTTTCTTTTACCTCATAAATTTTTTTATAAGCATATACTTAGAAAAAAATGATTCATTATTATAGGGAAAAAAACAGGGGGTGTGAAGAGCTAAAGAGGTACAGCTTTATTGGCATGTACCATTAATGCAGATTTTGTAGAACAAAATGGTCCATCTTCTACTAGGTTTTAACTGCTTAATTTTCGTTATTTTTACAACAAATACATTTGAAGTACTCATTTTATGCAGATGTTAAAAGGTTTGTAATTTGTATATGAAAAATAGAGAAAATAGTAAGTGTTAATAGATAAATATATTGTGACATATGTGCAGTGCTACATTCTCTCTTTTCTGTTTAGCCTCTGGAACCACATAAGTTGAATGAAGATATGTATGAATGTAAATGAAGTGTAGTCTTGTACAGTCTCAGGTCAACCATTCCGGAGATTTGTGGTTAATTGAACCCCAACTACCAAAGAACACCAGTATTGATGATCTAGTATTCAAATCCATATATAAAAGCAATTAGGATATGGACTTAGAACTCTAGACTTCAAAATCAGCTGATTTACAATAACAAATTAACCACTAAATTAGCCCGGTGGGCTAGAGTGCTGCATTCTGGGCGTTGCTGTTATAATCCAGCTCAATGTTAACTGCTCACAGAGAGGTGGTTAAAGACATATAAGAAAGGTTCATCATGAGTTTGCAGGCATATAAGAATAAACTTAGTTAATTGATTCCAATGTTTTGGCTACTTGCCACCAATATTGTCTGTGTTAAATAAAGCATTTAATTTCTCTGGGTGAGGGTTTGTAATAAAATCTCCAATGAAACATGCAGTGTTATAGCTTCTTACCCAAAGATACTGAAATTGTTTGCTTTCAAATGAAGTTGGGATGTTGCTTTTCATTACATTTACAAGACTTTTATAAGGCTGTTTTGAGTAAAAATAATTTGTGTTGGCTTAATATACATTTCATCAAACAAAAACAAAATGTAGAAAACATTTTCTCACACTTTGACATGTAGTAAACATTCAAATGTTAAAAACACATAAGAAAAAAATTAAATTTATAAGAATTTTGATGAAAATTTAATTTTCATATTTCACATGCTGTTCACTTACCATGATTCCTAAGTAATATTATAGTATTACATTTTAGAATGTCAGTTTGCAAGTTTACAAACTAGTGTTCTTTTTTAACTTAAGAATGACTGAGTCAATCTGAATTATTGAATTTCTAACTACTTTTAATGAGACAAGGTTTTTAAAATTTTATAAAATTTATAAAGAGAGCTATTGTTGAAACTTTTTTCTGTAATTTGTCGGCTTAGGTTACACTTTATCAAAAAAATTCAGTGAATTTTGAAACTTATTTCCTTTTACTATACCCTGTTGGTTGTGTTTTCTGCGATATTTGGCACTATATTTTAGCCAAATATGAAAGCACATACAATACTATTAAGTGTTTTATTATATTGTATATGTTGGGGATACAGTATATTGTGTGTGTTGGGTATGTATTTTTCTTTTAGTGAAACATCAGAAATAAACCAAATAAAATCTGAGAAAGGAACTTAAGTATCTAACATAATTTAGATTGAAAATTCCCTGTCAAGTAATAGATAAAAACTGGTACTAATTTGAATAGCAGGTAGTTCAGCTTGTTATATTTTTATCTTGGTTCATATCATTCAATATTTTTAATTAATTGAATTTGAATGTCTATTTACTTGCGTTTTTTTGTGGTGGTTGATAAGTTCAATTAATTTGTTAGTTTATGTTTGACTTGAATTGCCATAACCCTAAGGTCATTTTCATAATGTATTTACGAAGTTTTATAATACTGTTTATAATTGTATGCAGTGTTAATTTCAGTTAATACAGAAAAAACCTAATATGAAATAAAGTCTAAAAGATTTGGCAATTGTTTGCATCTTTATTACATAAAATTCAACATTATTATGATAAAATTAGAATCTAACAAATTTATTATATAATTATTCAGTAATATAATTATATTCAATTAAAATGTAACTAGTGGGATTAATTCTGTACCCTTTTGTAATTACTATTGAGATATTTTATAAATATTTCATGTGTGATGAGACAGATTAACGTAAGTTTATTACTGTAATAATAAGCAACTTGATATTAATATTTCCATGTAATTAAATATTAATTCATTAGGATTGTTAACAGTAAAAAATAATTATGAAAGAATAAACACTTTACTAAAAGATATTTAATCTTTTATCATTTTCAATTTTGTTGTTACATTTCATTAACAAAATTGGAGCTAAGCACCAAAATAAATAACAAACGCCTACTTGTGTAATATAAGTGATAGATCTTACAGCCAATTAGGTATAGTTTTATGTTACAATAAATGTTATAAACAAGAGTGATAAATGACTTTACTACCACCTATATTGTTTCTGCGGTAGAGTGAATTAAATAAACAGATGTGATATCATGTAGGCAGAAAAATCATTCTGATTGGTGGTAGCAAGACTCAAACTCCCTGTTAAGTCATTTTTCTCTATTATTGCTCTCTTGGGGTTGAGTTAAAAGTAATTCACTCATTCATACATCTTGCCTGTAATCACCCAAAAACATACTTCATACTAAACAGCTATTAATATATTTTTTATTTATTGTTTTATACTATATTTATATCTTTATTTAAATTATTGCTTCAACCCTAAACTGCTAACAAATATATTTTTTTCTTGAATGAGAGAGTGATCAGATTTGATAAAAATTTAAAAGAGTAAAACTTTTTTACATTGTTTCCATTTTAATCTTTAATTGTGTTTAAAATACTGCTGTCATTTTTTATAATAGTTAATCTAATAATTTTCATTCATAAATCAATTTTTATAATTATATTAAATGCCATAAGTTGACAGTTGTTAGTGACCTGACATGAGTTACTTCCAAAACTGAGTTACTTCCATTCCTCACAATAACAAATATTCTCAACAACAACAAGCAATAAGATTTATTTTTGGGGTTTGATTAAGCCTACCTTGGAACATGAAAAGTGAGTTAATTCCCCCTTGTCTTTCACTGAGCTGTCAATTATACTTATATCAGTATAACAAACCCAGTGAAGTGCAAGTGATATTTAGCTATACAAGGAATAATTATTCTATTCTCAAAAGAACTAAGTATGTAATGAATATCATTACTGACAGAGAAAGCAACTCTGACAATGCCACTTACACTTGTGATGGATTTACAGATTTCACAAGTATAAGAGGCTGGATAAATATTGTAAAGAACAAATTAATATATCTTTTTGTAGCAATATATGCACTAATTCATCTCTTTAGCCGGAATTGTAATAATTAAAATATACATTATGTAAACTTTATATATAACGTTTTTTTTTAAGATACTACTGTATTATATAAAACATGTTAATTATTTTAGTATTTGTCTCATATGATTAAAACAAACCCAAATCAATTTTATTTTTATTTACCTTAGGTAAAACATACTACTAAGTACTACAACTATAAAATTTCTATTTTGAAAACTATAATTTCGAAACTATAAAATTAACTAAAATATATAAAATTAACTAATTTTGAAACTATAAAATTTCTATTTTTATTTAGAAAAAAACTTTTGTTTTTTTTCTAAATAAAATTGAAATTAATGATTATTATATTAAATCTATGTGTAAATACATAATCTTGATTATGGTATGACTCTTACCAATAGTGGTGGTAGCTTTATTATGAGCCAGAATAGCCCAAGTGTATAATATATTCCCTACCTTCAGAAGTATTCAATCTGAGGAAATAATTTATCTGTGCAAATGATATGCGTTTCCGTATATTGATTGGACAGATATTAATCAGAGCTATGTTAAATAATATATCATTATCAATTATCCAAAAATTATTATCGGAAATATTTTACTATCAGTGCTGTCACCATCATGTGCACTTTCATCTTGGTTTTCCTATGCAGAGTTAGATTATCATTCATAATACATTCTATTATAAATAAAAAAATTAAGAAACTTAAACAAAGAAACTTATTTCAAGTAAACAAATTCATTTTACCCAATAAATAAAATATTATTCTGGAATATAGTAAACACATATTATTATATTAATTTGAATTTGTGCATGACCAGTAGAAGAACCATGTATTGATACAGGACAAATTTTAACAATTTACTTTAGATATTTTATTATAAATAAGATTCAGTAAAAAAGCTGGCAAAGTATTGTATGACTTTCCCGGCTGTAAATCATAAAAAATTAAAAGATCCAAAAAAAAACAGAATAATTTATTGTTTGTAAGTGGGGAATAAATTTTAAGAAAAATTTTTCTAAAAATATTCATAAATAAGTTAAGCTTAACAAATCTACTTAAGCAGTTTTCTCTACATCTAACTTCCCCTTCAATAAAGGCTAAAATAAAATAAAGGTAACCTTAAATACATTTTAAGTTCGGGGTCTATAATTTAAAAAAATTATAGAAATTTATGATAGTTCTATATATGAAGTATAAACTTACAAAAATTTAAAAAAAAAAAATTTAAACCCAAGTAAGATAGAGTAAAATAATAAAAACTATATATTTCATTTTCAAGAGATGGGAGTTGATTTTTGAAAAAATATTTTTTGGATTATTTATATATGCTTTTAGATAACATAGTTTCTAAAATAAAGTCTTCTCTAAAATAGCTCGGAAGAAAATTAAAATTGGTTTTTTTGTGATGTCCTCCACTCCTGTAACAAATTTTGAAAAAATTAATATGATCTATGCCCCGTATATAGAAATAGTTTAGCCAGATTTGAAGAAAATCTGTTGGTCAATCTTGAGATCTAAGACCAAAAACATACAGCATACATACATATGTTTTTTTGGTCCAGTTGGACTCTAAAACGAAAAAATTTGTAAAAAACCAGATACCCTATTTTTGACATAGTAACCATACTTTCCTATTTATTATAGTTATTCTAGTTATATTTGCCAGGAAGTAAAATAGTCCTTCAGACTATTTAGAGAATTTATTTTAAAAAATTGTTTGCAATTGATATGTTACTACATAATAAACAAGAATTTTTAAATTGTAAGAAATCTGTGATCCAGTGATAGTAGTCGGATTAAAAATAAATTAGTTTTGTCTCCCAAAGAAGCCTTTAAGGATGATCTCAATATGTGATTTGACTATGAGAACATGTATCCTAACCTTTGTCAGTGGAATTATCCTCTCTGTCTCTCTCCCGTGCTGAATTTTATGCTGAAAGGTTTTTGTGTTTTAGAGGTATTCCCACAGTCTTCTGTATTTTAAAATATAATCAAAATCAAAGTAATTAAGACTAAAACTAAGAAGAGAATATATTATATTTTTAATTTATTAGTTTACTTATTAATACTTGTAGTTAAATTTATTAGTTGAAAAAAAATTAACCCTTGTTAACAACTCCTAAATTTATGTATTCATTGTATTCGTTTGTTTTACAGGTGCCTCAGCACCAAACTATTTGTTCATTATCTCAGTCTGTGCTTAGTTGAGCATCTTCCATCAAACTGAAGGGAGTTGGCAGCTGGTGGTCCTCTCCAGGAACAGTAGTTGGTGAAGAACCCTTTTGGTTGCAATGCCCATTGAGGGACTCCTAATCCTTCATTTCTATATAGCCCATAGAATTATACTTATCCTTTTAAAATCAAATTTAGAATTTTAAATACACATCAACAGCTCCGTGCTTTTTTATGTTTTTACATTAATGAATAATTTAGTTTCTTTGGTGTAGCAATTGATTGACCTTCTAAAGGTTTACTTTAAATTTTACTCATATTTTATCTAGGATCAGCCTAGCCTTTGATCACCTTTGATCATTAATAATGAAGCATTGATGAGGGAAGTCTTTCTTTTGAGATGTGATGTACTTATTTTTTTGTTTGTATAACAGTGGAAAGGATGTAGCTAGAAAAATTAATTAAAAAAAAAAGGAACAGTTATTTTTATCTAAATCAGTTCTGAACGTGATTATACACTATTTGTCAGGAAGTAGATATGTTATATAAATAACAAATAGGAACTCAACACCATTTGCTTGATAGGATTAAAACTAAACAATGGAAAACTGATCGGAGTATTATTACCAAGAACAAGAGTTATGAATAAAAATAAATAAATAATTGCATTCCATACTAATATATAGAATTATAATTACATGAAATAATAGTGTTACAGCTATATACAAGTAAGATATTTATACCAAATAAAATAACAGTGTATATTAATCTAACAATATTAGTGGTCAGCCAATTCATGTAATGTTTAACATGCTGACTTCTAGATTTATCTGCTGGTCTTTAGTTGAATTTCTGGCAGAGATATGGTTTTCTTCACTTGTCATTCTGTACATTTCATCCTTATAAAAAAGCACATCCAGGAATATACTATTAAAGTAAAAAATCATTCCATGAATTCCAACTGTAGCCGATAGAAATAGAAACTAACAAAGAATTTGTTATGTTTTGGTCAATTTTTATTGTATATAAAAGTTGTAGTACTAAATATTTAGATAAAAATTATATCAGGTAAATAATTTATGTTTCTGTGGAAAAGTCTTATAAACTGCATCCATTTTATATTTTTTCAGTATTGCATTAGATAACTATTACTTCTGAATAATAATTTAGACTGCTGATTAATTTATGTTCTCTAGCAACTGAATAAAAAACAATAATATTTTTGTAAGTAAACAAGTAATGGACTAATTTAAATTTTGTGAATGTATATAAACTGGGTTTTTAGATGGAAGGTCCAGAGGCTGCTAAATATAGCAGTTGACTCCAGTGAATCAAATCGGGTCATTGATCAGCAAGTTTTAATCTAAAGTGAAATAAAAGTAATTACGAAACACAGAAATCTTATCTGAGCAAAGGGGGTATTGCATCTTTTTACAGAAGGGACTTCATTAAAGTGCTTGAATTAAACTTTGTTTTTTACATAGTTATCTGTGCTGTATTACGTCTAAGCAGAGAATTTATTGGAGAACTTAAGCTAATTACTAATTTTTTAATAATTTTTACAGGTTTATCAAATCATTCTATAACTTGTGTTACTTTTCTTTTGAAAAAAAAAAAGTAATAAACAGTTAAAAATTTTAATCTTATCGATGAGGAAGGTTAAATTTTAACTTTTTATATTAATAACAGGAAAGTTAATCATCTTAGTCAATTGTTTTTCCTTTAGTTTAGAATATTTTAATCGTATAACACTACAAAGGAGTTGTAATTCTAACAATACCACTTAAAATATTTTTTTAAGCCAACTTCAGTTACAGAAGGTTCCCAGAACAACTTCTGTTTATTATTATTTTTTTAAATGTGCGTTCAAGCATTACTTTTCATCAAATGAATATATATTTTATTTTTAAGAATTTAACTCTGTAATCTTGTAATTTTTTCCTTATAATGTATATAAGTGTTATGGGAATGTAAATATATCTGTATCTATAAAACAAGATGCCCTGACTGACTCATAATCAACACCCAGCTAAAACTATTGAGGATAAATTGATGTACATTTGTACACACATTTTCCTTACGGTGTAAGTACACACTAAGAAGGATTTTTTAAAATTCATACTTTAGTGTTAAAATGGGGTAATATTATATTTCACTATTTTTTTAATTTCTTTGTAACAAATGAAGATATCAACTGAATTTTTGGCACTCAGCCAATACAGCCACTAGGCGTCAGAGGAGACATGAGCGGACAGGCCCTCGGCTGAGCGCCTAGGGGGCCCCCCAGGCGCATCGGGGTCGCCTTGGCGCGATGAAGCTGTGGGCACCTCGCACAGGTGATGAATGGCAGCCTGGTATGGTATGGTGGTATGGTATTATATTGTTTGTTGTATATGGTTAGCTGCATGTATCATGTATAATTTGTGTTCTGCTTTGTACTGACTATTTAATGATCACATGTAAGAATCTATATTGTGTTTTTAACTTAAGATCTATACTTGTAGTATGATATGATGTATGACTGAGGGCGATCTTCCCCTACCTGATGGAATGTCTTATTAGCTGTGCCAGGGAAGGTGGATAGCCAGGGGTGGAGGTTTAGTCGGTAGTGCGTAGGTATACATTCCGCTCTTTTTAAAACCTAGCGGGACCTGTTAGCGACCCCGACACTGCTTAGACGTCTGTAAAATGGATTCCGCACCTCTATAAAAAATACAGCCACTGTTTGTGTATGTGCAACGTGACTAGCTGCACCTGCCTCCAAATATTTGACTAAAAAACATTAAATTAAAAAAAATGAAAGATGAAGTACGGTCACCTCCTGTGGTGTTTGTCAGGAATGCCAAGAACCGGATGAAATACATTTTTATCCATCCTTTGTACAGGTAACCAGCTATAACTACTATTTTTAAGATGGAATCAGACTTTTGAAATGCACTCTTCAGATCACTCCATGTTTCGTGTCCTGTACTGACAAAACTGTTGCTCTGAAAAATTACGATACACTGGTACTTTTTATAAAATGAACAGACTTTAATTTCTATTTATCATTATTATTCTCAAAAGTATGAGTTTAATGAAAACAGGGGGATCCAGGAGGCTACCCCGAGACCGTAGTTAATCTATTCCGGTTGTAAACTAAATTTTTAAAATTCCAAATTTAATAGACTTAAATAACCGTTGTTTTTTAAAATGAATAAATATTAAACTTTGAGTAAATAAATAATTTGTTTGCTTTAATTATTTAAATTGAACTTTTTAATTTATTTTAAAGTAAGTTAAAAGTTAAACTTTTTTAATAAATTTTGTTTGTAAAGTAACGAGTGTTTCAAAAGGACGCAACCGTAAGATAAGGTAGAAGTCACCCATAGGTAAATTTTATTTCTCCCTACTTGTCAATTGGCAACACTGTACTCAAGGTCTGCAGCTTGTAACAGTTGAAATGTCCTTATGCACTACTGCTACACCAGTATAAATTCCTCTCGATTGTTTTAACTATATCATTTTCCAAGGATGAACGTATGTTTATCATTAAGACTTTTAGCGCTTATAAATCTTACAAACGGGTGAAAATCGAGTTTCGGATAAAGTTATCCAATTCTTTAGTTCCTAATAAATCGAAAATATCGCGTTTATAAATAAATTTTGTGAGATTGGGAGTGTACATGATCGGAAAAGCACAGGTTGGCCATCACTGTTAACAGTAGAAGTTCTGGAGGATGTGAAAAAACGTCACATCCAGAACACCCAGAAAATCGCTCACAGGCTAGACTTTCACTATCTACAGCTTTCAGGGCAACTAAAAAATGACAATCGCATCGGTGTGGTTCAAGAACTGAAAGAGTAGACGACGGAAAACTTTTACAGTATTGTCATCGATTCGTTCTCTTGTCGATGACAGCGGTATCGTTCGGGGTCTACCTCTGTAGGATCGGAAAGAGGCGCACAGAACTGTGCCAGTATTGTGATGGAGGCAGGAGATACCACGTGACGATTTGAACTCGTTGGGGGAAGTCATGCGGTTGATATTCTCTTCCAGTGAGGTGTGGACAGCGTGTGCCCGGTGTTTTAAAAGGGTACTACAGTAGAAACTAATAGAGGAGGACCGCGAGGCCTCCTCTATTAGACCGCGAGACAACGGAGATGTCGGTTGAGGATAGCGATGGGCGCCAGCCTTCGGGGGCGTGGGTGCCTCGGCATTGTCGTCACCACTGGCTTCCGCGGGACGCGTTCCTTTTGTCTAAGATCGGCATAGCTATAGTGTGTATATTCTGAGTTGTATATATTATTAATTGCAAATAGTGTGTGAATGTGTTATGTAAATATTGATATGAATGAGAAGTGTGCCTGTGACGCGGGTGGTGCTAATGTTATGTCTTTACGTCAATACCAGCACCACCTTGCGTGAGGGAGTGGGTTTTTAGTGTGTCCCAGTATGTGCGGGCTGCTGGGCGTTTGGTTCAGGAAAATTTTCCCACTTCCTACGGAAAACAAAAAAAAGAAAAATATAGTGGTTGAGCTTCGATTTATCAAACTTCTAGGAAAGGGCTACCTCATTCTATACAGGACTACACCACATTTACATGTCATATATATATATATATATCAAGTCATTATCATCCTCAAATTATTTAAGCAATAAGTCGCTCTTGAAGGGTGTGGCTTATTGCTTACATTGTTCACTAGTTGAACAAATTGCAATGTACACATTAGGAAAGAAAGAAAAAAAAAATTGTCATTTGAATTTTTTTTGTTAAATTTAAAATAGGTTTTAATTTTTTTTAAACCCGTTTTAAAAACTGTTAAAAAAGACTAAAAAATAATTTTCAATTTTTTTTTAATCTTAACTTTTTTAATTCGAAGTCAAATTAAATCTAAAAAGCAGAAATTTAATGAAGAGTACTGAAAAAAATTACTATTATTTTTATAGTTATTATAACAGTTTTTTAAAGTTAATTTTATCTCTTTTGTAAAAGTAATTTTATTATGACTGAATTTATTAAAATCATACCGAATATGATTTTTTTTTCTTTTTACTTCTTTGTACAAAGTAAAGGAAGAATTGTGATCGCCAAAAGATTTCGGTTACCAGATTTCAACGGAAATATCAATTTTCACCATCACTGAATCCATTTTGACTAGTTTCGGTGTGACGTCTGTACGTATGTATGTATGTATCTCGCATAACTAAAAACAATCAGTCGCAGGATGTTGAAATTTTGGATTTAGGACTGTTGTAACATATAATTGTGCACCTCTCCTTTTGATTGCAATCGACTGAACCAAAAGTGTCCAAAAAACCTAAAATTTAAAACAATTTGGATTTTGGACTTTTTCTTAAATGCCGTAATAAGAACTTTTTACGAGAGCTTTTCAACGATATATCATAAAGTGGTACTTATTTTCATTTGTTTCAGTTATAGCTAAATAACATTTTAATTTATGAAATATTTGGATCTTAAGTGAAGGCAGATCGGTTCGAATCAGACTTCATCTCCTTTTTTTTTAACTTTTTTTTAAGTATATCGATTTAGTGATTATTAATCTGTGATTGTAAAAAAAAAGTTTACAATAAACAATTATTCAAAAAAATAAAAAAAAATAAAAAGTACGAAAAAATCTGAAGTTATTTGTTAAATAAAATTTTATGTACTTTTAAAAATGTGTATATGTAATAGATATGGTAAAATATCTGATTATTTAATATTAATTGAAAATTTTAATTTAGAATCGTATTATTTTTAGATTTTCTAGTTTAATTTTATTTAATTCCGGAATTTCTGTTTAATTTTATCTACATTAACTAAAGAGTGACTAAAAAAGAGACCCTCACAAGAACAACATATACATTGAAGCATATATGCCCGATCTTTAGTAAATTGCAAAAAATTCTTATCTTTTAGTTCATTACTCCTCTGATAATATTGTCGGACAATATTCTTCATAAGTCGGAGTTTATCATCATTTCGTTTATTTGTTTTTTGTTGCCAATCATTTAATCGCTCTTTGGTTTGATGTAATAATTCTGATCTTAATTTGTGTATATGTTTTCTAGTTTTCAAATTTTCTTTCTATATTTAGTATCTTCTCTTAATCTTTTTATTCTTTCTTTGATTTTAACATTTTCTTCCTCTTTATACTTATCATCTTCTCTTAATTGTTATTTTCTTCCCTTGTTCTTAATATTTTCTTCCCCTTCATATTCATCTTCTTGTCGTTTTTTTTGAGATATATATTTTTACATGTTAATTTTTTTTCTTCCTGTACGATTGTTTCTTTTTCATTTTTGATTATTCACCAAACAATCCATTAATAAAAACTGAGTATTTTACACGATAAGGTCGAAATTAACATTTGTAACCAGTATGCAGGAGTTCACTTAATGGAATAGTTTAGTTATTACTAACTTTTATTTATACGACCAGAAATCTAAATTTTTTTAGTTAGCAACTCACGAAGATACGAATTATACTGACCTAGTAATACGAATAATAAAGGGACTTTTACTTTATCCTAATATTTCATGTAAGATTGTTGAATTAATAATTTTATAAATATTTGATGTTAATAAAAACTAATATTTCAGCAATTGTGTAACTGTCCACTTTATTAAAGAATTGGAGGATCGTATCTTACTTTCAATTGAGATAAGTTTAAATAAAGTATAGCAAAAAATGTGTATATGTAATTTAATAGGCGTACAAGGAAGTCGTGTATTGTCCACAACAGATTTTTAGTAATAATTGTCTTGCGCTGGCAGAGTTACTTTAACTGTAGTGAAATATGTATCTATGAGAAAGACAGAGCTTAAATTAATATAGAGTAATTAAATGTGTGTTTTATTCATTATAATTTAATTAGATCTCCTTCTATGTAAATTCTTATTATTTAGATTTCATCAATTAAAAATTACAAAAATTAATAAATTTTAAGAATATATATAAATTTATTTTTTCATATAGACCTAAAGAGCTTTCTTTAAGCTAGGATTGATTAGCTCATTCCTATTCGTCTTATTTGCGTGTGACATTTTATTATTATTATTAGTATTATTTTTCTAGTTGTAGTAAATAAAAATAAAAAATATTTTCGTACACAAATTTTAATTGTATTTAAAGTACTTTGATGCAAAATTATTATTAAAGCTTATCTTTTACATATGTATTAGTTGCATTATTAAATTTTATGAATTGAACTTATTATAATTGACGTACTCTAGCCTAGATAATTATTCAAAGCAAACTAGATAAAAACATTTAAATTTAAAATTTTTTATCGTATTTTATATAAATGTTATGCGTGCGTATTTATTTAATTTGCATTTTTTTTTTTTATTAATATAATAGCTTTATTTCGTGCATAATAAAAACAGTTCTGTAATGGTTAAATTTATTATACTTAGCATAAATGTTTATATGTATTTATTCATTTATTAACTACACGATAAGATATATTCACAATTACTTTATTATTTTGAGGAAAAAATCTCAACCTGCTCGGGAATCGAACTTTTTTTTCTAAACTCCGAGAACACCGTTAGGTACTGCTTCAGAGGGTGAGATGAATTGGCAATTTTGTAGCGTGTGAAAATGCCATGCCTGACCGGAATTCGAACCTGGGGCCTCCAGATGAAAGGCCGAGACCGCTACCACTCGCGTCATGGAGACCGGCTCTGGAATTGAACGAAGAAAACCTGTTCAGTTACCAATTCTTGTGAACAGTAGTACATCACTCCAGTTTTAGAAGATACGCTAACCATTATTAGGAACAATAATACTAATAATAAACATTCTCTAAAGTTAAACTTACGGGATAAGTAAGCAAACCTTTGCTAGTCATAACAGATTTTAGAGAAGGTGATGGTCTATCACCAATATTATTTAACTTGATTTTGGACAAAAAAGTGAAAACCTTTATACAAGTGCAAAGATCGAAACGTCAAAATAAGATGATTAGCCTTTGCTGACTATCTGGCTATTTAGTTGAATCGAAGGAAAACACAGTAGATAGTAAAAATAGAAGAGTTAACAGGAATAGGCCAAAACGTAGACCTACAGGTATCCATTACCAAGACGGAAATAATGACGAATATCAAATCATTCACACAAGACAATAGGGGTATTAATACGGAAAGATAAATTCAGCAACTGCTTTACCAACGTAAGATTATAAGGAGAACAAGAATAGATAAATTGTCAATTGGAAATAGAATATTATAAAACTGAGAAGCCAAAATTTATCACCAAAGAAATCCACAATAAAAAACGTATCTTCAAGATCGTGAAAATTAACACATTATGCAACTGTAGCAAGACGTAATTTTATATGGTTTTGAAACATTATACCTAATCGACCTCGAAAGTTCATTGAAGATCGAAAGAATCTTACTAAGGAAAATCCATGCATTTAAATGTAACAGGGGAAGGATACAAACTAAAATCTAACAAGGAGATCTAAAAAAATCAAGAAGACCTAGAAACAGATTAAACAAGATTAAATTTCCTGCAGCATATGATGAAGATGGACATAAACAGATTAAATAAACAAATTTTTGACAAGCTGTGAAACATGAAAAACAAATCAAATTACTCCAGATGGAAGAGGACTTCCAAAGTATAGGATTGAAAGAAGAGGACTGTTGCGATAGAGATAAGTTTCGTAGAATAATTTACAATATAAAGGTTCTTGTACTAGAAAAAAGGTCAGGAAAAAATGGAACAGATGACGAAAAAATGAGAAATGCATGGAAGAAGAGAAAAGAAACAAGAAAGAAGTGATATTTGCGCGGTTTAAGTTACAAAAAAGAAAACAGTTATATAAGTAAAGTTTATAGAATATATCGAACTGCGGGCGGTCTAATAAAATTAATTTGAGGATAGCGGGTCCGGCCATTGAAACGTATTATGGAATTGATGTTTTATTAAGTATTAGTGTGCACTATATCTGTCTAATGATTAAGATCTACTCCGTAACAGAGAGAATGCCATAATAATTAATATGAAACGATTACAAAAATAAATGTTAAGGCATATATCAACTTCATTTTTCGTGGGGAAGGGATGGTGTCCAGTCATCTACCTACGCGTTGCCTTAAAATACGTTTCAAGTATTGAAAATTTGAAATTGCGAAAAAGAAATTTCATTTTGAGGGCCCCCACACTCAAAGCGAAGCATTTAGTTAAAATTAACTTTTGAGAAAATAATTCCTAAATGGTGATAATAAATTTAAAAAATCTGATGTTGACACCACATGACTTCCTTGTACGCTTATTAAATTACAAAATGTTGCTGTGAATCAAACATTGGCGTTGTTGAAACAAGTGAAAATAAATGTATGTTAAATGTAATTTTAACTTAATAAATAAATCCATCTATTTTTTTATTTTATTTTTTCCAAGCTACGATTTTTTGCTTCCTTGTACGAAGTAAAGGAAGTATTGTGATCGCAAAACATTTCGAATTTTCAGTTTTCAACGGAAATATCCGTTTTGATCATCCCTGAATCCATTTTAACTAGTTTCGGTATGACGTATGTGTGTACGAATGTACGTTTTTATCTCGCATATGACAAAAACGATTAGCCGTAGGATGTTGACATTTTGGATTTAGGACTGTTGTAATGTCTACTTGTGCACCTCCCCGTTTGATTGCAATGGACTGGACCAAAAGTGTCCAAATAAGCCCTCGTTGAGAACTTTTCAACGATATATTATAAGTGGTACTTATTTTCATTGTTTCCAAAGTTATAGCCAAATAAAATTCTAATTAATGAAATATTTGGATCTTACAAGCGGAAGGCACATCGGTTCGAATCCGACTTTTTTTTTAATTGAAATATATTGATTTATTAAAAATTATTAACCTCTCATTGTAAAAAAATTTTTGCAATAAATAATAATTCAATAATAGGAATAAAAAAAAAAAATATATATATATATATATATACGTATATGAAAAAAAATCAGAAGTTATTAGTGAAATAAAATTTTATGTACTTTTAAAAATGTGTATATGTAATTAATTAGGTGTACAAGGAAGTCATATGGTGCTCAAATCATATTTCGTGAAACATCTGATTATTTAATGTTAATTGAAAATTATAATTTGGAATTGTATTTTTTTATTTATGCATTTGCTTCAGTCTACTTGATAATAAATATCGTTATAAAATTTAGTAACCTTCTCCTGTTTCATTTTTGTCTTCATTTTGTTGATGGTTACATCATAATAATTTAAAAAACATATTATTAGATACATGTAAGACTTACATTTATTTAAAGAGTAATACAAGGACTTTTACTCTAACCTAATATTTCAGGTAAGATTGTTGAATTAATAATTGTATAAATATTTGATGTTAACTAATACTTAAGCAATTTTTCTAAACATTTTAGGTTTTAATAACACTTTATTAAGGAGTTGGAGGATCGTATCTCACTTTCAAATGAAATAAGTTTGAATGAAGTGAAGCAAAAAATGTGTATATGTAATTTGATAGATGTACAAGGAAGTCATGTGGTGTTAAATAAGATTTTTTTATAACATATTTACGTAAGTGAATTTCGTAGAATTTAGTAATTAATTCTAGAAAAGTAAAAAAAAAAAAATAATTGAAAATGTTAGAATAAGAGACAAGAACATTTTATTTATAAGTGTATAAATGAATGTATGTGTGTGTATATGTGTGTGTGTTGTATGTTTGTATAGTGGGCTGGGAGTAGGGAATGTTAGTGGGTGTGTGTTTGTACTCATCTAGTAACATTTATCTTGAAAAGAACAATTAAACTGTTGTAAGCTTCACAGGGGGCTGTTATATGGTAGTTGAGATCCCCATCGTGGTTTCAATTACCATTTCGTTTTTATAAGTTAATTGGTTACGTCTAACTTAGTGTGTTTGTTGTCAGTTAAAATGAATACTAAGGTCTTACACATCACAAAGTGTTTATTACTGCATATTCTATGTCTGCAATATCAAATATATTGCACTAGTTTCTAAGAAAATGTAAATAGTTCTTTACAGTTAATGAATACAGACTAAAAAAAAAAACACGGTTTTTTTTATTAACCATGGTCTGCATTAAATAATTTATTACTGCTTCTGATTGTAATTAACAATTTATCTTAATTTTTTTTTTCTTTTTTGTTAACTTATGATGACACAGAATCTTTCATGAGTAAGAATTTAATGTCGTACGTGATTCTTCTCGCCTAAGCATTCTCCAAATATGCTGTATGCCTCATTTTTATTTATGTATGCTATTTACTTATTTAATTTATTGCAATAATTCTCAGAACAGTTATTATGTAATGAATCACATGACAAAAAATTTCCCCAGTCAAAAGATGCAATGTCATAAATATTTTAGTAGGAGACTAAACGTGGTATACCTCGGAAATATTAATTTTATTGTGATGTAAACAGTATTAATAATAATCATTTGGAGGCGTTACCATATCAGGTGGGCATCAAAGAAAAGAACTGGGAATTAAAATGGTTGCATCTAAAAGGGAAGTCTTAATGAAACAGCAGAACTTAATAATTAAAAAAATGGAGTGGTGATAACGTCACGCAATATGATTTGGTTATTTTTCTGTTGTTTAATACACATATTGTTGATGTCACTGACAAAAATTAAGACCTACAAATTGATTAAAATACAAAATACAAATTTTAATTAGTTAAAACTGATTTTTATAAAACCTTTTTGGTGGTACCTTAAGGTATTAGGAGCACGAATCATTTGTGCTCAGGCAGAGTTTAGTGCCTATCAATTTATTCCCCTTAATAATTACATAAATATCTACAGGCTGATTCTCAGTTACAATTACCATTTGAATTGAATGAGGTATAAAATGCCGTGACTGGTCTAGATTCAAAAACAGAACCTTTAGGTTATAAAATAGAAATTCTGTTATTAAATCATGGTGGAGCATTTACAGTATTAATTATTTATTATAATTTTTTCATAGATGCACATTTATAATATTTACATTTATCTAAGTTACCTGATAAACAATTATCATTAAGCATTAATTTTATTAGTAAGTGTATAGTTCTTTCATAAAAGCTATTCTTAATAGAAATCACTTTTTTGAAAAAGGTACAGCCTTTTAAATTAAAAAAAAGAATTAGTCGTACTTAGAGGCGTGTATGTATTTAATTTTTTTTCCTGGTTGCACAACGAAGTATCATTGTCAGTGTCCAGAGACAATATCAATGTAGTAAACAGATAAATATTAAAAGGCAACAAAAATTAATTTAAAAACTAAATAACAGTAATATAAAAACACAGCATAGATAGACCACACTATTCAGAAAACAGACAAAATCATTCAAAACAGTGTGAGTAGTGAAAGGAGGCTGCAAACAGGCCTCTTTTGCTGCATGATCAGCACGCTCATTGCCTAAAATTCCAATATGACTAGGAATCCAGCAGAAGCTCACAATTATGTTACGCTGAGTCATTTCAGAAATAACAAACTGTATATCACAAATAACAGAGTGTCTGGACTACATGTGTCACTAATCCCCTGCAAGGCACTCATGGAATTTGAACAGACAAGTACGAGTCAGAATGTTGGGCTAAAATTATTCTCAATATTATATTATTAACTGGTTCATTGAGATAAATAAAAGTTCTTGTTTAGATTATATTCCAAACTATTTTTATTGTAATATTCAAACTTATGCTTCATATGCGTAACATTTTTATAAATTAATTAATTTTACATGATTGTTAAATACGTGTGGAGTCTCTGGAGGTTGGTACTAGAGTGACTGACAAGAGCTTTAGACCATAGTTAAAAATCCATTAAAAAGGAGGAAGAAAACAGTGAGAAACCTTTATTTAAAAATTAAATAACTTAAATAACCTCATTTAAATAACCCTAGTCTTAACAGAATGAAAAATTAAAAAAATTTGGCACCATTATTAGAACATTGGGAAATAAAGCCAGAATAAAAATAACTGCTCATTTTTTATATATGTTCATTTTTCATGGGTTACTATGAATCAGCAGGATCTAAAACGTAGAGTTTAGAACCTATGTCAAAAGAATTTCTGATACGTACTTTATTTTTGTAATTTACATTTGGCTCTCTGTTTTCTCTGTGGTATTGGACTTAAGATAAAATTTGCTGTTGAAGATAATAAGCACTAAGATGTAGAGATTGGTGACGTAAAAAGAACAAGGGTACAATAATTGAGGTTCAACTGATGTTATAAATGAATGATTGAATGTAAAAAAATTAAGGATTCCATTTTTATATAAAATGTATCAAACAATTATAAAAAGCCAATACTAACAAAGTATCAGGTAGTAAATGTCAAACTACGGTAGTAAACTATGGTTATATACTGGTAAGGTACATGGTAAGTATATAAGTTCAAAGTAATTAAAAATAAAGGACTATATTTCTTGTAGACAGCGTGGTGTTCATATCATAGCTTAGGACTATCACATATTCAACGCTTTAAATTGGATCCCAGCCAATCATACATTTAAACTAAATGAAACATTTCTATTTAATCGCAATTGATTTGAATGAAAATAGGTCATAAATGTTATTTCATGGAAGATTATAAATTAATTATATGATTGAAGGACATTAGCCGGAAATAGTTAATATGCAATCATTGTAAATTAATTGCCGAGTCATCAGTAAAAATTGTAATGTAATGCAACACATAAAGCTTTATTAACCATATACTCAAATGCCACAAGTTCTTAAGATATATATATACACAATATGTTTTATTAATGATAAGATTTAATGTGAATGAATTAGTCTTGCATGACAGATATATTTTACAATTTTTAAAAATATTATCTATTTGTTTAATAATAATTAAATATAAACTATAAATATAATAATTTGTTTCTGAAGAGTAAATAAACATTTTAAACCGGTTAAACACCCTCATATCCCTCAACTGAAGTTTCAGTTGAGGGATGTGAGGATGTTTAATTTGTAAAATGCTAAAATGATTGGCTTTTAATTATTTATACTACAGACAATTTATTACTGAAGTTTTTCTCAAACATTTTGATTTTTTATTTTCCCATTAGATAACCAATTTTCCATGATACTTGAGAAACAATGACAAATCTTATCTTTAAAACACTTCCACAAAATATCACATTTTTATATTTATTTTCTCTGTTGAGTTAATCAATGTAAATAATTCATTATTTCACAACAGAAAGGGACACATTAATTTGATTTATTTACATTTTCTCTTTCCAGTTATTTATATCGCTGTGATATGTGTAAAACATCTGAGTTGCAAGTGATACTAGTCAGAGTTTCTTTCTCTGAAAGTGGTGATTTCATCATACAACCAATCCCTGTAATAAGTAGAGTGAATATCACTTGGAGTAAATATCATTTGTATTTCAGTGGATACTGGCTGATTGGCTCAGTAAAGCAAAAATCACTTCACTCCTTACTTTCTTAATAATGTTGACAAAGGATTCTCTTGTTATTCTTGTATTTGTTTATAACATTCTGATTTATATCAGGTTGCTTTGTCTACAAACATTACTGTTATACCAATTAACATATATTTATTATTACATCATGTAATTTTTTTACCTCCTTCCTGAGATGTAGATGTTTGTTTAATTGCATAACTTGATACCACACTGATAGAAAAAAGAAAATTAATAAATGTAATTGTAATAATAATATAATTTTTTGCAATTACAATGTACATTATAAGTTTTATTAATAATAAGCTTTTAACAATAAAATAAAAAACAATTTATCTAAGAGTAACAAAAAATTCAAATAACAAAAAATATAAAGGCCATTCTCGTCAATCGGTACCAAAATTACAAAATTAATAAAAAAAATTTGTCTACTGAATATGGAAAATTTTCAATCAGTTATTTTTACTTTACCGTTTAGCGCTATATCAGAGCTGTAAGTTTAGAAAGGAAAATATTGCCCAATTTGGGCATATGCGGTTTTCACCGGATCTTGACGTTTTGACACCTAAGGAACACAAAAAGACCGGATGGAAATTTTCCGAATATTCAAATGTAGGTGTCTGTTTTTGGTGTCGTACTCTAAATCACCTTATATCTCCAGAACTACTGGACCGATTTTGACCAAACTTGGCTATGTATTTTATTACCATTAAATTTTCAACTTAAAAGGTCAAGGAGTGAGACTGTAGAGCAAGGTTACCCTCAGTATCTCGAGATTTTGCTTAATTAAGGTCTTATTTTTTTTTAGACAAATTTGTTAATTAAAAAAAATAATATTTGAAAAAAAATTGTTCAAAATCGCACCCCTACCCCAAAAAATGCTCTAAACTAATGGCTAAGTGGGTATACTGGGTCAATAATACCCCCTGTCACCACATGGAACGCTAGTGTAACACTGACGTACAGCTGTATGCGCGCGCGCTTTAGTTAGAATCATTGAATTAAATAAACAAAAAAGTATTATATTTAAATAAAATGATAAATATTTTTAATTAAGTTGTGTGTGTGTGTAAGCCGTACATCAGAAAAAACCGCGTGACGGGAAAGTCCTACAACAGTGTTGTCAGATTTTTAAAAAGGATGTGACCGTTTTCTATATTTTTAAAAAGTAAATTAATACAGATTGTCAAAAACTACTTATGGAAATATTTAATTATACGTACTAATAGTGATTTATAACTGAACTTAAAAAATCCATCATAACTGTGCTGTAATATTAAAATGTTCTTATTCTAATTCGACGTCGTAAATTACAACGTTGCGTGTTATATGCTATGAATTCATTTCAAATCTATTACTAGTGAATATAAAAGAAGAGATAGGGTAAACGGTTATTAAAGTAAACTGAAAAACATGATTACGCTCTACCTCGTTTAAAAGCATGAAATTTAAAATCTGTAACTTGATGGTAATTTTGACTGTAAAAACAAGAGTCATTAAGGAAAATGCATGGGTATATAAAAAATAAGTAAATAAATAAATGAATAAAGAAATAATAATAATAATAACAATAAAAAGTATTTATTAATAGACAATAAACGATATTTATGAATCAGTATGATATGAGGATTTAAAAATCTTTTTTTTAAATAAAAATAAAAACAAAACAAACAATTATTGTCGTTTTAAGCAATTACAGTAGAAAACAAAAATATAAACTAAAGTATTTTAACCACCAAAACCTTCAATTCGGATTGTTCGATAATTAACATACAACTAGTAAAATTTATTTATATATACATTTTTTTTTTTACTTCAAGTTGAAAACGTGAAATGTCTATCTACATAGATAATCTATCAGGAGTTCTATAGAGTTCTGTTTTAGGTCCGATTCTATATTTAAAATACACTGCAGACCCCCCCCCCCCTCCTCCGTACGTGTGGAGGTCGCCTGGGCGTGATGAGGTCGGGGCCACCCCGACCCTTATGCGTCCGATGGTGGCCTGCGGTAAGTGGTATGTGGTAAGTATGTTGTGTGTGTCATTGACTGTTTATGAGTGTGTATGTTGAGGAATGTGTCTGTGATGCGATTGTGTATGTGTGTGTGCGATTAGTGTGTTGCTATTGTATGCTGTGTAAGTTTTGACAAATGTGGTTGTTGTTAAGGGGATAAATGTGACTTGTGATGTGTAACGACGTGTGCAGTTTGTGGTTGCTGTTATGTTGTGTTGCGTGTGTGGTGCGCTTTTGCCTTATGTGATCTTGTTCGTGTGTGTGACTTTCTGCGTGGTGTTTGATTATGTGTGTGGGCGTATTACCCTCTTCCTGATGAAATACACACCAGCAGTACCAGAAAGGGGGTAGCCAGGGTTGGAGGTTTAGTTGGTAGTGCGCAGGAATACATACGCACTTAATACCATCTTGTGGAAGCTGTTAGAGAGTCCGACACTGCTTCAGCGCCCGTAAATGGGGTTCCTCCACCTCTTTAACAGAAAAAAGACCTTTCACTACAGAGTGGTAAATGGTGAATCCGACCTTGCCTCGGAGAAATTGCTAGCTACACTCGAATTTATCAACTGCGTAGATGGGGGATAAAATCAATCCTACCAAATCGAGTCACGTGACATTTACCATGAGGAACAGCAATTGTCCTTCGGTTCAACTGGACGGTACTCTCATCCGTGACGAGGACACGGTACCGTACCTCGGATTATATGTAGATCGTCGAGTGACCTGGAAAGATCACATCAGAGAGAAGAGGAAACGATACTAAACTTGTACGATTGTACTGACTCTTAGGTAGACGGTCTCATTGTCCTTAATGAATAAATTGTTGCTGAAAAAGTTGATTACGCTCTACCTCGTTTAAAAGCATGAAATTTAAAATCTGTAACTTGATGGTAATTTTGACTGTAAAAACAAGAGTCATTAAGGAAAATGCATGGGTATATAAAAAATAAGTAAATAAATAAATGAATAAAGAAATAATAAAAATAATAACAATAAAAAGTATTTATTAATAGACAATAAACGATATTTATGAATCAGTATGATATGAGGATTTAAAAATCTTTTTTTTAAATAAAAATAAAAACAAAACAAACAATTATTGTCGTTTTAAGCAATTACAGTAGAAAACAAAAATATAAACTAAAGTATTTTAACCACCAAAACCTTCAATTCGGATTGTTCGATAATTAACATACAACTAGTAAAATTTATTTATATATACATTTTTTTTTTTACTTCAAGTTGAAAACGTGAAATGTCTATCTACATAGATAATCTATCAGGAGTTCTATAGAGTTCTGTTTTAGGTCCGATTCTATATTTAAAATACACTGCAGACCCCCCCCCCCCTCCTCCGTACGTGTGGAGGTCGCCTGGGCGTGATGAGGTCGGGGCCACCCCGACCCTTATGCGTCCGATGGTGGCCTGCGGTAAGTGGTATGTGGTAAGTATGTTGTGTGTGTCATTGACTGTTTATGAGTGTGTATGTTGAGGAATGTGTCTGTGATGCGATTGTGTATGTGTGTGTGCGATTAGTGTGTTGCTATTGTATGCTGAAGTAAGTTTTGACAAATGTGGTTGTTGTTAAGGGGATAAATGTGACTTGTGATGTGTAACGACGTGTGCAGTTTGTGGTTGCTGTTATGTTGTGTTGCGTGTGTGGTGCGCTTTTGCCTTATGTGATCTTGTTCGTGTGTGTGACTTTCTGCGTGGTGTTTGATTATGTGTGTGGGCGTATTACCCTCTTCCTGATGAAATACACACCAGCAGTACCAGAAAGGGGGTAGCCAGGGTTGGAGGTTTAGTTGGTAGTGCGCAGGAATACATACGCACTTAATACCATCTTGTGGAAGCTGTTAGAGAGTCCGACACTGCTTCAGCGCCCGTAAATGGGGTTCCTCCACCTCTTTAACAGAAAAAAGACCTTTCACTACAGAGTGGTAAATGGTGAATCCGACCTTGCCTCGGAGAAATTGCTAGCTACACTCGAATTTATCAACTGCGTAGATGGGGGATAAAATCAATCCTACCAAATCGAGTCACGTGACATTTACCATGAGGAACAGCAATTGTCCTTCGGTTCAACTGGACGGTACTCTCATCCGTGACGAGGACACGGTACCGTACCTCGGATTATATGTAGATCGTCGAGTGACCTGGAAAGATCACATCAGAGAGAAGAGGAAACGATACTAAACTTGTACGATTGTACTGACTCTTAGGTAGACGGTCTCATTGTCCTTAATGAATAAATTGTTGCTGAAAAAGTTTTTTCTAAAACCAATATGGAAGTATGGAGTACTACTTGTAACAGTAACGTTGAAATCATCAACGGTGTCAAAACAAGGTGCTCAGGATGTATCATGGGTTCCACGGTTCGCTAGGAATGATTTTGTGCACCGGTATCTTGGGGTGCCACGTGTTTGTGAGGACATACGTAGGAATAGTGGGAATTACGTATCTAAGCTGGATAAACACGGGTTGGTTATATCAGAGTCCTGGGCATCCAACAGTAGTGGTGACCCCTAAGGACCCCCAGCTAAATCTTCACCCAAGCTGTCTCATCCTCATCCACTCTTCAAAACCTAGATTCCCTCTTCTCCCTTTATCTTACAGATATTAGTCAGGCAACCGCCTTCAGACATCACATGCGACTCCCTCAGATGCATTTCTAATGGCGCTTTTCAAAATTGGTTCAGGGATGGAGGGATATCATAAAAAGCCAATTTAAATTTTCTTCAGAGGTTCCTTAGAAAAAACTTTACTTTGGCAAATTTTTTATCTACATTGCACGTACGAGTATGTATATAATTTTTTTTTTTTTTTAAATCAATCACTACCTCTTAAAATTGAAATATTATGTTTTTGCTCTAACCTCCTTCTTTTTTAATGTATTTAAAAAATCTATGGTATTTTACAGGGCTATTAAAAACGTTTACAGTTTTCCAAAATCATAACCCCAGACCTTAAACACAGAAACGATTTTTGAAAATTTGTAAGTTCTTGTTTTATCTTTATTGGAGAGGGTGTTAGATCTAGAGAACATTTTAAATAAGTAGATTTGTTAAGCTTAACTTATTTATGAATATGTTTATTAAATTTATTCTCCACCTCTAAAATATATAATATTTTATTTTTTTGTTTTTTTGGGTTTACCTTTTTTAATTTTTATTAAAAAAAAGTTCTCTTCGTCACTCTAAGGCGAATTAAAATTTAAGTAGTTTTGGTTCTTAAAATACACTCTGGACCTAAAATAAGAAATAATTTATTTTTTCCTATCATAAAACTATAAATTATTTTTTCAATATTTTTAACAATTCTTTTTTTTTACTTATATGTATCTCTTTTTTGTTTGTTAAGGATCACTTTTCTTCACGTTTCACAAGAGCATAAAGACGTGTTACTCCAAATGAAGTTATCAAAAAGAATAAAATTCTGTAGTTTTCTTTAGTTTTCTAAAGAAAAATATGAATAATAATTTGAAATTAGATATGCTAAAAGTGAAGTGAATGTGAAAATAAATGAAGCCGCCCTTGATTTTTTATCGTAATTATGAAGAGAATTTTTAAGCTTCAAACTCATCTGCAAGAATATTACGTGACTAAAACTGTAAATAGGATGAGCGGTAATTTTAACTTTGTTCTACAAATTAACAATTAATCATTTTTATCACGGATAAAAAGAGTAAATAAATAAAAATATTTACATTATATAATGTCGCGTAATAAAAGTAAGTAGCAGTTATAAAATTCTATACATTCTATTATAAAACAGACTATGTAAATTTATCGTATATATTATTTTTTTTAAATATGATTACGAAGTCAAAGTACTATGAAAACAAAAACGTTCTAGCAGTAACATATTTACAATAAAAATCAATAAATTTCTTAAATCGGACGGTAACCGTTGAATTTTCTCTGAAATTGACAGATATTTGAATATGAGACAACAGAGATAAATTATGCTTTTGTTGTGTCGTTGATTTATCATAAAAATGAAGTTAACTGCAAAAAGATTCGACCAAAGGGCATATCTTCAGTTTAAGTGAAAGACTTTAACGGAATAAAAAAAAATTGAAAAAGTAAAATAAAATAAAATAAAAATATCATTAATGTGTAAAAAATAACACTTTAAACCTTGGATTTAGAAATTCGGGTCAAATTATAAATTTACTTTACCGTTTATAAATTAAAATTTAGACTAATCCTAAACAAAAAACTTATTAAAACTTACAGTAATTTATCGTCGATTTAAAAAAAGTCAAGATTTAAAAATATTTGAAAAATTATTATTTTTTAGACTATAGCAATTTAAAAAATCAAAAATCTGTATTATATTATCTATGTTATTCACTGGGGTATGTGTATATATATATATATATATATATATATATATATACACACACCAGTATCCCCCACGTCACGGCTTCGCCCGTGCTGTATGGTTACTTGCGTTTCCCGTCAGGTCAATTGTTTTTAATTTTTTTTGTCACAACAGTGGCTGTAGCTGTGTTGGTTGAGCCGCCACGCCATTCACCGTCGCACCCCTTAAAAAATGGAAATTCCAAAAAATCCAAAATGAGTTTTTAAATATAAATCAGAATAATATTTGCAAGCTCAAAAAAATAGAGCATCCCCCTTTGCAGCTTCGCCCGCGCTATATGATTACTTGCATTTCCCGTCGCGGTAGGGTATATTTTACCGGTCATGGCTCACTTTGCTCGCCCTTACCGTCTAACCAAAGGACTCTGCCCCTTGAATCCCACTGTGTTCATTAAATTCATGCTTGTAAAAATAATAATGATAAATAAAAATTAAAGCCTGTTCAATTTATAAAAAAAAAAATTAGAGTATTGTAATTTCTTCAAAGCAACAGTTTGGTCAGTACAGGACCCGAAACTTGGCCGAGATTCGGAGGTTCCGGATTCGATTCCAGTTCAGGCATGGCATTTTCACACACGCTAAAAATCATTCATCTCATCCTCTAAAGCAATACATAACGGCGGTCCTGGAGGTTAAACAAAAAAAAGGACCCGACACTTTGAGTGATCTAAGAATGAGTTTCAAAACAGTAGGCCTCCATCTTAAAAATATTAGTTATAACTGGTTATTCGTACTTGTTACAGTAAAACAATTTTTTTCCCGGTTCTTAGCGTTACCCGAAAACCACCACTAGAAGGTGACCGTACTTCGTTTTTTATCTTTTTTTTATAATTTTTTAATTACTTTTATATTTTTTAGTTAAGTAACAAATACCAATATATAGTTATTTGTTCGGAACAACAGTTTGATCAATAGAGGATACGAAACTGAGTGATCTGATGAATGCGAGTTTCAAAATAGTTGTACCCTTTAAAAAAAATTGAATTTCAATAAAACCTGAAAATGGTTTTCAGGTATTTATCTGAAGAGTATTTGCAAGCACCAATCTATTGAATATCATGTTTAGTATAGTCGGAAATGAAAAAAATTTGCAATCATTGTTCAAAAATGTTTTTACCTTTCTTCATCCCTATCAAGGTAGAATTTCGAAAAATCTAGAAATCGTTTTTAGATAATTAAATGGAAATTACGTACAGAAAAAATCAAGTAGATATATTCATTTGTTACCGATTAATTAAAAAAAAATTAGCCGGGTTTCAAAAATAAATTGAAAACCCATTTTAACCCTTTGTACTCGGAATTTAAAAAAATACGGAAATTAATTTTCATATATTCACATTAAGATTACACACATCAACAATCAAGTTTGTAACTTCAAATGTGTACAATATCTCTGTACATTTATAATTGAAGAAAAGAATCTACAAGGAATGTTTATATTAATACGCATCGGTCAAATTTCTTGATAATCATTATAACCATTAAACAACAAAGTGAAGAAAGGTCAAAAGGTTAAACTAAATTTAAAAAAATATATAGTCGGCAACAAAAGAAGACAGGCTAATCAATTGCATAAGATAATTTTGACTGAATTCGCATATGCAGATTATTGATTCGACAAGGACGAAATAGTTATCAACTGTTTTTGCTTCCACTTTGTATTGGTTTTATTTTAGAGTGGCTTAAAAATCATGGATGAACAATAATTGAATTTAAAAAGTGTAGATATTTTTATTAAAGTTAATAAATGTGTTCAATGTGTAATATTTAAAGTATAAAAGTAATGTTTTGGGGTACATAAATTAAAATCTAATAATGTGTTAAACAAAGATGTATAATACGAAAGGTAAAGTCGATAGATGGGTGGAATATATTGAAGAGTTATACGGAGGAAATTAATTAGAAAATGGTGTTATAGAGGAAGAAGAGGAAGTTGAGGAGGATGAAATGGGAGAAACAATACTGAGATCTGAATTTAAGAGAGCATTAAAAGATTTAAATGGCAGAAAGGCTCCTGGAATAGACGGAATACCTGTAGAATTACTGCGCAGTGCAAGTGAGGAAGCGATTGATAGATTATACAAACTGGTGTGTAATATTTATGAAAAAGGGGAATTACCGTCAGACTTCAAAAAAAGTGTTATAGTCATGATACCAAAGAAAACAGGGGCAGATAAATGTGAAGAATATAGAACAATTAGTTTAACTAGTCATGCATCAAAAATCTTAACTAGAATTCTATACAGAAGAATTGAGAGGGGAGTGGAAGAAGTATTAGGAGAAGACCAATTTGGTTTCAGGAAAAGTATAGGGACAAGGGAAGCAATTTTAGGCCTCAGATTAATAGTAAAAGGAAGATTAAAGAAAAACAAACCAACATACTTGGCGTTTATAGACCTAGAAAAGGCATTCGATAACGTAGACTGGAATAAAATGTTCAGCATTTTAAAAAAATTAGGGTTCAAATATAGAGATAGAAGAACAATTGCTAACATGTACAGGAACCAAACAGCAACAGTGATAATTGAAGAACATAAGAAAGAAGCCGTAGTAAGAAAGGGAGTCCGACAAGGATGTTCCCTATCTCCGTTACTTTTTAATCTTTACATGGAACTAGCAGTTAATGATGATAAAGAACAATTTAGATTCGGCGTAACAGTACAAGGTGAAAAGATAAAGATGCTACGATTTGCTGATGATATAGTAATTCTAGCCGAGAGTAAAAAGGATTTAGAAGAAACAATGAACGGCATAAATGAAGTGCTACGCAAGAACTATCGCGTGAAAATAAACAAGAACAAAACAAAAGTAATGAAATGTAGTAGAAATAACAAAGATGGACCGCTGAATGTGAAAATAGGAGGAGAAAAGATTATGGAGGTAGAAGAATTTTGTTATTTGGGAAGTAGAATTACTAAAGATGGACGAAGCAGGAGCGATATAAAATGCTGAATAGCACAAGCGAACGAGCCTTCAGTAAGAAATATAATTTGTTTACATCAAAATTTAATTTAAATGTCAGGAAAAGATTTTTGAAAGTATATGTTTGGAGTGTCGCTTTATATGGAAGTGAAACTTGGACAATCGGAGTATCTGAGAAGAAAAGATTAGAAGCTTTTGAAATAGGAAATAGGAGAATGTTAAAAATCAGATGGGTGGATAGTGACAAATGAAGAGGTATTGCGGCAAATAGATAAGAAAGAAGCATTTGGAAAAATATAGTTAAAAGAAGAGACAGACTTATATATAGGCCACATACTAAGGCATCCTGGAATAGTCGCTTTAATATTGGAAGGACAGGTAGAAGGAAAAAATTGTGTAGGCAGGCCACGTTTGGAATATGTAAAACAAATTGTTAGGGATGTAGGATGTAGAGGGTATACTGAAATGAAACGACTAGCAATAGATAGGGAATCTTGGAGAGCTGCATCAAACCAGTCAAATGACTGAAGACAAAAAAAAAAAGTAATGTAAATTTACTCTTTTTTTAATTTCTTAAAAAAAAGAGAATAGTATTTTATATTTATTTATGTAAGTTTAAGAATACCCTTGAACCAAATGCATGAATTTTTATGAATATTTTTTTTCTGTTGTAGAAGTCATACTCGGGTGATCGAATCGTAATTTTTTTCCTGATAACATCAGTGTCTAAACGAAAAATTAAGTAGGCAATTTAAAGATTTTTCTTTTTAATTTTATGAAGTTATTAATTTACTATTAAATTTTTTTTTATAGCGAGATGGTATTGTATTAAAGTATTTTCACGCAAAATTTCAAGAATTTTTTTTAACACAAGTATCTACAATCTATTCCTTTAGAACAATGACTAATTGTGTTGGATATCCATAATTAACTTGAAGAAGAGAAATCCCAACAGTAATTAGCTTCTTTATTTTTGGTTTATTTTGGCTGGCATCCTGCAAAAAACCTATGAATAATAACAAAATTAATTTTTGTAACGTGTGATAAAATGTCATGTCTGACCATGGTTCGAACCGAGAACCTCCGGATAAAAGGTAGAGAACTACCACTCCACCACGGAGATTGGATTCAAATAATATTAACGTTGAAAACTTTCTTTTTTTTTAGCAATATATTTTTTCAATCGGTCACCAAAAGGATTGTGACCATAAATACAATTTTTAGCTAAGAGTTACGTGTCAGGAGATCATCCAAAGATAGTCCATTTAAATTACAATATTAATAATATGCATTACCGTTTATGACACAGGTGAAGCAATTAGTTAACAAAAATAAAGATAAGAGATAACAAAGGTATCACAAATAATAAAGAAAACAGATAACAAACAATAAAGGCAAATAATAATAAAGTCGCGAAGCATTAAAGTCTTCCAAGTTAACATAAGAATATTTAAGTTAGATAAAAATAATATAGATTCTAAAAGTTTATCTTTAACATAATAATCATTGTATCACTCCACGGGTCATGCACTCCATCCATTCCCTCAAAGATCAGCGAAGTCCGGTACATTAGCCTCCTCAATCATCTTACTTCGTCATCGTTGTCAAGTAAATTCAACGCAGATAATTCACATGTTTATCCAGCTTACATACGTAATTCCTACTAGTCCTCCATATTTTCTCACAAACACGTGGCACCCCAAGATATCGGTGCACCAAATCATTCCTAGTGAACCGTGGAGCCTTAAACGCAGCCCTCACGAAAAGTCCATTATTATAGACATTTATTTAATATTATTTTATTTAATTTAACGTACTCGTACATTTAATTCTATTATTTTTGTAATATTATTCATTCGATCGATTCGAGTCATTCAGTTCAAACCCAGCTTGCGCAGTGATAAAGACTCACAGTTCATTAATTAAATTCATTAACGTTTGTGCTTTCCTTTCTTTATTTTTTTGTTTAGCCTTCGGAACCATTGTAAGGTATTACTTCAGAGGATGAATGAGATGATATGAATGAATATAGTCTTGCGCAGTCTGAGGTCGATCATTCCTGAGATTGATGGTTAACCCAACAACCAAAGAACATCGGTATCCACGATCTAGTATTCAAATTCTTATAAAAGTAACTGCCTTTACTAGGATTTGAATCTTAGAAATCTCGACTTCGAAATCAGCTGATTTGCGATGACGAGTTAACCACTAGACCAACCCGGCGGGTTAACGTTTGTGCTTTAACCGGTAAATATTCACTACTACACGAATTTATATAGTCTATGACACTCCCCCGGTCATAATCTAAATCGGTTCAGCCGTTGAGCTACTACGGTGGAACATACATACATACCCCCTTAATACATTACTCCTTTTTGGACAGTCGTGTAAAAAATATATAGTTATAGAAATAATTCCAGAATTGAGCCCCGTAATTGAATTTCTCAAGTTTTTATTGGACTGTTTCGAGTAAACCTACAATTGACTCTCAATTTCAATTATTTATGAGACAAGTAAGTGCATTTTTGGCGAGAGAAAGAGTAAATGAATACCTATAATTTTTTTTTTTTTTTTAAGTCAGTGTAAAGTTAAAAAGTAAGTTTCAAGAATTAAAATTTTGAAATTTTATTCGCTTATGAGTTGTATGGAATTAAAATTATACTAATCACACTATATCTTGGCCAATGAGTTTAAAATTTAGTAACATGCTTCGTAATTAAAATAAAAAACTTAATATGGTCTTATTTTAATCTTCAATCAGTTTTCTATTAATCTATGCAATATTATTTCATTAGTACCATTTACCTTTAAAAAATCTTAAGGAAAACTAAAAAAAAAAAAATACCCTTTTTAAAATAACTTTCAATTTTTTTTCTACTTTATCCCTCACCTGTAAAAATGTGGAAAACTCTTAGAATATCCTCAACAGATTTATGGAGCTTCTCCCTTACCTTTTCTGTTATGGAGTATTTTAAAAGTAACAGAAATTTTAGTCTAAAATAGTACTATATTGAATGATGATATACATTAGCTCATATGAAGATCATAACTGACGGCGCAATGTCTTATGCGCAGCAGTCCATAACAACAGCAATATGTTGCATGTTATTATGTAATCGTTACAACGGATTTTTCTCTCCTCAGCAATTAACATTTTTTTTTCAAATAACATTTTATACGGGTCATAATTACCATGTGATTAGTTAATTAGCACATCATAATAATTCTATTATCTTATGAGCAACAGTCCATAACAGCAGCAGTGTAGTGCATGTTATTGTGTAATCATTATATTGGTTTTCCTCTTCTCAGAAATTAATTTTTTTTTTAAATAACATTTCACGAGGAAAATAATGACCAAGTGACTAGTTAACTGGTACACTAACAAAAAGTTTAATCACAGTACACCTATTTTTATTTATCAAAGCGAATACGCCAGTTTTTTTATAATTAAAAGAATTTCTGAATGAAATATTATTAAAATAGAATAAAATACAGATAGGTTTTGAACAAAATAAGGAAACAGAAAAAGATGAAGAGGAAGACTCTCCAAACTCTACTTTTTTCCGTAGGAGGAGAGGAAAGCTCTTCCAGTCGCCTCCTTCCCGCGCAGACGGCAATGTCTGGCTCTCACCAACTAAAACTCCTCCTCCTGATACAATATACCCCGATTACGGGGCTTCAATGAGCCCCGTAAGCAAATATATTATGACAAACATTAATGAGATGGTTGCGTTTGTTTTTAATTTAAATGTTTCTTCATACGTGGATCTATTTTAGGAAGACACAAAAGCAAATTGTTTTGAAATGATAAGAAACGATTTCTATATTTAGTTTTTAGTGCAGCAATAGATGTAAACCCTTTTTACAGAGGTAAGACTTGGCGAAAGAGATTAATATTTTCAATGCTTCTGTGACTAAATTTCCACATTCACTTTGACGAGCAAGCCAAAACGTATCTAAATCCTTAGATGTGAATTGTAGTTGTAACGTTTTACCGCAGACATTTCGATGAGCTGGTCGTGAAGCTCAACCGGTAACTTAACAGCTGCATATATGTATCTCCCTACTAGTCGCAGAGTCTGGATAAAAGTCCCTTGCCGCTGTCATTCTTTTTTAACGGGTGGGTAATTGTTTATTTGACGGTTATATTTTAATCTGTTTTATTTATGGACGTTTTATTTATTGTGTATTGCTTTCCAATCCTTTAAACCATATTCAAATATTTACAGGGGTTTACCATGGGAGACTAGCCCATATGTGCTTCGTTCTCCCGGCTTGATTCCCCTTCAAAGGTAAAGTCCTTTCGAAGGTAAAGCCTTCCGGCCTAGCAGGAACGCGCCTGTTGAGGGTCCTAGTTGTTGGAGGATGCAATGCACTCCTCTTGCAGGAGGGAGTTCCATGTGGTGGCCTGACGTTATGCGATCCCTTACACCTCTTTTATACTGCTGAAAATACGACGTGTTCAAACATGACCAAATTACAAGGAGCACGTAAATATCTAGTTGGAACCTGTAAATTGCTCATGTTTGTACACTTCAAATATGCATGTTCATACCCGTCGCTATCAACGCAGTTAAATATTTTAAATTGATTTCATTGGGTTAGGGTTGGGATAAGGTGTTGCGAAATATTCATTATGTATTTTTTTAACATTTTTAGGGGTCGTGGAACTAAAAATGAATCACTGATCTTGAGGGTGGGAAGGTATATTCAGCATGGTTCTCATATCTCAAAATTTACTCAGCGTAGAATAATCTTTTATAATGCATTCTTTACTTATATACTTACATAGCTTAATGATCCGTGTAATTTTCTTTCTAAGTAGTAGCCAGAGTTGCATAAATTTTTTAGGAAAGTTATGCCACGGTATTTCATTGACTCTTAGTCTTTTTTTAATATAAAATGTAATCTGCCTCTGAAAAAGTTATATAGTGTAAGATAAGAAAGATACTTGTAAATAAAATTCACGCAATATTCCAAATATGATTCTGTTTTTTAATTAATCTTTTCCAACTTCTGTTCTCTAGGTACCGTTTGAATTTAGAAAGTAAAAACATCATGAAGGATGATCTCTTTCTATTCTTATTACAACATGAAGTAAACCATGGGCAACTGGATAATGAATTAATGAAAGACCAATTAGACTTTCTTCATGACTTTCTAAAAGGCCAGATTACAAAAAGAGTAACTCTTTTAATCTCAAGAAAAGGTACTTGAATGTAAATTTATACTCTGAACGTAATATTAATAATAGGCTAGCCCTTATGAAATACAAAAATTAGTGTTAATATAATGTTAGGCTTTAATAATGCGCAATCTGTCGTAATTTATTTTTTAATGAAGTTCAGTGTAATATTAAACAGCCTATTTTTTTATCAGCAAAAGTTGTTCAAATCGATGAAACAACAGTTCAAATTGATGATCAAACAACAGTTATAGTAAGCAATACAAAAGTAAAATTGAATAAAATTATTATGATTCATTGATAACTCTGTTCACAAACGGAATACATAAAAATGGTTATAAATTATGAAAAATAACTGATAAATGAAAATATATTCAGTAAACTTTAAACTGAATTTAATATATTTAAATATACGACGGTGACATGATATCCAAATAAATGGAATACGGAAATGATTATATGCTATCTACACTTCTTATCTTCATAATTTTGTTTTTTTTGTTTTTATTGGAGTCTCTTTCAAGTAGTTGATGCAAGAACGAGCATTCTGATAAAAAAAATCATTCAGTTTTAATCTTCAGATATTGGATTAATTTTTCATAAATTATTAAAATATAATTTCTTAAAAGTTAAAAAATCCAAAACTTAATTTTTCAAAAACGGTTTTCAAGTTTTGATAAAGTTTAATCTATATTTATTTCTGTGTAGAATACTAAGTTTTGAATTATAACTTTAACATTTATTGTCAAAGAGACAAAAAAAGAGTAGGCTATTTATTTTATGAGACTTCAGTTATCTCATCGATAAATTAGAATTTATCCTTACAGGAAACTAGAATTATTTAGATCTCACAAAGTTTTTGAATTATAGAACGCAAATGTGTTATTACAAAGGTTTGTTCTTTCTTTAATTTTTTTTCTGAGGTTTTAGAGACATCAACTACTTTGGTTATTCGCCCCTTTCCACTTCAAAAAATAAAAAATAAAAATAAAAAAAAATGTCTCTTCCTCCCTTACAAAAGAAAATTCGCAACATAGTCAGGGCCTAGTCGTGTCAAGAGAGTTTCTAAAAAAATATACTTGTATGGTTATTAAAACCACGAAACACAACATAACAAGGGTGTAAAGGCCCTTGTTATTTGAAAACCTTTCTAATCATTTCTTACGTAATTTTGTCAAAATTATATTTTTAAAAAAAACAGTTCACTGTGATAAAATTAAAACACATATTGAAAAACTTTTAAACAAGATGACAAGAGTGTAAAGGGTCCTTGCTACTTGACATCGCACAGATCACTTATAGAAAAAGGTGTTAAAAAATCATCAAGATACATGTTAAAACTATCGTGTTATTCAAAATTAAAAGTACAACCTCTATTAAAAAAAATTATTTATAGAAGCATAAAATCAATCCTTAAATTCTATCGCTTAGGTTTCCCTTTAGGTCATCCTGTTTTGTTTCTTTTTTCCATTCTCCTAAAGGCCTCGATGTCGAATTCCAAGGTATCTGAGATCTCGGAGATGGAGTCTTCAGATCTTCTGCCGTAAGTCTCCGTCTTTTCCGAAACAATGAATTTTTGTTTGTCACTAAACTCGACACTCTTCCTCCTCTTCGCCTGGAAAGACAGAGTCTCTCCTGAACGTTACGTGGACCTTCTGCCAAGAAAGTTGTGGATGTTGAATTATCCATGAACCTATGTTTACGCCAGTGAATATGGCACAAGGTGAGAACGGAGAGACGGTTGGGCCTGCCCCGGATCATTGAACCTGACTGGGTTCCCCAATCAGCCGCCCTCCACAAATTTAACCCGGGTCGGGGAGTCAGGAACTACCTGACCCACAATACCGACATTCCAGGGCTCGCATATAGCAGTAAGAACTCCGACACTCTCACCCATGGGACAATCCCTGCCAAGGGCCGAAAGTGACTGACTCACACTGGACGGCGCAAGTCTTCGGCAGAGCAAGCTCACAGTAGCCCACTCAAACCGGCTCCGCAACCAGAAAGAGAGATGGGCACTCCCCGTCCTCACCCCACCCAGCGTCGGCAAAACAGATCACAGTAATGTCTCCCGCTACGCTGTAAACAGCGAGACCGAGAAGCACAACCGCAACCAGCTCGGTATCGCCAATCCTGTACTCCACAGGGAGCTCCTGAGAATAACCATAGCCCGTTGGCTGACATAAGTAAAGGTACAGAAGCACCATGTCGTTGTCCGCTCCGGACGTGTGCGTAGATGTCATTGCACGGACGTGGGGTTGCATTTATCCGGCGCTTTCTTTAATTTATGTCAATGAATTGAAAAAAAAATAATTTACCCTAATTTTAACATTACTTCTTAAACCTTAAACTTCTTAAATGTATTATGACATCTTAAAAACTTCGCGAGATCTAAAAAATTCCAAATAATTATAGTTTCCCTGTAATGATGGAATTCTATTTTAACCTCCGGATCCACCGTTAGGTATAGCTCCAGAGGATGAAATGAATGATTTGTACCGTGTGTTAAAATGCCAGTGCTGACCGTAATTCGAACCCGGTCAGGATGACTTTAAAACCTAGTACGAGTATTATACACAAAATGTATGTAACAAAACTTTTAACATGTTTTTATTTAATGGTCATTACGTAGTAGTAATATTTTATCGTGTTCATTATAACCGTATGTTTTTACATTCATAAAATCTGAAGATGTATTACAGCCGAAAGCTCTATAAGAATTTTACTGTTTTTCGTATTTAAAAAAAAATTAAAATACGAAATTTTTCGTAAGTTTTAACTCGAAAAGAATTGTTCCAAAAAATTTTTTATTACAACTTTTTTTATTTAAATTTATAGAGCAGGTCCTGAAGTATTCATCCGCAATTTATGTGTGCTGTTATAAAAAATAAGTAAACAAGACAAAAACAACACTTGGTTTAATTATTTCTATATACAAGAGGTTATCACTACATATAGTTCTTGTAGAAAAAATCCACCTGAAAAATTCATCTGTAGAAAACAGGAAACTTTATTTACTGAATATGGCTGTTATAAAAACATTGCGAGTCAAAAAAATTATCGGTATAGACATTTTTTATTCAAACATGTTATATAATATGAACGGATCTGTCCGTGGAAAATTTTAAAACGATTTTTTTCTTGATGAATTAATTCACCACATAAGCTCAAAGCTTGTACATGAGAATATGGAGATGAACATTTTGTAGTGTATGAAAAATGACATGCCTGATCGGTATTTGAACTCGGGACCTCCGAATGAAAGGCTGAGTCGCTATCACCCGCCACGGATATCGATGGAAATAAATCTTTCGTTTATTCTTTACCGACAATTGAGGGGAAAGATGAAATATATTTTAACATGCTTCGTATAAGTTTTAAAACAGTTTTTTTTTTAAATAGTAAAGTATTTGTTTTAAAACAAATAATTTTTTTTCTGAACGTTTTCGTACTCTTAAAGGTCTTTACAATAATAAATTTAAGTTTCGGGGTTTCTTTTTAAACATGCTGGTTTCATTTAGGTTTTGATGATTTTAAAACTTCAATATATAGCTGATTAACAGAAACTCAAAAAACCTACACGAAAAAATTCACTACTGCAAATAAGTTATTGGAATTGGTTCGGGAAAGTATGTAGAATAAAAGTGTGCCCTAGCAGACATGAACGAATAACTATTTGTTTATTAACAAATAAAGGTAAAAAATTTAGTTTTTCGCCAGTAGTGGTTTTAGTTTTAATCGTACGTAAAAACGAAAAGCTCCAATAAATAGCCGAGGAAATTTTGCATAAGAAACCTTCCAGTACTTTTTTCTACGAGCAAAAATTTAGGGCGCTAGCAAATTTTACAATACGCACCAAAATCGCGTTATGGTAGAACAGCTTGAAAACTGGGTACCTTCTCGTATTCAGTGACTAAATGGATAAAATAATAATCTATCTATAATTTCCTAATTTTGCTCGTAGAAAAAAGTATTCGGGAGCTTATGCAAAATTGCCTGTTTTCTATTGGTGGTACTTATTTTTTCATAAGATTAAAAATAAACAAAATTGTTGATTCACATAACCTCTTGTTATATCAATTCAACATTTGTCGCCGATTCACGGACTTTAATTAACAACACAATTTAAACATATTAATTTATTCTTTATTACACTGTAATATTGAATACATAGTTTATCTGTTTGTTAGTGATGGTATCCTGTTCATGCCTATGTTTCGATGAACGAATAAAGAATTACTTAAACAATTACAATAATACAGTTAGACATAATACATAAATCACAGCTGGTAACTAAGCAGCAGTGTAATAAACAAACTTGTTTACATTGATATAAAGAGGAACAAGAAATGAATATATTATTTATGTTAAATAAGAAGGAGAAAAATAGACACAGGAATGAATTAAAATATTTACGAAAAACTAGATATTTTTTCAAAAAACCACATTTTTTCTACGAACAAAAAATCGGCAAAACTTTGCAAAATCAATCAAATCTAAGGTTAAATATTGATAAATGACATATTTTTACATAAATCTACAAAGTTGCATAAAAATATTTGTTTTTATAACAATTTGTTTACAGCGTCATTTTCATGTTTTTTTTTTCGTATGGAGAGGAAAAAGCTCTGCCAGCCGCCGTCAGGCCCGCACTGGCGGTAGTGCGGGGCTCCCACCCGCTAAAAAAAAAAACCTTCCCCCCTTATCATGCAGGGTCTGGATCTAAACCATATGGTATGTACACAGCCCCTGCATAATCACCCAGGCACTCTACTATCCGAATCTAGATTCGGATGACCGGATTTCACTTAGATGACCGGAAGGCGTCCCCAGGAGTCGATCGACAGCGACGACTCAGAGGAGCTCTCGCCGCCCACCCCCATAAGGTGGCCTCCCTTGATCACCTGTCATCAAACTCAAAGTCTCTATCGATCCGCAACTCCTCAGCCTGTTGTCGCCTCTCCTCATTGGTCTTCTCTCCTATCATTGTTGCAATCGTAATCGAGACACATTCCCATTTGTCGCTATTGCTGAACATCACCTCGATTATATTGTTGGCCCCTTCCACACCCTGATTCTTAAATCGCGCCATCTAGGGCAAAAGAACACCACATGCCCTACTGTATCCAACTGGCCGCAATCATGACAGCGACTTGTATTGAGTTTGCCCAACCTGTACTGATAATTCCTGAAACATCCATGTACAGACAGGAACTGGGTGATCTGTAGCCTGTGTTACCATGCTTTTGCTCCACCCAGTTCCTGACATCGCTTACGAGCCCATAGCCCATACCTTCCTTTGTCCGAATCCCGCCATTTGTCACGCCATGCCATGTAGAGATCGTCAGTTGCTTCCTTTCTATCCCATTCGGGTATTATTGAAGCTTTCATTTGCGCTTGTAAGTCTATCGGCGGCATCCCAGCTCTAACCGATACCGCCTCGACGCTGATCGTGCTATATTCCAAGATGATACGTATACTTAGCCTATGTTGTTGCATAACCAAACACATTTTCATGTGTTTGCGAAGAATACTAACATTTACTTCTTAAACCTCATTGAAAAATTAAAGTTTTTGAAAACCATCTCTGCCATCTTAAAGTAAATGTTTTACCTTACAAATAACAATTAAAATATTTTTATATTTGAAAAAACAGAATTTATATCGATTAGTTTTGAGCGTTAGCCAAGTGACAAAATTACGCTTTTTCTAAAAAATATAATTTTCAAATGTTGATAGATAAACAATTAAATAAGATATAGAGATATCCCTTATGAAATGAGTAGGCAGTAAGCTCAAGAACAGAATGTTATATTAACTTTTTCATTTTTTGTAATTTATTTATTGTTATAGGCGTTTTATCAACAACTTGCAAATTTTTCACAGTAGATCCGGATAACCAACAATCAGAAATTAAAAAAAAATTTGAAGATTTAACTAATTACATATATAAATTACTAATTGGGTCTTATGAATCCGTACCTTTTTGAACTTTTTAATTATCTCTAACAGGAACAGTTATGGAAGTTTATTTATTACACGCCCTCGAGTTGCGCTACCTATGTGTGATGACTATAGCGCGATTTTGGTGCTTATTATAACATTCGGTACCGCCAGGAGTTTTTCTCATAGAAAAAAGTACACGAGAGGTTTTTTATGTGAAATTTCCTCAGATATCTTTTGATGCCTTTTATTTTTTACATACAATTAAAAATAAAGCCGCTATTGGCGTAAAACTATAATTTTTCCTTAATTTGTTAATTGTTAAATGAGGGTGAATTGTTAATTGTTTACAGATTAAATAGTTAATCGCTCATATTCGCTAAGGTACATTATTCATACATTATTCTACATATTTTTCCGAACCCACTCCAATAATTTATTTGCTGTAGTCAATTTTTTCAAGGTTAAAATCTCTGTTGACTCAGCTAATAGTGTTTATTTAACGCAAAATAAACCACAGTTACTTTATTTAATCTACACTATAAACTAGAATGTTTTAATGTAATTCTAAAAATTTACTATTATTTAAAATCACTAGCTATCATCTCCTAATCTTCTTCAATGAGCACATGTGATATTTAAAATATGACATTTAATTAATGAAATAAATATAACGAAAATTTTAATTTACTATTGGACGAATGAAAAAAACGTAAGAAGAATAGAGAAAGCAAAACAGATCACTAAAGAGGAAATTAACTAATGAACCTAGAATGCAGAAAAAAAATTGGTTTAGTCATTTTTGTTTTGAAGTACTTTAATATAAGGATCTAGAAAATGTTGTTAAAGAAAAACCAAAACTGGAGACGTTTTGAACACTATTGAAAATTCATATAGAAAATTAAATGTTAGAACTATATAACGAACAAAGAAACTCTGAGGAGAAAGCGTTGAAAAATCAAAATCTTGAGAGGCAGATGTTTTTTTGATATACGAAGAGTACTTATTTTTCTTGCTTTCCCTCTCTCTGGTCCTTCTTCTTACCCCTTTTCTTTACTTCTCCCCATTTTCTCTGTTACAATGGTGTTACCTCGTACTAACACCTCAATCCATCTTGTATCGTAGTCAATCTTCTCATCTATCCAATTCCAGAACGCTCTTTTTCCCACTCCATAACCGAATGACATTAATTTATTTTAACAATCAGGTTTATGTTTTCTTATTCCCTCCACAATTTCCATCTTCTTTCCGATGAGAATATTCCAGCTATCAAACTAATTGATTATAAATACACTGATGGAAATGTCTGCCGAGGCATTTGCATCGGTGGCATCCTGACAAAGGCCAAACTGATGCCTGTGTTATGTTTAGAGGGTCTGAAAGACTACCTTCAGTAAAGCCCATCAGGGCTAGTAACGGAGGGGGTGGTGTGGCGACCGGGATCGTCACAAGGCGTCTTCTCTTACCGGGGTCAGGATGATAAAATTTTAGAATCAATATCTCCAGGGGATGGAGTTGATAGTTTCTTTAGGTTCAATCTTCTAAAAATATTAAAATTATTAAGGTCAGTACATCAAACATGCTTTTCTTACTTTTTTTAAAATAATTTTCCCCCCAAATTTCCCGTTCCAAAAATTTAAAAAACTTATTGTATATTTTTAACAGGATTTTTTTTGTCTTCTAAGCACAATAGTAGTGCAAAAAAATACTTTGGGGCAATATTGAAAGTGAAGAGCTGAACAAAATTAAAAAATATAGTTTTTTTATTTTTTAAATGTTTTTATTTTTATTTTTACACTGTATAAGAATAAATAACCGACACCAGGAAAGTGTAACAACTCTGTTGTCAGCTTTTTATATTGATAATGAGTCATCTGTATTAGAATACGGTATTTTTATCATCTCATTCCTGTTCACTTCCTTGTACGAAGTAAAGGAAGTATTGTAATCGCAAAAAATTTCGGTTTTTTTAGATTTCAACGGGAATATCCATTCTGACCATCGTTGAATCCATTTTGACTAGTTTCGGCGCGACGTCTGTACGTACGTACGTATGTATGTGTATATGTATGTATGTATGAACGTATATATCTCGCATTACTCGAAAACGATTAGCCATAGTATGTTGAAATTTTGGATCTAGTAACATTTTGTTGAAACATCTAATTGTGCACCTCTCCTTTTGATTGCAATCGACAACCAAAAGAGTCCGAAAAAGCCTTTTTCTTAACTCCAGTAATAAACTCTCGTTGAGAGATTTTCAACGATGTGTCATAAGTGGTACTTATTTTTATTGGTTCCAGAGTTACAGCCAAATGAAACTTTAATTAATGAAATATTTGGATCTTAGAAGGGGGAAAGCACATCGGTTCGAATCAGACTTCATCTTCTTTTTTTTAACTTTTTTTTTAATCTAAATATATTGAATTATAATTAATTATTAACCTATAATTGTAAAAGAAAATTACGATAAATAATAATAAAAAATAAAATAAGAAGTTATTAATGAAATAAAATTTTATGTACTTTTGATTTTTAAAAATATATATATATACGTAATTTAATAGGCGTACAAGGAAGTCATGTAGCGCCATCAGATTTTTTTTAAGACACTAGCAAATCATTCGACTAGATTTTTCTTTTCTTTACATAGAACAAAATATTACCTCTTTTATTAAATTAAAAATCTAAACCTTATTTTTAGATATAAAGTAATAAAATTTTATTGTTTGCTTATGTTTTTTTTATATTGTAAGTAATGACGCACATGTACATAAATGTTGATATTATTATCTACAAAATTAATATTAACTTTATTTATTTCATAGTGTTCCATGTAGTATTACAAAAGAAAAAACTGATTATAAAAAATACATACATATACAAATTTTTCTAAAAATTATTTTTAACATAACATGCTACTAACACGTGATACATAACAAGCACGTGATTTATACCTTAATATACGTTAGTAATAATAATAAAAATTAATAGAAGTAGAAGTAAATTATAAATTTTCATCTAAAAAAAGACTTTTTTTCTTTATAATCTCTAAAAACAATTACTATATCGTTTATAGGTTAGAATGATCTATTAGTGTGTCATTCAGTATAATAATTTTAAAAGCTACGTAATTTCACAGACATTTTTCTATTTATGACGTTCTTCTGCCAAGCTTATGTTATTGTAAAAATACAATTTTTATGTCAATATAAATCGTTTTTTGAAAAGTCTATACTGATGAAAAATAAAAATAAAATCAGAATACAATTTAATCCAGCAATCTGTTAAGTGTAAATTGGTTTCTCCATTGGAACACTTTTTTTGACTCAATATTGCTATGTTTTTATAGCACCCGACCCTAATGTAGGCTAATTATAATTATTCAGCGCATTTTAGATTTTAATAAAAAAAAAATAACAAAACAATATACTTACATGCATGTTTTATTTTTGAACAGAGCATTTCAAACAGTTTTGTTTACGACACTTATTAACTTTAAGCAAGTTCCACGTGAACAACTTTTGTGATACGTAAAATGTATGAACGATATTCAATTTTACACACACTTTACGAAGAATATCTAGAGTTATTCCATTAACAACTTCGATTCTTCTCTTTAATTTATTGATGTTGGCAATCTTTGTTGCGTATACTCTGTCTTTGACAAACCCCCAAAAGAAAAGAAATCGACTGATGTAACGTCAGGGGACGAGTGGCCAGGGATTCGTTCATCACGTGCAATCAAACGTTGAGGAAGTTATTAATGTAGGTAGTTCCTAACACGTAAAACCCAGCGTGGAATGCACCATCCTGTTGGAAGTAAACGTTGGGTTGCCGATGTTCAATTTGTGGTACTGCTGTTATATGTCTAGATAACTAGCTGTAGTAACCGTTGGTTCGGCAAAGAAGAATGATCCGATCACTTCAAAAGGAGTCAACGCACTGCAACGCGCTACATTGCTTTGTTCATTTTTTATTAACCCGTAAATTGCACTGAATAATTTATGTTCACTATGTAGTATTGTAGTTTTTTACTTCCTTGTACGAAGTAAAGTAAGTATTGTGATCGCGAAAAATTTCGGTTTTCAGATTTCAACGGAAATATCCATTTTGACAATCACTGAATCCATTTTGACTAGTTTCGGCGTGACGTCTGTATGTACGTACGTACGTATGTATCTCGCATAACTCAAAAATAATTAGCCGTAGAAATAGGACTCTTGTAACATCTAGTTGTCATCTCCGAATTTTATTGGAATCGACTGAACCAAAAGTGTCCAAAAAAACCTAAAATTTAAAACAATTTTGATTTTGGACTTCTTCTTAACTGCAGTAATAAGCCCTCATTGAGAGACTTTCAATGATATATCATAAGTGGTACTTATTTTCACTGGTTCCAGAGTTACAGCTAAATTAAATTTTAATTAATGAAATGTTTGGATCTTATAAGCGGAAGGCACATTAGTTCGAATCACTTCATCTCCTTTTTTTTAATTTTTTTTTAATCTAAATATATTGATTTATTAATAATTATTAACCTCTGATTGTAAAAAAATCTTTACAATAAAAATAATTCAATAATAAAAATAAAAAAATATGAAAAAATATCAGAAGTTATTAATGAAATAAAATTTTATGTTACTTTTCATTTTAAAAAAATGTATGTATGTAATTTAATAGGCATACAAGGAAGTCCACGTGGTGCTCACATCAGATTTTTTCAAGTAAGAAAGATTTGCTTTTGAAGAATTATATCAAACTACTTAGGGAAAGAATTCGGTTTTACACTGCATTAAACTTTTGAGTACTAGAAGGCTTCTACCCGGTTACTGCAGAGGGTTTCAGTTAATTGAAGAAAACTTATAGGAGTTGTAATAAAAGTTCCTAGTAAGCAACCCCTGTTTGGCCCAATGAGATGAGGATATATGTTTGAAATTTAAATGTGAGGTATAGCCTTGTACAGATTCAGGATGTGACCATTCCTGTGATATGGGATTAATTGGATCCAACCTCCAAAGTATAGCAGTATCCACTGTCTAGTTTTCAGATTCATATAAAAGCAACTAACTTTTACCAGGATTTGAATCTGACATTCGACTTCAAAAATCAGCTGTTAAACAACTTATTTCCAGTGATGAGTTAACCACTAGACTTCAGTGGCTTAAAAAAAAAAAAACAAATATAGTATAAATAAAATTTAAAAAAAAATTTTATTTTTTTATTTTGCAAATGTTGATTTGAAATTTACAAAAAAAACTATAATACTCAAAATTTTGGTCAATTGTCATGCTTTTCCTTTACAGTTACAGTGTTGCAACAACAATTTAGGTACAACCAGGAAAGTAAATATTAATTTTCAATGTAAATTTATAAATGTTATTCTTAAAATCTATAATCATAAATATGAAATGAAAGAAAAAATAGCTAACTTCTGTTTTAATGTATTAAATATTTATTGTTTTAAGAATGTTAATTTAATATAGTAATATAGTATTCTAGACTATATAAATAGGATGTAATGTGGATGATGTGAAATTTTATCACAGACAAATATACGGACTTATCGACACATTCTTTAAGATTTCATTTCGCGTACAATGAACTAACAATAATACCCGTAGTCTACTAAGAATGTATAATAGAATAAATGTGATTTATGTTTTATTAAAAAGAAACAGAACGGAAGACAAAATGATGAAGAACATTTTAACCTTTATTACTCTTCTTTTTTTTTCAACACGAGCTATATGAGTGAATGAAATGAATAGTTTAATAAATAGAAGGAAAATAATTCACTTTTTCATTTATATAATAGACCAGTTACTGCTTACGTTATATTGCTGTGATGATAAATTCTATCTATAGTTAAGAAAATATTGTTATTTTGTACATATTGCTTCTAAATTATTTTTTTTTACATTTTACCATCATACACAATATAATTTAAATATATAAATAGAAAAGTTATCATACTAATTCTCCTATTTCTGAAATTTAACTCGGTTATTCATAAGGGCATTTTTACAAAAAGGAATCAATATTATTCTGATTTATCTTAGAGCTATAATTAAATAGGTTATCAAGATTAGAGAAGTTAGACCTCTCTTAGATAATAAGCAACCTTCAAAACAGGATCTTTCATCCCTCAGAAATGAAAAACGCTAACTGAATTTTTAAAACTAGCATGTCATTCTAGTTCTAGTCATTCCAGTACAGTCTATAATGCAGTTGTCATAGAATCTAGAATTCTGCTCAAAAAGTTTCTTAAAAAATATCAAAAACAAAAAAAATTTAGACATCCCTTTTACCAACCCTGAAAGGGTAAATTAGAATAAAAATTAATTCCTTAATTCCCTTGAAATAAATAATTATTCATGTTAAACTTCTACATAAAAACTTTTGTTTAAATATATTTTAGTATTTCCCTAAAGCCTGTCTTAAGTTCATACAAGTGGTAAAATAATAAATTTATATTTAAACATTAGTAGAAAAGTACTTGCTCATTCAATTTTTCTAATTTCTCTGCATTTCTAAAGCAATTAAACTGAAATTTAGCGTAGTTATTCCTCTTCCCTTTTTTAATATAACTTTCTCTAAAGACGTTTTTGAAAAAAGTAAACAAAAATTATTTTGATTAGCAATTCTATAAAGTTAAAAAAGAGATCTCTTCACATATAACTTTAGCACTGGCTCAAATAAAAAACTGGTACAGAAACTTTATAAAAAGATTAAAATATAAGCAAACTAAGAAAAATGTTAAATAAAACTCCTATTTAATTAAGTAAGTATTAACTCAAATTTACATCTTCAGGAAGTAGGAAATATCACTAATCGAACCAGATAAATGTTAAGTTCTATTCCCAAAATGTCTAAAACATGACTTAGAAATACACAACAATCATTTTTACTTTGTCTTGTAGAATATATTATTAGTTAATTACCTTTAAATTATGGTGTGCAAATCTGAAAGAGATGAAACAGTGTCAAAGGATTAAAAATATTCTAATTTAAAAAACTTACCCATGACACTAATCTACATACCGGTCAATCAACAAATAATAGTCAAACTGATGCAAAAATTACTCATTATCTTCATTTATGAAAAATTACTTTCTGGTATCTTGCAGAAAACAATACCTAAATTTTAGTCTTATAATCTACATCTAAATATAAAGCCTAAGCTATAGTAATAAACTAATTAATAAATTAAAATAATAAAGAATTTATCAGTGCAAGGTAAATGCTACCACTGTTACTTTTATGTTGTAATCATGAACAGTATTAAGTTTCATAATTGAACCTCTTAAAACTAATATATTCAATTTTGATAAAGTATTACGTTTATTGTTTTGAATAACATAAAATATTGTGATAGTGAGTCCACCTAATAAACATACATGTGTTATATAAATGTGCACTCTCAACATCTTTTTTATAATCTTGTAAATGGAGATGAACTTCACAACTTTTGTGAATTTTACATTACGCAAGTCTTACTGATGTTCAAGTCCAGAATATATATTTGTATGTTGGAGTTGAGTTTCTTAATATGTATTCTGTTCATTAATATACTTCCTCAAGGGATTTTCCACCAATTCATTTTCATCTACATCAGCTTTAATGAAGAAAATAAATACTTTTCATCTAATATTGTAAATACTTGAACTTAATATAAGGTATTAAGATATTTCTGTATTTCTTTGAAGTAAATTTCTAAAATTTCAGAAAAATTTAAGCCTTTTATGTACCTTTTAAGTATCTACTTAGATAGATTGCACAGTAAGGGGAATATCTTTGAGGAACCCATATACTTGTCCTGATTAGCAACTTAATAACCACAGTTAGATGATAAACTTATTAATTAAAAATATAAATTTTTTCTTTGTAATAGAATCTTCCTGCACTATTCATATGGAAAAACAAACCATTATGAGATTTTGCTATTCACTAGATTTGTATCAATCACACTATTGAGTAAAATAATTATACTACTAAAAGTAAATTAAGCTGTGTTCATATTCTGACTGTACATGTATAATCAAATAAGTTCATTTATACTTCTATAGTGAATATGGTGTTCTTTATTTTTTTATAAATGGTAAAAATCAATAGTCTTAATTTACTCCCAAATAATTTTTCTATTAATCTATACAGTTTCATTTCAATATTAAAAATTTATCTTTAGATTAGTGAAGAAAAATTAAATAGAAGTAATCATTTTTTTTACTCACTTATAACCTAACTCAACTTTATGCTTAAAAAATTCTTAAATTATAACCTATAAACTAACTTAAAATTAATTGTTCTTCCTTGTCCTTGCCCAGTTGGAGAGTTTTTATACTAATGGTTTTCATTTATTGGCCTTTTCCAACTTATACCTATTTCAGTCAGTAATTATTATGTTTAAAGATGGCATAAACTAGTATGTTTATTTTAATAAGCTAAATAAAATATACACAGTAATTTAAATCTAAGTATTATTATGATATTAGTGATGAGTGTTATGTGAAACAGTAAATTCTTTTAAAATAATTGTTACATAACATCTATGTACAGAAAAATGGCGACAACATAAATTAATGATAAAAATTACATCGTATCGCAGCTCATAAAAAATTCTGATTAATCATTTTCTTTTGAGGATTACTGTAGATGGCCTACTTTCGAATGAAATATTTAATAATAGTATATCTACTTTAAAATATCAATTCAACCATATTGTAATAATGGTTATTTTTCATTATCAAAACCAGCATACCAAATTTTTTTAAAAATATAATAAAAACAGCCACTCCTGATTGAACACATTAAACAGCAATTATTGAAAAATGATCAATAACTGCAAACTCAATTTTTCAAACTGTCAAAATTTGGATATTATTTAGGAATAGTTTTTATAATTATTTGTTGTGTGTTCCATAATGGCATAAATTTTACAAGCATTTTAACATTTAAAAAAAAATGTTAAACAAAACAGTAATTTCCTTTGTAATTCATTTAATAGTTATTTTATAAATTGAGTATCATACATTATTTCATATCTTAATATTTTTTTTTTTTAATTACTAATATAAAAAACTAATATTAAATAGAATTTCATAGTTTTTTTTTTAAATTTTATCATTACTTATTTTGTGTCCCATAAATTATCTGTGAAATACAAATGTTAATAAATTTTTTTTTTTTAAATATCAACATGTGTAGGCTATGTATGCTATACAATGAAACAATAGAACATACAAACAACATCACTGGCTGTCCAATTCTAGCTCTGACAGAGTACACCAGGAGGTACAACAACATGGCAAAAATCATGCACATAGAACTCTGCAACAGGTACTACAAGTTAAGAGTTTCAAAATAAGTCCTACCATACTTATGGACCAGCCTCCTCTTTGGAGAACAACATTGTAGAAATTCTCTAGAACCAAGGAATTAAAACAGCAAAACTTATCAACGTAATAAGCCAGATATAGTACTAGTTGACAAATGGAAAAAGTAACTTACTTAATAGATATGGCCATCCCATCAAGTAACAACCTCAAGATAAATACAATGACAAGCTGTAGAAATATACAGATCTTACTTTTGAAGTTAAGGAAATGCGGAATCAAAAAGAGATTTTATATAATCCCAATAATTATATCTGCAGAGGGAATAATACCATCTACTTTGCACAACAGTTTTGAAACACTGAAGATCCAGTGGAAAACCCATGCACTAATGCAAAGGAGAGTAACAGACACCTGCCATGTTGCCCAAAAGACACTTAGTTAACAATAGCTTAACCTCGTTGGTATAAATTACTCTGAGTTTAGAGAATGTCACCAGCAAAAAGTTGTGAAAATGTGAAATAATAATGTAATTTAATAAACAAATCCATAAATAAATAATAAATGTAATATGATCAGTGTTTTTAAATTTTTAATGATTATATGCAATTTGTGCTCACATCATAAAAGCTAAGTATACTTTGATTTTAATAAATTTATTATTTTAATATGGCTCTTAAATTTATTTTATACTGAATAAATTAAAGAAAAATGTGTGTGATAATAATATTTAAATAGATCTGTAATTTTATTCTACTTACTATATTGCCATTGTTTTATTACAGATCTGTTGGCAGTATCTCTCATAGAATTACTCGTATCTTTATTTGCCTGTCTAAACTTTGCTTTCTGAGATAAATATTGATTAATTTTTTAATTGGAATCATCAGTCATATGACTGGTTTAACTTCTTAAATGACTATTTTTTCTGTACCTTTCTCTTCTGTATTAATATTTTAATTTCAACATACCTTATTTGCACAAATATAGGTTGATCCCCCATTTCTGAATTTAATTTTTAGAAAAAAGTTGGTAGAATAATTTTACAAATAAAATTTTACCAGCAGTAAGAAATTTTTTTTTTCTAAATTGTTAAAAAATATTTTAAAATAAATAATAATGATTGCAATTTATAGTCTTTATTTAAGTAAAAAACGAAATGCAAGTGAATAATGTAAAAGAAGTCAGAAATCTCAACCTAATGTCATTTTACCCCTGAAATTCTGTCTCCTCATAAGGGAAATTGCTAGCTTTGAGCTTTGGTAAAAGTTTTAAAAATATTCATCAATATTAATAAAAAAATAAGATGTTCAGAAAAGTTATCAACCTTATGGGTGAATGAATAACTTACAATAATTGATGAAAATGGGCTCCATTATGCAATTCACATAATTGAATATGACGTTGCTTGTTCTTAAATACATGTTGTAACGTTGGTTGAGGAATTGCAGCGCCTCATCGTTCAATTTCACTCTGCAATTCAGGAATTGTGTGAAGATGAGTTTTGTAAGCAGCATCCTTAAGATATCCTCACAAAAAAAATCAGGAGGGGATAAACAGGAGACCGAGGGTTCACAAATCCTTCGAAATCACTTGTCCATAAAAACACTGCTCCAAGAAAGTCATAGTATTGTTGACTGTATGAGCTGTAGTACTGTCCTACTGAAACCACATGTACTGTAGTCAGTCTGCAGGTATAGTGTTTAGAAATTGTTGCACCATCTGTATGCAGTGCTCACTGTTCACTGTGCCATAAAAGAATGTCATGAATTGGGTGCATTCACCTATTCGTCAAGGTGGAACCATGCCTCCTCAGACCAAAATCAATCATCGAGTTCTTCCCTATCTGGTATTAGAAATGACATACACAACTGACAGAAAGCTGCACAGTTTTTGGTGTCTGCAGGTAACAACTTGTGAAAAACATGAATTTTGTACAGATGCATCTTTAAACACTTGCGCAATGCAATGTGGGCACTACCAACAGAGAGACCGAACTGGCTAGGCACTGAACAGACTTCTTAGAACTAACAGAATGAGCAACTTGCACATCGATAAACTTTTCTGGTGTTAGCACTTTCGGTCGACCACTTTTGTCTATATCTGCCACATTCCCTTTCTCTTGGAACTTGTCATACAACCACTTGATGTACAACTTGTTTGGTATATTCACACCATAATGTTCTGTGAAGGCATTCTGGGTCTGGGAATACCAGACACACCTAATATATTGAGAGGCAATTAATATTCTCTGCTGCATTTTGTTACCCATTTTTTCTCAATTAAACCAGTAATCAAAAGAAGGAATCATTCTTCCATAAGATTATGTCACTTTTTGAACACTCTGTATTTAGATGTTAAAATATGTAGTCTAAGTATTCTTTAAGAAAGTAATAATCTAAAAATAATAATTATTAGTTTAATTTTTAGAAAAATGTGATACACTTACAAAATTACTTATGTATATTATGTAAAAAGATAGCTATGATTTTGATTCATTTTAAAGTTATTAGATACAGCAGTAAAATTTACTTAAAACTTTTACTGTTACAAAATGGAAGGAAAGATCTCAAATCCATGTTCAAAAAAATCAGATTTCATTTAAAAGTGAAACTTAATTTGAATGTGCTTTGTTATTTAATTTTATATACGCTATAATTATTGTATTTCATATTAGTTGATACTGATTTAAAATACTCAGAATATTAAAATGTTCGGATACTTCCGAACATTTTAATATTCTATGAAATACCAGATCATACATTGGTAATTCATACCAGTGTATGATCTGGTATTACAGTAATAGAGGAAGGGCAATTTGTGAAAAAGTTGGATCTCCCTCCCCAACTTTGATTCTAAGTGTAACCCTGCTCTTCCACAATCACTGTCAGCACTGTTCCGATCACACTCCTCGCCAGTGCGCAGTAAATGTAACAAAATGTTTTTGACGCGGTAATGTAGGTGACATATTCACGATTTCAATTAAATAAACTAACTTTAGTAATTAAATTCTACTTTAAAAACCCCGGAAACGATTTAATTTACGTGATTTTGCTGACGTTCTTTACAGAGTGATATATATATATATATATATATTTATTGAAACTCCAGTGCTAGAATTTAGGTCAGCTTGGCCTTTTTTTAAAAGAAAAACTGATCTATTAACTATATAATTAAACAACAATAATAAAAAACAGCTAACACACCGTTATAAGACTTTCCCATCACGCGGCTTTTTTCTGATGCAGGACTTACACTCACAGACCTAATTTAAAATATTTATCAATCTATTTAAATATATATTTTTTTTTGTTTATTTAATTAATTATTCTAACTAAAGCACGAGCGCATACCGTATTTCATTCGCGTGGGTGTGGCGGTATTAGCGGCTACATTAAATACTTTTTTACACTTTAAATATTATTCATTTATTTAATTCTATCGCTCACCTCTGATGTCACAACATAGCGGATGACTACAACAGCTGTAGCGTCAGTGCTATACTAGCGCTCCTTGTGGTGAGAGGAGGGGTACTATTGACGCAGTATACCACTTTTTCTTTTTTTTTTTAACCTCCGGGAACACCGTTAGGTATTGCTTCAGAGGACAAGATGAATGACAAGTAGCGTTTGAAAATGCCATGCCTGACCGGGATTCGAACCGGGGACCTCCGGATACAAGGCCGAGATGCTACCACTCGCACCAAGGAGGCCAGTAGTATACCCCTTTAGCCCCTACTTTATTTAGAGCATTTTTTGAGGTGGGGGTGCGATTTTACAAAAAACTTTTTTCAAATATTATTTGTAATTTTCTAATTGTTAACAAATGTGCCTAAGAAAAATAAGACCTTAATTAAGCAAAATCTCGTGATGATGACCTTGCTATACAGGTGACCTTGCTGTATAGCATCACTCCCTTGATTTTTGAAGTTGAAAATTTAATAGTATCAATTCTCCATACACAGAAGAAAACTGTCCAAGTTTGGTCAAAATCAGTAGAGAAGTTCTGGAGATATAAGGAGTATAACACTAAACATACAATGTACATACGAACATCCGAAAAATTTCCATTCTGTTTTTTGGGTTTCTTAGGTGTCAAAACGTCAAGATCCGTTGAAAACCGCATATGCTCAAATTAAACCAATCACAATACTTTTCCTTCTAAAGCTATAGCTCTAGTCGGGAAAGTAATAATAATAATAAATGTAATTGCTACTACCAATAATTGTTAAGTTAGAAAAAATACTATTAGTGGATGTCTATAAGTTAGAAAAGTAGCAACTAATTGAAAAAAAAACAATACGATTCTGTATCAATAAAAGCGTTGAGTACCTTCAAATATAATTTTTCAGTCGAGGAATAAATTAGACACTCCGGAAAAATTAAACAACTCTCATTTCATCATCTCAAGAAATCGAAGCTCCTCTTGAGTATTTTTAAAAAATCTGACAACAAAGTTGTTATACTTTCCTAGCACTGGTTATTTATTCTTAAATAGTAGAAAAATAATGAAACATGAAAAAAGTTAAAAAATTTTTAAAAATCGATATTTTAATCGATAATTAAACAAATTTTTTAAATCTATATTTTTAAACTTTGTTCGGCTCCCCACCCTCAATATTGCCCCAAAAGTATTTTTTGCAACCCACTGGCATTACTACAATGCTTAGGAAGACATAAAAAAAATATGTTAAAAGATGTGCAATAAATAAAATTATAGTTTTTTCGATTTTTGGGGAAGGAGGAGAATTTTTTTTTTAAATGATAAGATAAGCATGTACGCTTGTATTGAGCTTAATATAAAGTGAGGTTTTGTCTGCAAAATTTTGAAAAAATTGATCCCCAAAAAAACTCCTATCCCCTGGAGATATTGTTCCCCAAAATCTTACCAAAAAATTACCGCATATACACGAGTCAATCTGCCAAATTTCATCTAAATCGGTTTATGCAGTCAAAAATTTTAACATTACGTCCACTTTTTTGTTTTTTTGGGGTTCCTCGGTCATGAAACGTCGGGAAATGTAAGACCCATACTCCGTTTTTTGAGATATGGATTCCCATTTTTTGAGCGGATTCCAGAGAACTCAACCGTACTCGGAATAGTTTTTTAACTTAACTTTTTTTTTAAGATCAGATTTTTTTTATAAGGCTATACATATTTTTAAAAAATGATAAAATTAAAAAGTTTATACGGAAAAAATGTAATTAAACAAATTATGAAATTTTAAAAACCTCTAAAAATGTAAAAAAAAGTTGTTCTTTGGATTTTATGAGTTTTTATGACTTTAAATTTTAAAGTTCTTTACATTTTATGAATGTGTATTTTATTTATTATCTTTACTAAATAAATTAAACATATAAATTTCAATAATTCAGAATGACAGAAAAATGAATCAAAGACGTTTTTGGACCTATTTTTATAGGAACATTTTTTCTCGTATTCATCTAAGAAACACTATCGAAATATTTTACGACTAATTTTACATATTCTTTCTCTCTTTGACTCTCTCTCTCTCTCTCTCTCTCTATATATATATATATATATATATATATATATATAAAATAAATAAAATAAAAAATAACATTATATATAATATTCTTTTTTTTTTATTTATTATTTTACATTGATACATATTGTACAAGGATTATTTTTTCTGTAATGTTTTTCCCTAATTTAGGTTGAGTTATTATTGTAAGTTTCTTTAAAGTAGAGTCTGTAGTTTTTGCGTGTTGCCTTGGCGAACAGAATATAACTATTCACATTACTAATTTTCAGTTTTATATTAAGTATCAAGAAATAAAAATTATATATATTCGTAAGATATAAGAAAAACATTTTTTGCGTTAATAACTATTTGGCAGTCAGTGATATTTCGCATTAATGAGTATAATTTTAATATGTACAAGATGTAGTCTACACAAGAATTCTATCCCTAAATTGAATTATGCATAACTAATTAACCCGTTACTAATGAACATATGCGTTACGAATTTAATTTACGCATTCTATTTCACGCATTGTTATTGTTACGCACACACATATATATGTGTATTTTAAAAAATTAGAAAGAGAGAGTGGGAAAGAGAAAGAAATAAGAGGGATAAAGAAGGTTGAAGAAACGAGAGAAATTGAATTAGTCAGTAAATTCTAAAGTTGACAGTAAAAAATTACGTTCTGCTCAATTTTTGTTATAATTATTACATAAACTAAGAATAGCATTTTATATTTTCAATATATCATGTGAAATAATAACCCTAACTAAAATTTTACGAGTTAGAACAAACTCTTATTTAAACCTCTATAAACAAGAGTATTTAAATATACAGTTACTGCAATTCTGTAGGGTTTTAAAATTCATGTAACTTGAAATGTTTAATTTCACCATGTTGTCGCATGCAAGACTTTCTTATTTTTATAATTATTATTATTATTTTAATAAGATTATTAAATTTATAAATAAATTTAAAGCTTCTGCCTAGGAATAAAACTTTTTTAGGTGTGAAGAAATGACATGCGTATCGGAATTTTCCGGATGAAAAATTGAGACACTGTACTTCGTTACCAAGATTGACATTTATCAAATTATTGATCATGACATCCTGTAAGGGTACTGTTTACAACATAACCTAGCCAATCGTATAAAATAAAAATTGTTAATTACACCAAAATTATTATCTAGGATGACTTTCCGGTTATGATAGACACTTGAATGAAGCGGTCTCTTTTTATTTATAACAAAATAAAATATGTTTAATATTATTTTATGATAAATCCCATTGCATTGTTCATGAACATTTAAATTTTAACTACTAATGATCCTTAAAGTAAAAAAATTGGTCATAATTATTAAGATATTTGGAACGGTTTAACTTTTAACTAATCAGACATACACCATGAAAAAAATTCTAAAAAATTGATTTCTCTAAACGAAGAAACGGGAAGAGTTTCTTCTCCTGAAGCTAAAAACCTTTCGATTTTGGATTTTCTCACTCAGAGCTAGTCGACTTAACCTAATATTTTATTCTCTAAGATATTGGAAAGTATTGTTGAAAATATCAGGATAAATCTTCACTGTATTAAAATGATGTATTCTTTCTGTAAGTTTCATCAACCATCGATGATTCATAAGTATTATTTTACTAAACGGCTTTTTATTTTTATATTAATCTACAGGTTGATTCTCAAAGAATGCAACAAAGTTTCAGGACATGTTCTACGGGTGAAAATAAATATAGGTTTGGAAACGCTTCGTTAGTGAGTATCAAAAATTTCACCCTGATTTCTGCATCTTTGGTAAAATTAAGCCAGACCCAAATTCTTGAGACCCAAATTAAGGAGCAAAATTTAATGATTTTATATGAATCTAACTTGAAAAAATAGAACAAAAATTTAGTTCCCACAACTGCATTTTTAATAGATTTTGATAAATCTGAGGCAAAAGACAAAAAATTGGGGTAGAAAAACACATTATTTTTTATTTGGTATAAAATAACTTTAATAAATAGGTAATAAACTTGTAAAAGTTAAACAAAAATCGTAAACAATTGATTGATTTTGTAGAAAATTTGATTATGAGCCAATAGAAACCAAATACAAACGTTAGAATTTTAATTTTATTAAAGACTAAGTGTATCATTTCATTTATTGAAAAAAAAGCTACAGAAAAGAAAAAAGTTTTTCTTTGATCCAAAAAAATTTGATCTCCAATGAAGTTGATTTCTTTCGAAATATGAAATCCATTTTTAAAAGACATTTATCACAGCTTATCAGAAATACGAGTATTATCAAGATACATAAATTAAAATAGATTTAAAATACATTTAATGCCTCTTAGCATTAAACACAGGCAGAACAGTGGGTGTAGGCCAGTGTTCTGCCTGAATTTACTGCTACAGAAAAAGAGAATCTGATTAAGTTGTCTTGTGTCAATACGTTAAAAACAAAATTTACCAGCACTGAATAATCTTAATGTCTGTAGGAGGTAAATATTCTCTCCTAAATGGTAAAGCTCAGAAAATTTTAATTCCATTTGTACGAAGCTGGGTTTTTGGCAGTTTCTGTGATAAAATGTAAATATCGCGGGAAAAGCAATATTGAGAAAGAAGTAAGAGTGTGTATGTCTAGTTTAATTCACGATTTGTGAAAATGTACGGCGATCCATAGGCCTATCCAACCTATTAATTATTATTGAATTTGTTTAATTACATTTTTTTTTCTCTAAAGTATGTTTTACTTATTTTTATCTAACCCTTGCAAAACATTATTGAGTATTTCGCAAAGTTTACTTGTTAGATTTTGACACAGAGTGTCTTGGACAAATTTGAATTCATCAAAGATACGAGAATAAAAAAAAATTGGGAACCACTTGTATAATGTATCCATTGCCTTATATTTTTATGGTTTATCTTTAATATTAAATGGAGTGTTCTTAAGTTTGTGATGAGGAAGGGACATGCAGGCATTTACTAATAAGTGTATGTATTTAGACCAGTAATTTTAATAATACAGGCCTGTATTCTGAGAACCTCCCTTTTAAAATATCCGTTCGTACTTTTTTAAAAGTAAAATTCTTTCGTTCTCAATATAAATCCTGGTTCCTTTCTCCTTTAAGGAATTACCATTTCAGATGTTCATAATTCGTCCGTGACGAATTTAACTAAATGATATCGCCTGTTAGAATGTATTTCCTTCCAATTATGTGTGGATATATATATCCTTTATCAATTCTTATAACTATTCCATAAAGATTATGGAACTCAGTAAAATTATATAAGTTTTAACAAATAAATAGCTCGATGACCTGGTTTATTTTCTTTTTTTTTAAAGTATGGTATAAAATTCTATTCTAGTGAGTCCAGTGGGTAGATATAACTTGATAATTTCCCATGCTCGGCTAACTTCATGAAAATAAAGTAAACGAAGTATGTATAAAAGGTAATACGTTTTTTTTTTTTTTTTGTTACAACAAATCTCTTTAAATGGCCTATCACGATCTATGTATATATATATATATATATATATATATATATATATAGGCTAAACGAGAAAGAACTTAGAAAACAAAAAGTAGGTCAGCACCATAATTTTTAGCATTTCATGTAATCTGTAATCGTACAAATACGTAATAAAAAAGGGCATTATTTTAAGTATGAGTATAAAATAATTTAACAAAGAGATTCAATTTGGAATTTATTTCTCTCTTTCTCTTTTTTTTATCTATCTCTCTTTCTATTAAGGTCGTACTCTAATAATACAGGCTTTTTGAGGATAACTAGGCAAAAGAGGCAATTGAATCCTGAATTCTCTTCATTTTTATAGAAGCTTAAACCAGATGAAGTATAACAACATCATTCTTTTTTCAACCCCTAAAAATCAAAAACTTAAACTTTAATTGATCTACATTCAACATTTATATAGATAAATATTCTTAATCTTTTAAGAATCATTATTTTATTTAATGACTCATATAAAAAAAATGATTACCCTTATCAATTCCACAATTTAATAATATTATTTATATTTGAAAATAATTGTCCGATATTTTTTTCAAAAACATCTCAAAATAATTTATTCTATTTTGTCAAATTAAAGTTGATAAGATTATTTCTTCAATAACTGCATTCGATCTTAGTAAATTAATCTAAAACTACTATTAGATATTACTGAATCTCGATGATAAATTTTCACTGGAAACATAATAGAATACTGTAGATATTATGTCAGGAATAAAAATTCAGCTCCAACATGTGGTATGTTACGTCTCACTACCACAACGATTTAAAGTGATCCGAATGAAAGCACAATTCATATTTTTCATTCTCAAGAGTTACAAATCCCATTCGTTTTGCTCACAAACAAATGAGTAATGATATAGTTTCCTTTTGTCTACTTTGCGAAGGCAACCGATCTAGTGAGGGGGGTTTTGGCTCTTGCAGGGTTTGAATTTCGAGATTTACTATCAGCGAGTGTGCGAATACAGACCAAAGTTTTTGACATGGAATTAACATAAAAATGTTTACCATATCAACCAATTGATGTTTAAACGGGATCATAGGAATATTAGTTCTGGGCAGGTAGGAAGATTGTCATACAAACCTGTATCCAGTTCTGCTCTAACTAGTTTGTCTTTTATCTCAACCTGATATGATGAGGTAGGCTCTGTCCTACGCTTCTATTGGTCAAACTTAAGTTCCTATGGCAAGTAGCTTGTGGTACTAGACTAAGCCAGATTCTTGTAATTGTTACTTATCAGTGTAGCGGTTTTGACTAATGAGTCAGCTTGGAACTGGGTAATAATATCAAGTTAGGATTGGCCGTGCTCGAAGGTATGGTATATCCATCCTGAACCAGCTTCTGCCTTAACAAAAATCCTTTGCTCTTGGCAAAGCACTGAATGCTGGTAGGGTTAGACATCATGAGCAGGCATGATGAGTACTTCCCATCTTTGATTTGCATCTCTGAATGTAAGTGGGTGAACAGTACTAGATCTTCTTCACAACTCACTATGGTATAAGATCATCCCAACCCCGTAGGAGAAGACACCCGCCTTGTGACGCTTCAGGTTGCCACAGCCACACCACCCCCACTCCTAGCCCTGATGGGCTTTAATTGGGAGTCGTCTTTTGTCCTCTAACTTTTATATCTCACAGTAATAAGCCAGGCCTCGTTGGAGTGCCACCGATGTAAATGCCTCGGTAGACATTTACATGGCGATTTTTAAACTCAGCTTTTGCCTTCTCTGTAGGCTTCATCCGGACATCTTGAATATCCTACATCGTTACCCTCTGAATTAACCGACTTCGCAGAAGCACGAACCTCGCGCCTAGTTCTACTTTTACTGAGCCACTTTATGGCATAAAACCAGCGTAAGGATAGCTTGTTGTTTAGCAAAGCTGCAGACGAAGTTACATACAACGAACAGTTTTGCTACTATCAACAGAATTTGGATGATCACCATAATAATAATTTGGTGATTGGGGTGTTTCAGTCATGATCTAGCATCCTGACCCTTGTAGGGGAAGACACATGCCTTGTGATGATCCCGGTTACCACACCCTCCCTCCCTCCGTTCCTAGCCCTGATGGGCTTTACCGGAGGTCGTCTTTTAGACTTTCTAAACTTGATAACACAACACAATCATAAGTTTTGCCTCTGTCAGGATGTCACCGATGTAAATGCCTCGGCAGACATTTCTAACAGTGTATACAACATACTTCGTATGGTCTTTTCCAACCACGACCACCAATGATAACTACAACTCTAAACTATCAAATTAACCGATTCGCGAAAGCGCTATTCCCGCACCTTCCTCTAACATCGAAGGTTTCACACAAAAACTCCAAAACCACCGGAGTGTTGGTGTGCTTTTATAATATCTCTGCAAATAATTGTCCTATTTTCAAAATTCAAACGGAGTATTTGTTAGTAGGTTGAAGGCTAACTTTTCCAAGCATCAGGTGCACTCGATTTAACAGATCACGGTTACTGGGAAATGTATATACAATAAATATAAATAAATAAATAAATAAATAAATATATATATACATTTATATATATATATAAAGTTTATTTTTTTTGTTATCGCATCACGCTAAAACCAACCGACTGCTTACTTTCAAATTTTGAGGATACGTTTGTGTAATCCAAGAGAAGGTTTTAAGCTATCGACCGAGGTTCTAGCTCCCTTGAAGGTTAAGATATTAAAAATATTCATTATTTCTTCGCCCCCAAGGAGGTTGAAATTGTGAATTAAAGATATTCATTAAGAAAAACCTAGATTAATCCTTTTACCTTATTATTATATTTCTGTCACCATGACAAAGAAATAAGTTATGAATTTTTCATCGTCAAATGTGTGTGTATACTTTTTACTATTATTCTATCTTTTGTAATTTAGTTTCTTTTTCAGATTTTTATAAAGCCTGAATACTGTAATTATTATTTATCAGTATTATTCTCACAACCATGAGGATAACGTACAGTGCAGGGGTCCAGGGGGTGGAGCCCTCTGGGTAGTTGGGAATGGTGACCGAATCAAGCTTTGCAAGTGTCCAGGGCACCGGTTCCCTTGGCAAATTGGAAATGGTGAGTGAAGCGAGCTCTGCGACCATGGGATAGGTCCCTTGGCTCCGGAATGTCCCGAGGAGCCCCTGAGTTAGCTCCGGGATTCGCTTGTGCTGACCTGAGCCCCGAAGGTCCAGGTTCTTTTCATTTAATTTAAGAATTTCTTTGATCACTGCACTTCAGATTATTTTGCTATTTCTGTTAAACCGTATTATAAATTATTAACCGACTGTATTTCTTTTTGTACTTGGATATATACGTAATAATTGTACATGTTTTCACTTAGCTTAGCAAACTTTAAGTTGTATGATAATAACTGAAGTAGACTGATCGAAATAGTTAAGTAATATAAAAGCAGTCAAGGCACGTAAAGGTTTTATCAACCAGTGTACATTCACTTACACATATACACAAAATGTATCGGACTCCGATTACACAGACAATCTGTCATTGATAGAAAAGTAATTAGAGGCTAGTGGGAGTTAGTAGCGACTCATATATTCTACACACACAAATACACTAACAATAATATATACACAAACAGAATTTGTCAATATAAATACTGATTTAGAGAAGAAAGATATATAGTTTAAGTGTGCTGGCAGTTGCCGACCGACGATCGGCTTATATCAAATAGAAGGCACAATCCATCCATGTCGGTTCAAATGTCACTCTTGGTTATAAAATATGTATATATAGATACAAATGCTCTACGGAGTTTAATATGTAATTTAAATTTCATTCTTTAAAGACAAATACAATTTATTCAGTGTTTAACATTAATGAATTATTTAAATTATTGTAATAGAAATATATATCCTCTATTAGAATTTAATTACAATTATTTATTGATTTTTATTTTCAATTTTCATAGAATAAATAAATTTTATTTTATATAAATAATAATAATTATAAATTCTAATCTACAATATAAGCATTGTTATTATTTTTATTTATTTTTAATAAAATAATTACCATTGGAAATAAAGAACAGTATATTTTATAACTTATATACAATTTAGAAAAAAGATCTTATATATAATATTACTAAGATTAAAAGAATAAATAATAAATATGTAACTGTGTCCTTTTTACATTTTTTAACTACGTGGAAATTAAAAACACTAAAAGGTAAGGTAATAAAAAACACTAAAATTATATCTTAAAATACTTATTTTTAAGGTAGGAGCTTTTATTAATTTTTTTAGGGTGTTGTTTTTTGAGTAGTATTTAAAATATGCTGTAGATTACTTTTAAAACTAGATATGAACATCATTAAATGAGTGCCATTTTGGTTAGAATTATAATTTAATTTTTTTTTGTATTGAAATCTTTATTTTTCAGTGTCCTTTAAAATGATTTAATATAACCCTACCGCTTTCTAATTAAAATATTTGAGTTACCTCCCCATGAGGACCCAGGCAGTCAAAAAAAAAAAAAATTAGAAATTTTAATTTTCTGTTGTTATTAAAATAATAATTACTATTATCTTTCCTGCTAAGATCATTATAGTTGTTGAGTACTGTTTACCTTTATTAGCTTCATTCTTTTATCATATGTTGACGCGTTTCGGAACCACTCCATTATCAAAACTTATTTAAATCTCTGTTAATCTATATGTAGCGTTTAGTCAACTCTCCTCCCTAAATTTGACGTCATGAAGGCCAGATAAGGCATGACGTCAAATATAGGGAGGAGCGTTAACTAAATTCTGTATAAAGTTTAACAAAAATTTAAAAGTTCAATAAGTTTTGACAATGGAGTGGTTTCAAAACGCGTCATTTTTCTATATTTAATGGTTAAAAAGTTATTCAAAGTTTACCATATTTTTTAAACGGTATATATAGAATGATTTATAAAAAATGTAACAAATTTTCAGGTCGCGTTCTACTGGTTAAAATAAAAAAGAAAGTTTATGTAAACATAGGTTCGGAAACGCTTCATTAGTGAGTGCCGGTTGGCGAGAGATTTAGTCCTGATTTCAGCTCCAACAGTAAAATTAAGCCACTGAGTTTAATAGCACTGAGTAAAATAGCACCACAAATGTCTGTGAATAATCTTTTCAAATATTTAGATGTAGTGCACAGTGCAGATACTGGCTGATAATTATTAACACTGAGAAAATCACCTTTTTTTGTGACAGGAGAAACTATTGCTAATTTCCATCGTTCCAGAAAAATACCAGTTTCTAGACTCATATTATAAATATGTGTAAGAACAGCTGCTATTAATTCACATAATATACCGTCTCGCTAGAAGCAATGAAAGGCGGTAAGTTTTGTTTTTTTTCCAGATAAACAACTTCCGCTACGACAACCCTGCAAACTTGGAGCCTTGCCATGATGCCGATAGGGGTAAGGAACCGAACAAACGCCGTTTAGCGTCGGGAATGCACGTTTTTTTTTCTTTCGCGTGAGAGTTTCTTACATATATAATACACCTGAATATTCTCTTTGATATCAGAGGTGTATATGACTGACGGGGAAATACCTTTCCTCTTTATCCTGTCATCCCAAATAAAACAAAACTAATAATAAACTTTTCCTTTTTTTTTCTCGTGTGTGTTCTGTTTCTCATGTTTCAGGTACCACACCCACACAGCCACCACAGCAAACATAAATGGTTTCTTCACTGCGGCCACGCGGTCCCCCCAAACCCTTCCCGGACACACCTGGAGATTAATAATTATGTCTGGAGATTAATAATTATGTTGAGTAAGAAATATGCTATTTACTTCTTCTACAAAAAGGCGATCGCCGCTCCCAAACCGCGATCGCGATTAGGTTTCACCAAAAATTGTAAGTTCCCTATTTCCTTTCCTTTCAAGAAAGAAGAATGAGGGAACGAGCCCAGCAGCTATCAGCCCAGCACCCACCTGTCCAGCAGCCACAGACAGTAGAAGAAAGAATAAACCTGCACTTTCCTCCGTTTAGCCTTTCGGGGCCACGGGAATGCCAAGGTTAATGGTATGTAACTTCAGTTACTGCCAATTCTCGGAAAGTGCAGGCCAAAGAAGAAAGAAGAGGTCATCGGTAGTAGAAGAGGAAGAAGATGAAGAAGAAAGAAGACCATCTACGCGACCCAACGTCACGGACAGGAGTCCGGAAGAGAGTTCAGCGGAGATGCACCGTGAAGGGCAGCCATCAAAGAAGTAGATGAAGAGCTTCTACTTAACCTTTCCCATAAAAGCTTACAATTTAATTATAGCTGTATATATAGCTATAATTATACATATATAGCTGTTTTAAAATTAAAACAGCTATTGCGACTCCCTCCGGAGAAGGGGGCGGATTGCTCCCTCCAAACAGTTAGTTAGTGCCCCGTTGTGGCGTATTCCTGCTAGCCTATGAAGCGTTAGCACCGAAAGGGCTTCAGTGGACGGTCTGAAGGGGAATTACGTCGGGAGGACAGGTTTCAAAAGCCTCGACTCCCGCGGTCGGACCATAAAATGGGTTCAAGAACGCTGTTAGAAACGGATTGGAATGCTATTAAATCCGTCCTTAAAATTAAAAATATAAAATAACAAAAAACTTAAAATTTAGACCGTCATTAAAAATAAACCCTTAAACACGCCCGATTCTAGAATCATCCAGCAGCAACTGTCCAGGTTCTGCGATTTGTAGGGAGAAATTGTGAAACTCCCGCCAACTTTGCATTCCATTCCATTCGTAATTCACATAAACCTTTTATTATATAAGGCGGAATATATCGTAACCGGCGGCTGCAAGCGGTCTCAACAACCCAGTTGTCTTAATCACATCGTTCACGTTGACTTTTGGTATCTTAAAAATCTCATTTCATTCCTTCACCCTCAGATTTAGTACCCAATGTGTCAGCTTAGTAAGCCGATTCAAGAATCTTCCAAGTTTATTCTTTATTTCCTTCTTGTCGGTTATTATTACCCGATATGTTCTTATCGAACGAACCCATCTTCCTTCTTTAAAAAAGGAATTGAAGTACTTTAATAGGTAAGACGGCTTCATACAACTTCATTTTCTACTTTATCATCACGCCTCTGAAGATCAGTATTTAGCAACCTCTTAACTTTCTTCCTCAACTCCGCGAAGATCGCATAATTTTAATTCCCTACCTCTTCACTTGTACTTCATGTGCAATTTCTTCTTCTTCATCAAACATTTAATCAGTTCTACAAAGAACCAGGAAGGGTATTTATCTGTTTGAACCTTTCTCTTGAGAATATGCATCTCTAAAGCATTACAAAACAATACTAAAAAAATGTCTGCAGCCTCATTTACAGAAGCATTATAAACCGCAGCTCAGTCAAGATGTTTTACGTCTGATATAACTCATGGTAGTATCCTCTCTTATAATCCAAACTTCTCTTGCACCGTCAGTTACTACTTCTTCAAATTGTAGAACAATCACCATAGAATCATGTGAAGCATCAATAGTTTCCAGCCCATCGTCTTCTAAGATCCACAGACATATATATATTTGAAAAAATAAGGTCAAAAATCGATTTTCCTCTTTTCCTCTGCAGTCTTTATACTGGCGCAAGCTCAGATCATCCATAAAATCAAACATTACCCCCGTTTTTCTTCGAACTTATTAAGGTGAATTAAGATGTACTTCAGCAGATTTTCAATCTACATTTGGAATATTAAAATCACCCATCCTCAAAATTCTGCAGGTTTTTTCTTCCAGCAAAATAAAATATTTTGATAACTCATCTGAATGGATATCTGGGCTGAAGTAGTGATTTCCTATTAAAAAATTACAGCCGTCCTTATCTTTAATTTCCACCTAATGCATTCTCCAGTAACTTCTAAGTCCTTCCTTCTACAACTTTGAACCGACGTCCTGACTGCCACCAAAGCGCGCCGGTATCACGTTTTTTATCGATTCCTATATAATCCCTGCCTGCACGATATATACGCCATCCACTTGAAAAATACTCAGACGTAAGCAGATACTCTTTAAATGCTTGCTCCGTCACGGCTGTTACATCGTACTCGGATCCACATACCGATGCAAGAAACTCCTTTTGCTTCGTACGCAGCCCACACACATATATCCTCCTCAAGTACTAATGGTCCATTATTGAGACTGTTTTCACCTTGAGTTCATCCTCCTTATTAACGTTCTGATAAAAACTCTTTGGTGTAACTTTCTCCTCTCCAGGAACTTCTTTTGGCAGGCGTCAGCAGAAGCCAACTTATCATAATCTTCCACGAAAAATAACACGTGGAAAGAGCTGTATCCCACATTCTTAGTCTCCAGTTTTTTGCAGGTCATAAACTCAAGCTCAGTGCCTGTCTTGACTAATTCCTTAACATTGTCATGAAAAAAACGGGCCCAAATCTTGCAATAAATAAAGTTCTCTCATGGTGCTTTACTAAGTGGCCATTTTTCGCACCTTTTCCTATAATTACCTTCTTCTTATTTTACGATTTTGGAGAATGAGTTTTAGTTTTCTCTGCTTTTCTAGGTACATTTTTTTCTTTCTTTCGGTCTAGAATCTTAGTCCACACTTCGTTCTCTATCAGTGATGTATTTTCCTCCATGCGAGAATGTAACTTATTATTTACGTCAAGAATGACTGGAATTTTTGTCTTTTTGTTCACCAGATATATCAGTCTTTCCCTCATTAATTGTCTCTGGAAACTCAATTATTTCTTTCCTCTTGGCTTCCGTTTCCTGTTTCGTTCATTATTTCCTATCAAAGACCCAGTCTCTCCATAACCGTTCGTGGCTTATTTACTTTCCATCAGCTGTCTCTTTATCTTTCAAACTTATATTGTTCTTATTCAACTCTTCAATTACTAGTCAGATAGGCAGCAGTGTTGTCAAACTTAGTTATTTTTCAATTTAATTCTTCTTTTAAGTTAACAAGCACTGGTAAAATGTTATTGCAAATGCACTTCATCAAAATAGAACAACTACTTTCTTCATTCCCATTTTTTTTAATAACAATTCTTTTCGTCTTAATTCGCAGTCCGTATCACATTCTGGACACTTAAGTCTTGTTGGAATCATCACGTCAAAATCCAAAAATGTAACTTAAGAACTAACCTAAAATTAAAAACTAACCACAGATTGGATGTTTAAAAATGTGATATAAAATCTTTATGTGGCATCAACAGCCTGTAGTATCTAGGAAAAAACACGAAAATTTAAAAACTGTGCCTTTGACCTAAGGCCAGCAGAAAAAAAGGGATTGCTTCTTTGACCTGCCAGAATATCGAAAAATAGGTTTGACCTCACGACCTACCTAGTGGAGAAGATGTTATAAACCAGCGGGGGAAGGTGAACAACCTATTTAACAAAACTTTAGGGATGAACAAGTAAACCCCTAAGAAACGTCAGTCCTTTTAGCAGTACTACGGGAGAAAAAACCAAAAGGTTATTCCTACTGGCAAAAACTACGACACGTTACTGGGCCCCAGACCGGCTGAGATAACAAGAGTTACCCAGCACAGCAGCCAAGTAGGACACACACAGACTGTTAGTTAGAAAATGACTTAAATGCAGAAGTAGCACCAAAGAAGGTAAAAAAGTGACTTTCTATTAAATAGAGTAGAAATCTAATCTACTATGTGGAACTTAAATGAAAAATAATAATTATTATTATCCAGATATTATTACTACTATCAAAACTTCTCAACCTAAGAACTGGAACAACTCAGTCTGTGCCGGAGGCAGAGGTTGAGAAACGATAATAATACTAATAATGAATAGAAATTTAACTTAAAATATTCCAAAAATTAAAGTTATGAAAATTTAATAAAGTAAAATACGATTGATTAATAAAATTAAAATATTTTTTTCAAAAAATCACTCTTCTGGGCTTTACCCTGATAATTGTCTGGTACGCTTAAACCTCGACTCATTAGCTCAATAACAATAGTGAGAACTGATAAAATAACATGTAATAGGCATCTTTTGTTACTAGTAAAGAAAACTGGCGTAGATATAGCAAATAAAAATAGCAGCAGATTTGTAAGAATATTTTACCTAAAAAGGTTTTTGCAAAAAGAATTACGTTTATCATTTCATTTTTCATCGCATCAGTTTTATAACTGATATAACATTTATTATTATTGTTTTATATTTTCCCCTTAGATTTATTAGAAGATAAAACTTAATATAATTTAAGTTATGTTACAACAACTTAAAAGAAATTTTCTAATTACTGTAGAATTTCTGGGAGATTATTAATTTACTCCTAAACGTGAAATGGAAAATTTTTCATTTTACTGAAATATTTTTCTCCATTCATGAACTTATAATGACAGACATTCGTATTACAAAGATTTTTTATAAATTCTAAAGAATGAGGAAACAATTTTGCCACCTGTCTCTAATAACTTCATTGATTTGCAACTTACATTATTACAAAATTGAAGAACATTACTTAGAATATCCTGAACAACATAACATACTGTTCGAACCGGTACATTCTAGGTAAATCAACACAAGCTTTTTCCTTAGAAAAATTACTTACGTAATCAAAGAACTTAACATATAAATGTGCTTTATGAGTTGAATATGATATAATTTCAAAGAATTCATAAAGCGCAACATATTTCACATAATTAGTTTCAATCTACTAATAAAATTCCATTATTAATGAAACAGGAAAACATTGTCATATTACTGCATTTGGTGATTAAAAGTTCAGAATTTAAATATATTAAGTTTAGTTCATTTATCCTGTCGTGAAATCAGTTTGTTACATTTCAGTTTTTTAATCTTTATTTCCACAATTGAATTATTCCAAATTAAATGATTATATTCCTAAGAGTTCAATAGTCAACATGAATATTTTACTATGGCGTAAGTATGACGTAACAAAAACAAATTAAAGTTTAATATCAATTTATTTTAATTTTTACCAATTTTCAAAGAACGTAATAACATAAAAAAATTAAATTAAAATTCAGTTTTGACCTATTGTCATCAGTCACGAGACAGTTTTCGAGCACTTTAAATTGCATTCAAATCATTCGTATTTATTATCAACGTATTTATATACGTTACAGTAAATTTGATTAATCCGGTGATTAAGCATAATAACCGGTGAATTTTATTAATCGACTCCATTGTTAGAGAATTTAATAAATATATACCAATTTAGATTCAACTTTCTTAACATCTGACACCGTTGGTATTACACAATTTACGTAAAAATAGAGTATCCACTTACCAATAATTGTGAGTATTGACTATCCAAGCGCTTTCGGATTATTCCTCCATCATATATGTAGCAATTTATTAAATATACCGGTCATTTTACATATTCTCCATATTAACAAATTTTACATATTAAAATAACAACTCGACTATAACCAGTAATTACTGAATTTATAATTTTTTCTCCTGCTTCTCGGAATTGGATACTCATTAAAACCTCAAACAGCTCCGGAAAGTGCCTTTGCTTCTAACCACGAGAGCGGGCAGCCAGGCCCGGCTAAGCCGTTCCCAGCCACTCCACCTCCGCAACCGGGTCTTGGTCTTTTGTGCCTGCCTCTAACAGGGGTAACCCAGAGGGGTACCCCTGCCGGGTCTTGGTCTTAATAGCTCAGAGGCTCGACAGTCCCCGACCTTCATCGCCGCCGCCCATTCGTGTAACACGTTCCCGCGGACAGACGACGACTCCAGCCAAGGCTGTCTCTCTCACCCCGCGCTTCCCTTTCTTTTTCGTTTGGTATCCCCGACACGAACGTTGCTATCGTGTGAAAATTCTCCACACTTGCCAGCACGGTCTCTACTATGGACTCTACGCCGATCGTTCCCTTGTTCGCGACACACCCTCGCCGCTGCACTTCCCAACTTGGGCACTGAAATACCACGTGCACGGGTGTGTCAAGATCTATACAATAAAGGCAACTGGGATCCTCCGCCCTCCTCCGGCCGCACAGTTAGCTCCTAAAGACCACATGCCTTGTCAAGAACTGTGTGAGCCAGAAGTTGGTCTCACCAAACCTCCTCCCACACCGAATTTATTATTTAAATAATCAAAATATTATTGTTAATTAGTCAAGGTTAGCCAGCAAAGCTAGCATAGGTTATGTTTGTTTTTTCGTTTGTAATCTCTCCCCGAAGCTGGATACGTAATTACGCATAAACTCAGCTCCGAGGGTGCCTTTTTCCTCAAACTACCTCGGCAGGGCGCTAGACCTCACCCAGATAGCCGGGACTTGGTCTTGTGTTATATACCATGCCTCTAACGGAGGAAACCCATGGGATTTCCCCACCGGGGCTCCGGTCTTGCGTCCATCCGGACGCCTAGCCTCTAATGGAGAACCGCTGGAGAGAACCCCCACCAGTACTACGGTCCTGCATTCCCCCCCAATGGCGTCTTCAAGGGGGTTCCCACCCGATCGTTGGTGGTGGGAAGCCGGAGTCTCTCCCACCCCTCCCGGATGGGGCTCTCCTCTACAGACACCGCAGCTTCGTTGTGCAAACTCCAGCGGATTCATGATGTGGGCAAAGTCGCCTTACATCCACGGCCTCCAGGCGCATGTCCATGCAATTTTCATGTGAGACACCGAGGCTCCTGCATACAGTCTTTTCGCAAGTAGCCAGGGTCGCCGCTGGTAAAGGAGTGGCCTCTGCGTTCTAGTCCAAAACACAATTTGGCCCTGTAGCCTGCCTGGCTTCCAAGTTATGTTTGGTTCGATTACCATAACATAACCAAACAAAACTAACGCTCGCTTCACTCGCTAACCTAGTCTAATTAACGTTAATATACAAATTAAATATGTTATTCTTCAATATTGGAGGTGATTAATCAAATTCACCGGTAATTATGCATAACCATCGAATTAATCAAATTTACCGTAATATATACACAGAAAGTAAATCGTTAATAATATGGTTTATTTATTGTAATATTTATTTTCCCGTTTACACGTACGGGGAGGTTACCCTTCCACAAGTAACTTCCTTTCATAAGTCTCTTAAAATAAATTGTCGAATAACCGCGGATAGTCCATGGCCATGAAAGATAATTAATTTATTGGCCATACACTTTAATATTAATGAACACGTATGTCCTCTTTTTCTGTTTAGCCTCCGGAACCACCGTAAGGTATTAATTCAGAGGGTGAATGAGGATGATATGTAAGAATGTAAATTAAGTTTAGCCTTATACAGAGCGTTTCATAATGTTCTTAGGAGTTACAAAAATTCAGTACAAAAAAAGTATTTCACTTACCTAAATGAAAGTTGTACGAGGTGATGCAGGGACTCAAACAGTTTTTGTTAAAATCTATAAATGTTCAATACGTGCTCCTCTGGTGACACGGCACACATCAACACGAAAGTCTGGCTCTTGCCAAACTCGTTCTAACATGTCATTTTCGATAGAGTTGATTGCATTGATTATGCGATGCTTTAGCTCAGCAATATCGTGCGGCATTGGTGGGATAAACACCTTATCTTTCACGTAATCCCAGAGAAAGAAATCACATGGCGTGTGGTCTGGTGATCTTGGTGGCCACAGCATAATGTGTTGGTTTCCGTAAATGACATAACCTTTATCACTGAATCTAATATACTCGCGCATTTCATGGAAATTTAGGAAAATAACATCTTAATTCTGTTCACCAGAGGGACTAGATGTATAATGATCATCATTACTTTCCAAGAAAGCAAATCTGGCTGTTAATTTTTCCAACTCAGGAATACTTTTGTACCGCGAAACATTGGTTGTTCGTGGAAAGTCAATAAGTGCTCTGTGAACTGTGGAAAATAATCAAAATATGTATGACCCTGGAATGGTTTAAAATACTCAAGTTCAAACATGTATAAAAACACAAACGTCCAAGTTTGAAGCCAAATTTTACTATCCGAGCATGTCAAAATTAGTTATTCATGTTTTAATTCCTTTTACAATAATACAATGACATATTTTTGTGAAGTATAATTTCCATATAACGGTGCAACCATATAAACGTTCACGAACACGGACGTGAACTAAGTTCACGGAGTCTATGCTGCACCAGATATTAGAATTCAACATTCTGATATTATTCCCAATATCAAAAGAATTTTTAATATAAAACCCCAAAAACATTGAAGTCATTAAAATGTAATTTTAAAATTTATATAATGCATTGTTAGTTTATTTTTCGATTTTTTTGTTGCTTTGTTTTAAAATATTACGATTTAAAAATAAATGTTTATTATTTCTTCAGCTCTTAGATTTACGCACTTATTTTTTTTTTATAATTTATAAATACATCTAGCTACCCTAAAATATAACCAAGGGGTTTCCAAGAATTTTAGGTTTGTGAAATATTTGTCGTAGGAAAAATTTGGAAAATGCAAAATAAAGCAACAGATTGTTACTATTGTGAAATAATGCATTGTATACGCTGCTTCAACTCAACAGGAAGATTCATAAAATTTATGCTTGGTAAAAACTATTTTTTATTTTATAGGAGTTAGAACCCCCGAAGAACGGGTTTTATACTGAATACATAAATAAAATTTTTTCCTCCTTCTCCCAGATTAGAAGATTCTTCTGGACTCATTCTGATATAGAATCCCAATAAATTTTATTATACTATCCCAATAAATACTACCTGTAAACAGGTAAACCTACATTTTATTACAGGATATTCCAAACGACTCTCGCAATTCCACAACTCTTGTGCCCGTGTTTCTGTAATTATATAAAGAATTAAGGAAATACCTATACGACTTCTATATTGAACATTAAATGAAATACCAGAAAGTTAATATATTAATTTTAAATTTCCCTAAAGAAACAGGGTTCACATAATCGAACAATGTTATAGAGAAATTGAGGATTCAACTTCTCACTTCATAACATCAGCATCAAAAATTACATTCATTTATTATACTAGTATTAATGTATACTATTTTTAATATTAAATGATTATAATAAATTATTATATGTATTATATTAATATAGAGGTTAAGTAACTTCTATTACATTCTATTTCTATTTCGTATTACTATTCTATTTCGTATATTATCACACTCTAATAAGAGTGAAAAATTAATCTCTATTTCTAGATATGGTCTTTAATGTGATATTCATAAGTGAAAAGTCTTTATTTAGAATTTGAACAATTAATTATTACATTTATAATTTTACTTGCAATCATTTGAGTACAAGCACGAAAATTAAGCTGGTTAATCCGAGAATTACTGAGGTATAAGGAGTAGGAAAATAATAATGGTAAGAATGGGAAATTTCACTACTATTGTATGCGTCACTAATAATAAAGAACACCTAATAATAAAGAGCACTTTTGGTTGAATTCAACTAACAAACACGGAGAGTCAGGCAAACAAAAGAAAGAAGACACGAAAGAAGGAAGAAACCAGTCCAACGTCAGCGAATTCAGTTCAGCCTAGACTTCCAAAAGAAGGATTCCCTATCCTTCCTTCATCTTACTATTACTAGTCAGGCAACCACCTACAGACACCAAGGGAGTGCATTGGACCCCCTATAAAACTAGATCCTACCAGCCGGATTCCTGTAAAACCGAAAGGCACTAGCATCGAAATCCTTTCAGTGGATGTACTGAGAGGAATTGAGTCGTGAGAAAGATGCAGAAATTTTGCTAATCTTCCAAGGAATAATCCGAGTAAAATATTTTCACAAACACTATCAACCAAAAGATCAGAACGCAATTCCAAACTCCGTCCATCTTAAAACCAAACTAAAAATAAATATATAACCACCCGATAAATAGAACGACCCAGCAGCAAGGGACTGATGATCAGGATATGCATTAAATAGGGGGATAAAACATCTCCCGACATCTTTACTTTCCGTTCGGTTGTGTTCAAATGGGGATGCACGCTTTCGGTATTTCCGAAATAGTCTGTATACTTTAATTGGGGCGTATTGAAAAATATTATTAACGTATGTTATTATTTTTGTTTAATAAATATTTATGTTAAAAAAAATTGAATGTTTTACAAAAAAATTATTTCTCTAAAATGTTAATGTTATTTGTAATAAGTAATTTACTTTATTATTATTATTATTATTTTTACTATTTGTTATTCTGTTAAATTTTATTCTATTCGGTCTCAATATTTCAACTCTGTATTTTCTCCACATCGTACAACCTCAATATTTTGTTTTCTACCTTTTATTTTTTTTCTTCATCTGTAGTTTTCATACTCCAGATTATCTAAACCTAGATATCTTAATATTTTATCATGCTAGATTGCTTAACTCTATAATATTCTTATACAAATTTCTTTTTACTCCTAGTCTTAAGACTTTTTCATTTTAAAACTTATCAATAAACCTAATTTTCAACATTATCCTATAGTACCAGTTTCAAAGATCTTTCCCTTTTTATTTTTCCTGTTATCCACGTCTACTTAATGTAAAAAATAGAAAATCCAAAAAAATATTTTAAAGAAGCTTTTTCCTAATTTCAAACCTATTTGGTAGTAGCAGGCATCAGAATTTCTCCATATTTATATCAATCTTCATTTGAAGTCGATATTATTAAGTTCATCTTTCTTCATTTAACTATGAAAATTCTACAACTTGTAATACGTATTATATTATTCTGTTTTAAATATTTAATTCAGATTTATCCATTATCTTCTTTTCTTTGCTTCATTTGTATTTATTTACAAATTATATTTTTCCGCTAGATATACATTCATCTTTCCATTATGTATTTTCATAATGTCTTCAATCATAACGTATTTCTACCTAAATTATAATGACATCGTTATTTTGTATCTTTGAACTGTTACTCCACTCTTAAATTTTTCCTTTAATTTCTGAAGCAATTTCAGGGATAGATATTTTCTTGAGCTTCTATTTCTTCATTTTTTATTATTTTCAATACTACCTGATTCATGTAAAGGTAGTAAATAAATCTTTATTCTTTATATCTTTTTGCACGATATTCCTTAAAATTTAAAATCATATTATTAAATATAATTTATTAATAATAAGAATACTAAAATTTTTGGTTTGTTTTATTTTAATTATAATTTAAAATAAACAATGATATTTGAGGTTAAAGATGTGGATAAAATCAGTGAATAGATTTTTTTAAAAAAGCATATTCTATTATGGTAAATTTATCCTTTATAAATAAATATAATTTAGTATATTCTAGTTAAAAAGTATGATAACACACACACATTTATTTTTCATTCTGTATAAATTGTTTATATTCATACACTTTTAAAAAAGAATAATATAGCCTATAGGTGTATAATAAAAGGGAGATAGTTTTAATAACAGGTCAGGAATAGTTTTTATAATAACATATCAAACATTTAAATATCGTTTATAGAACAATAAATCAATACATTATATAATTTATATTTTATGTCGTATGTCTTTAATACACGCACGCACGCATGCACACACAGATACATAGTCATTAGAACGTTGTTGTTCACTTACAAAGAAAGGAATGAGTGCATAATATATTACATACATTATATAATCATAATATTTTATATTAATGGTAGTTAAAATCAATTTATAATCGTATAATTAAAATTTATTTATTCTTTAATTTGATAGTCGATACTTGAATTTATGTTATATAATTATAATGATTATAAATAATTTATGTTTTAAAGGCATTACAGTATTATATTGCGAAAGACTTTTTCATAAATAACACATAACCTTATAATAACATATTAAGCTTCGTAAGTTTTTCTTTAAATATTTATTAATTTATATTTTAAATTAAAATAATTACAAGAAAATCTTCTATTGTTAAGATTGGAGAATCATAAATTAGAATATGTTGATCGCTTGCCTTTCCTTATTTAAAATAATCATAATACAAAAAAATATAAAATTACTGTTTTTTTAAAAGGTTCTGTTTGTCAGCAGCTACGATATAATTATCAAGAAATAAATTATAAAATTGTAAGGATGTTCTGATTAAGTTTTCTTTTAGGAGAAATTAAAGTTGATTTATAATAATTTTAGAATGACGTGGATTTATTTATAGGAGAGAGATTTAATTTGAAAATAAATAACAAAAAAAAAAAGCTGACAACGAAGTTTTAATACTTTTCTGGCATTGGTTATTTATTCTTATGTTGTGAGGAGATAATATTATACCTGTAAAAAGGTTACCTAAGATTTATTTTTTGGGGTGGATGTAATTTATGATGAAGTTTTCTTGTAAAATTATCTTTATATGTAAATTTAAACAAAAAAGTTTTAAAAATTAAAAATATCGTTTTTTTACATTTTTTTTTCTGCTTCCCCATCTCCAAAATCACCTTCCAAGAAAATTTTTGTTTTTTTCTAAGTTTACTATAATAAATGGAAGAAATTTAAAAAAATTCCACAAAAATATACAAATAAAAAGTTACCTAAAGTTTTTTTGGGGGGATGAGGGAGGTGAATTACGATGAAATTTTATTGTAATATTACTAAAAGCTCGTATTAGATTATTTTTCGACGACAGTATTATAACGTTTGAATTATGCGGATGGAACTTGTATCATAATGAGGGTCGTTATGAAACAGACTTCATTATGATAATACAGTGCTAAAACAATCAAACGTTTACTCTTTTCAATCACTGAGCAATCAGAATCTAGTATTGTTTAATGTATCAGCAGTTTTTTCTTGTTTTTTTTTTTTTTTACTTTGATTTTAACCCGCTTTAGTAATTAGCAAACTGAGGTTAATTTGAAAGTACACCAATAGGTAAGTTTCTGTGTAATACTGTTTATCCTTTTGTTAATTACGTCGAATTTTGAGGAAGAAATATCTTTATGACTAATAACCTATTGCCACAGAAATTTATTGTTTAATGTATTTTTTTTTTAAATAAAAAAATATTCCGTAAACAATATATTCTATCATTGATTTAAATTAAAAATTCCAATATGTTCTCATCCGTAGAAAAAAAAGCTGACAACAGTTGTAGGACTTACCTGTCACGCGGATTTTTTCTAATGCACGGCGTACATACATATACGCACACAACTTTTTTAAATGGCAATTATTTTGGTTGGGATTACCGTAACCCGACGCCTTAGGTAGATTTCATAAGAAAGCTACCTATTGTAATGGGTATAATGATTCGACTAACGGAAAATTTCGACATATCTTCGCGTTTCACATCCCCCAGACCACGAAATCACAGTTAGTTAAAAAGTTTATATATATATATATATATATATATATATATTTCACTTCTTGTGTACACAATAACTGCCGTAATTTTTTGACAATCACTTTCAAATTTATGCATAAAATATAAACCCAAAATCGCGATCGAGTTCCTTAATGGGCAAAATCGGACTATGGTGATAGAAACGGGAGGAGCTTTTGCGAAAAAACAAAATATCGCTGTAAAGTAAAATAAAAAATTGGGTTTCGAGGACAAAAGTAATCATACCTCCCTCCCTTAATAGGCACAGTATCGAATCGGTTTAAAGTGGTCGTTAGTCCTCTAAACATTACCTATAACCTTTATCTGAAACAATTTTTGATATGACCGACCCTTACGGCAAGGCTTAACCAAAATATTGCTGGAATTGTAAGAAGATGGAGCTTATCATATGCTAAACGTGTGAAACTTTTTTCATATCCAACCATTCTCGTATTGAGTAAATTTGAAGTTTTTCTTAAGTTTAAGTTGGAAATCTTTTTTATCCCCTACTTAGCACCGGTGAAATTTACCTCCGCCTTCCGGCGTGCCGAAGGGGATATTTTTACCTAAATTTTTCTTTTCTAATGCCGTTTAAAATGATGTGTCACATCCTACCCTTTCCAATTATAATTTTTCAGTTGACCACCAAGTTGATTTGGGGTCGTACTGGTTTCATAATAACAAAAATATTATTCCCAGATAGGAAACTTTCCTAAATTTCACAGTTTTAATTTTGAAAAATCATTTAAGGGTTGCCATAGACGTTAAACTCTGTAAACACAATAAGAAAATATTTTCTCAAAATTCTGAACAATAGATGAGTAATACAAATATCTAATTACAGATAAAACATTATTAGATATCTTACAGTTGAGCATTTTGTTTGATCGACTATAAACTCAAACAGTTATTTATAATAAGAAGATATATTTATATAATACTTTGCCCTCAATTCAGGAAAGTTCAGAAGTTTCATCATTCCATTTTTGGGCAATGTAATGGTTACATATTTTAATCATATTATCTATTTGAATATCTTTGAAATTCCGATAGTCAATTTCAAAACGATAATCAAAAGCTGATTTGAGACTTAACATATTTCTCGAAGGTTTAACTCGATTTTGAACCAGGTATACGTTTTTATTCAAATCTTTGAGAAAGTTCTGGAGTAGATACACGTTGTCTGCGATCATAGATTTTATTAACCCTAGAAGTTCTTATTATCTGTAACCTCGCCGACCTAGCTGTTATTAAAATATTAAAACCAAATTGAAAGTCAAATTTATGCGAATTATGTGTATGGCTTACCCTGATGGAACTTCTTAATTTAGAATATAAAAATCTACAGAGAGCTAATTTGCTTGCGTGAGGATGAATACTCCGGGATCGCCGCCAGATGATTTCACAATGACATTAAATTTAGTAAAACACATAATAGCTTTCTGAAGAAATCGTTTTTGATATCGAAATTCAATTTCCTTATAAATCAAACTTTGATAAATTTGTAAATAGTCGTCTTTCCCTTTAATTTTATTATCAAACTAACTTTTTTTGTTTTACGTTGATTACAAATCGATCTTTTATAGATAATGACATTAAATTTAATAAATCACTTAATAACTGTCTGAAGAAGTCGATATTGATATAGACAACGATCGATGTAGACAACATTAGTAAAGGAAGTTCTAGGTTATTTATTTAACCGAAAGTTCTAATATTATAATAGTAGAAAGACAGTTATTTTTATACGAATTTGAATATTAGGTCGTGAATACCGGTGTTCTTTGGTGGTTGGGTTTCAATTAACCACACATCTCAGTAATGGTCGACCTGAAACTGTACAAGACTACACTTCATTGACATTCATATATATCATTCTCATTTATCCTCTGAAGTAATACCTTACGGTGGTTCCGGAGGATAATACAGAAAAAGAGAGAGAAAGGTTATTTTTTGTAGGTTTTTTCTAATTATGATTCATATAATAGTGAAATTGGTGATATTTGAACTATGGTGAACATTCCGAGAGTCATAAAAAAACTTCAAAGGCTTCTTATCTTTTCCTTTTTGTCTACGTTTCGCTACCATAAACTAGTGCTACATTCAACTCAAACAAATATAATTTTTTTTTTAAATTTCTTTCTAATTCTTAAATTTATATTTGGTATAGTAGACTTCTTTTTTTGATAAAAAAAACTCTCTCGTTTGAATCTACCTGCGTTTGGTACAGCATTATTTATTTTGTAATTTTATATCCTGAATAGCAAAATCCTGTATTTTTCCTGAATTATATTTCCCTCTCTTTAAATTTAGTTAGCCTTATTTAAAGTGAATTTCTCTCCCAGTAGTAAATCTATACCATTAAGAGTTTTGTATAAATCATCTTTGGTTTACGGCAAAAGAACACTGTAATCAGCAAATCTTAATATCTTTTATCTTCTTGAATAACTACTACACTCTTAAATTTATCCTTTAATTCTTGTATTGCTAAATCTTGTTATAAACTGAAAAGCTATAAGGATGTTACATCCCTGCCTTTCTGAATCAAAGCTACAAATTTTTTTATCTCTTAGTAATGTATATATGTTAAAAAACCTAAGTGGACATTTATTGTAGATATATTGCTGCTTATTTGAATTTTAATAGGCGAAGATGAATATATCGGTTTTTTCTGTGGTTGGGATTCAATTAACAACTCATCTCAAGAATGGTTGGCCTTATGTATGTCATACATATCATCCTCATTTCATTAGGCCATGATTTTGCTTACTGTTCACAATTTGGGCAGATTGAAATGCACATTAAGAATAAAAAATAAAAATTGTTAAAATAAAATTATAATTCATTTTACAATCAATAATAAAATTACGTGTATGAAAAAAATTATATTTTTTTTTTTTAAGTAAAGAAAAATAATTTTAAATTGGTGTAATCTTTATTACCAATTATCTATTCTTCAATAATTGTTATAAATAGCAAAATAATATTTTATTTTAGTCGATTTCATTTATAAATGTTTATTACTGTTATAAAAATGTAGATTATTGTTGTAATTATTGGACACTAGGCCTATCGAAAATTTAAAAAAGAAGGAAAAAAGGTTATAAATACAAAATTTAATCACAAACAAAGCAAAACACATTAGTATTCACATTAAAAATAAAATATAATTGTACGAAATTAAATGAAAAGAGATAAAGACGGTAATTGTAATAACAGTGATATAATTTTCCGTAAAATAAACTATTTATTCCCTATTTAGTACAATAAAAATTAATAATGTTAATATCAATCTATTATTTTTAACTGATCATTAAAATAGTTATTTCTGGCAACAGTTCAAAAATGTAATTTTTGATAACGTATATTGCAATAAATACATTCACACATTAAATATTTTTTTCTTTAGACAACAAACTGTATTATTTTTTTAATTCAATAGTTGTTTAATGAATTAGCATCTAAAAAGTTTTTCTGCTTTTATAGTAATTTTTTTTATTTTTAATTAACTACAAAAAATTACGTAAAGATATCCAAAAAGCTGACAACACAGTTGTAGAACTTTCTCGTCCTGTGGCTTTTTTCTGATGCATGATTTACACACACATATTTACAAATATTATATATAATATATATGTCTTAGGCATATTAACAAATATGCCTAAGAAAAATAGACCTTAATTTGGCGAAATCTCGAGATTCTGAGGGTGTCTTGGTGTTCACCTCATATCCCAACCTCACTCCCTTGATCTTTTAAGTTGAAAATTTAATGGTATCAATTACCCATAAATAGAAGTAATCTGACCAAGTTTAGTCAAACTCGGTCCAGTAGTTCTGGAGATATAAGGAGTGAAAGACCGATAATACACACGTACTTACCAACATCCGGAACATTTCCATCTGGTTTTTTGGATTCCTTGACTGTCAAAACGTCAAGATCCGGTGAAAACCGCATATTCCCAAACTGGACTGATCACATTACTTTCCCTTCTAAAGCTATACCTCTGCTATAGCGCTAAAAGGGAAAGTAAAAATGAAAAATATTTCGAATAAATTACTTATAATCTGGTTAATAAACATTTTTCTGAAGAAGCTTGAAGGTCACTGGGAGAAATACACCTGCACATCTATCGTCGGATTTCTATTCTTGTTGATAAGTATGATCCAGAAATTTAATATAAATTTGGTTATATAAAACAAAACCAAGTGATATGAATTTAAATGACACAGTATTATTAAAAGGCAATTAAACTCAACCCCAAAGTGAAAACTATGTACATATTTGCATCCAGCTGTAGAAGTGGTAACTATACAGATGTTTAATATTTAATATATCTTACATAAAATCAGCATCAAGTACCATCTATTAGGTGAAAATACGATCTACTGAGAATTTTTACGATCAATTGATCAACTCTCAGATTTCTTTAAAAGAAAAACCTTGACTGAAGTTTTGGACCAAACATATCCAGTATGTTATCCAGTATATTAAAAATGATTTTAATGACTTTTTATTATAAAAATTAAGTTGTTCTACGTCTAATGAAATACATTTACCTAAACCTTGATGGTTCAAATGCGCTGATTTCTCGTCCCCATAAATCAGCTAAAAGTAACTAAAATTTCATTTGAAAATGCACCTGCTTTTTATTAGATTACAGATCAGCTCCTAAAAATCATTCTTACTATGTTAACAATTATTCAACATATAATAATTATCACTAATGGCAATGGTGATATCTTTGTTATTTTTACTATTGTATAATTAACATTTCTTGATTATGACACAAAGAAATAGTTAAGTTACGCTAAATAGTTACTGAAATAGATTAGAAGTAATAAAAGACTCAAACCGTTTACAAAAAAGAAAAAAAAATTATTTAACGTTTTTAATAAGATAAGTTACTTCGATTGCTAAACACTCATCATCAGTAAAATATTGAGAATTAATATTTTGTAGAATGATAAATATCATTTAATAAATAAATAATAGTTATTAAACAATACAAAGAGGGTATTGCAACAGTTTATAGAATAAAAGTAAAAAATAAAATCTACAACAAAATATTAGAAGTACCATTTTACGCAATTGGAAAACGTGAAATTAACTCAAAACGAATCTAAATCAATGAAACCTCAGTCCACATTGTTCACCACGCCTTCTTTATAAGGTTCGATAAGATAGAAATTTATCTCAAGAAAGATAGAGATTGCATGAATTTAAACCCAACAGATATCCCCTACCATAAATAATATTCAAGAACTCTCTATTGTTCTTGTGATACAAAAGATTCCCTAAACGGTTTAAGATAGATTTCATAAGAAAGCTACTTATTGTAATTGGTACCATGATTCGACTTCCGGAAAATTTTCGACATATCTTCGCGTTTCACATCCCCCAGATCCCAAAACCACCGTCAGTCCAAAATTTTATACACATTTATATACTCTGTTCATTCTTATGAACAGCGAAACAAGCAAATTGCGAATGTGAGGTGCGTTTATATACAGCACACTATTGTACGCGTGACTGTGTGTGTGTGTGTGTGTGTGTGTGTATTCGGCTATTGTGTTATTACTATGAGATCTATTTATCGTGCTATTATTACTGATTATTGTGAGATTTGTTAGTGTGATTAGCCTGTATGTCTATGTATTCGAATAGTTTATCGATATGGCTGATAATTCAAGAACAACTTTTAATAAGAACAGAAAAGGAAAACATTTGCGAAGTGCTGAAAAAAATATAATTTTAAAGTATTTAATCAACTGCTGGAGAAAAATCCTACGTTGGTTAAAAACGAAGTAGTGAAACTTACTTCTGAATTAACTGGTGGTCGGTTAGTAGTATTAATATATTGCGGTCTGAAATAAATAGGGAAGGAAAGGTAGAAACACCTGTTAAAAATAGAAAACGTGGAAAACCTATTCTAGGAAAATGGTATGAATTTGACAAAAATCAAACAGTTAAGAGACCGCAAAACGAATTATACAAATCCACCTAAAGTGGTACCTCAAGGACGACTCAGACCGTAACCATCTGCCTCACGTATATTCAGTCGCGAGATCAAATTACTTTTACTTTTTTGGATACTTCTGATCCAGTTGGTTGCAACCAAAAAGGGAGGTACACAACTAGATGTTATAACAGTCCTAATTCCAAAATTTCAACATTCTACGGCTGATTGTTATCGAGTTACGTAAGATACATACCTACATACGTACAGACGTCATACCGAAACTAGTCAAAATGGATTCAGGGATGGCCAAAATGGATATTTTCGTTTTTTAAGAAAAGACAATCTAAAGGTTGCTGTATCACGTTTTAATAATTGCTTCCAAATCTTTACAAATTTATTCAGAGCAACAAAATTTATCGATTGATATATAATTTTTTTTAACAGATATTAAATGCCAAAAATGATGCAACAGTTTATCAGTATTTTTCTGGAAATCCATAAAATTTATTAGCAATTAGTGCCTAAAAATGATAAAGGTTTCGACCTTCGACTGTTATAGTTCAGATAGGTTGATACACTGTAGATCCAGGGTTCAATTCTCGACACGTTCCTGGCATTTTTCCATATTACATTGAGTTTAATTTAATTACTTCTTTAAAACAAATATAATAAACTATTCAGTCAATGTTACATCAAAAATAATCGAACAATTTCATTTAACCGATAAATTTTTATCTTTTTTTTTCTATTGCAAAAAACTTTTGATAGACTCTAATTTTGATAGTCTAGAATATTTCTCTTTTAATTCCATGATATATAGTTATTACCTTGTTAGTAACTAATTTATCGGAGATAGAAAATTCAATTAAGTAAGAACATGTAAATTGACAACAAATATATAATTAAATAACTGGTAATACAATTCATACGCGTAAACTGAAACTAATGCAGATAATACTGCAAAGCAGTAATAATTAATCGTTTTCAACATTATATAATATAGATAAAGAATACACAAGCAAGAAGAAATTATATGGTGGTAATGGAGACAAAAAATGTCACCTTTCACATATTGGTTTTTTTGGATTTAAAAAATCATGAAACGTAAAAAAATGAAAAAGGAGAGTTAAATTCCATTCGTTCTTAATTGTGAGGTGCGTGTTTGCGAAAATTTTGGTTCAAAATTAGGGATTGGCTGGACAAAAACATCTTCAAATCTGTTAAAATGATCTCTATATAGTATGTATCACCAAATTCTTCCGGAACTTTCATAACCTACTCTCTATTCATGAAGATAATGGAAAAAGTTCATAAAAACATATATCTTAAAATGCTTCGTTTCCGAGTTATGGCTAGTGAAGTTTTTGCTCAGATTTCAGTTGTCCCAGTGAAATGAGGTCGTACTGAAATTTTTAAAACATTAATTAAGGGACACAATTAGTGATTTCTTATGGTTTTTGAACTAAAACTTTCAATAAAATAGGTCCCAGAACCGTATCTGCAGTAGTTTTTGAGAAATCTGGGGTAAAAACCAATAAATTGAGGTAAAAACCCTGATTTTTAAGTTTGACGTACAATAACTTTGTTAAATGGGTAATAGACAAATAAAAATTTTTAAAACCCTCGTAGTGAATTTAATTCTGAACAAAATAGTGTAAGATTAGTTAAATAAAACAAAGAAAAGTTAGAAAAATTTGAATTTTAGTTAGAAAGAGTACAATACTGCATTTATCAGAAAAATACTTATGTAATATAAATAAAAACGAAATTCTTTTTTGGTGAAGTGAAAAATTTGTAAAAACAAGATACAGGAAATTACGCAACAATTACAAAATAAAAATAAATAAATAAAAATTGCTATCTAAGTAATTTCTATTTATTTTTAATTTTTTAGTTTCGGTTCTGGGACCTATTTTATTCAATTTTTCAGATCAGAAACCATAAGAAATCACTAATTGTGCTTAGACATATGCTTATATGAATTTTTTCCATTATTTTCACGAGTAGAATAGGGTATGAAAATTCCAGCAGAACTTCGAGATACACTCTGCATATGGAGCCTCGATGTTGAACTGTCACATTCTAAAAGATGGGGAAATAAAAGAGAATAATGGTCAAATTTCATCAGGGCTATATTTAATGAATATTTACTATTTCGAATTCTGAGTTACATTTTTTCTTGTAAACTTAGTTCCCAAAACGGTTCTGAAATTTAAAATAACGGTTTTATTCGAATTAACTCAATTTCGGTTTTTTTTTTTGTTTTCGTTCAAACTTGTTATACGTTCTTATTATCTGTCTACAAAATCTTAGTGCAATTAAGGTACTACTTTTGTTTTTATTGTCATCTATAAAGATTATTAAACAAGGAAATGCTGAGCCTAAAATTTAAATTAAAATATAAAAAAAATAAATGTAAATATCTATCTGATGAATTTTAAAACATTTTTAAGTTGAAAAAAAATTTACTAGTAAAGTTTAGCAAAGCTATTACAGAATTTTTTAAAACATGGAGAACTATAACGTATTTTGTAAAATATATGTTAATATAATGAGAATTATAATTATAGCTACTATCTTCAAAGATTAAGGGGTACTATCTTGAGAAAAAGCTTATGTTATGATAGGTTTTATACTTTATAGATTTGTTAAAAAGCTTATTAGATTTAATATGTGACCGGAATTGAAAACCTTTTGTACGATCACATTTTTTTATTAATTTTATAATTTTTTAATTTTTTTTTATTGCTACGCCATCTTTCGCATCCAACTTTCCAGATTCTCTGATGTAAACATTCTCTTCGTTAAATCTTAATTTCTCATAGCTTCCACGTTTCCAAGTTTGCGGAGGTCTCTTTGTTTCCTTCTCTCAGGCGAAACCCATTCCCTTATCTTCTGCGGTCGTAGTCAATGACATCCTATTAACATTCTGTAGTCTGTTAATAATTTCATCAATCACATTCATCCGCTGTCTATCTCATTAGCAGTGTGCTGTAACCGAAAAATCGGCAATTTCTTCTAACAGTATATTTCAAGATTCTGCAATTAGATACATTTTCTTGGCCATGCATCAAATTTCCAACCCACACAGCGATATCAATCACCCCCTGATAAATTCTCTTTTTACTATTGCCTCTAATTATACTTACTCTACTCTACTGTAATCCGTTTAGATATCAAATGTCTCTTTCCCTTTTTTTTTATCATATCCATAATTTTATAAATATTACAAATTACTAAGTTTTATCTTTTAAACATATTCACTTCTATCGCCTGATTTTTGTTCAACTATTTAAATATTTGTTAATATTATTTGATTAGAATTTTTCATTCAGTTTAAATTTTTTTTTGTTTATTACACAACTTTATTTTATTGTTGTGCTTCTTTCTTTTTTGGCACTTTATTTTATTTTTTAAGAGGAAGTGGCAGACTGAAGTTACGATAATGCTAGAATATCAGGTACCATAACCCGAGGTGTAAAGAAAGAAAGAAATCTTTATATATTCAATAGCTGTTGATTATCATGAAGCTAATTGACCAAAAAGCATGAGAAGATTGGTAACGAGACTGCGTAACTTCTTCACGAACAAACGCAACCTTCACTTTAATAAAACCTCCATCTATGATTAAAAAAAAACATGACAAACATATTTTCTCCACACTGTAAACATAAAATGTATCATTAAAAAAAATCTATAATAGATTCTATTCTATTATAGCTCAGAGGCGGAAGATCAATACTACATGAAAGATCCAGCTATATTCCAACCTTCCATATCGTCTACTGACTAAAACTGCAGTAAACATTTTTCTTGTATACATTTTTATTTCATTGCAATGTTAACCAGTAATGTTTTATTACTTGCTTACAGATAAAACCTTCACCTCATATTAGTTAGGCAGCTGAAATTCGTTGCATTAGACAGGTATAACAGGATTGGATTCAGTGATGATAGTGTTTTCTAAAAATGTAGCAATATAATCAAAATAACAAATATATTAACAAAAAGAAATTGAAAATTATTTAAAGTGCAAAAATTACAATTTTACTTAAAATTTAGTTCGGTTCGTAGTAAAATTAAAATTATTACTTGTATTAATAGAATAAAATCAACAAATTTGTTACTTTATCACAATTATAATTAAGTTTACCACGACCTTCTAACTAACCACCTCCTAACTAACTCCACCTAACCATAAAACTGAAGAATTTTACAAAATTTGTTTCTGTTATATGCCTACCGTCGCTTCAACGCTTAATTTATATTGAACAAAATGTTCAATATTTCCTTATTATTGAACATTGTCTCTCATCGTCTGCATTCTGCATTGAATATTCAAACTCAATGTTCATCACCATAATTTTTATTATCTTTCTAAATATTAACATACCAAATTAGTTTAACGTGTATACAATCCTCATTTAACAAACTTAAAAAACTATCAAAAATATTCAAATTTCTAACCAAATAATTAATTTTCCATAGTTATTCTACAAATTTGTCATCCACTACGGTCATTTGCCTTTTAGATAATATGTAAAAAAAATAGAAAGAATGAGGTGAAGCATAAAACTACTAATATTATCGATATTCTTCTACTTTTCCTGTCATTCTTTTTAAATAGTAGCAATTGTTTCAATATCTTGTAATAATCTTTCTCATTGCAAAAACTAGATATTGTGTAATCCCTTTAATACAGAAGTTTTTTTTTTTCCAACGGATACAGTTTTTCTTTCCTGGCGAACAGAATTAATAGCTATAGATTAAGGGGAAATCTTGGTGATCATTTCAAAATTGGGGTATCGGTTTTCTGCAAATGCTTACCTTTTAGGATCCAACTTGGAATCTAGACAAAAAAACATATGTATGTTTGTATGTGCGTACGGTTACGTATGTTGTATTGTGTCACACTGCTTTTGGCTTTATATCTCAGGATTGACCAAACCGATTTTCTCCAAATTTGGCTCATATATTTCTGTCTATGAGGCATTGATCATACTACTTTTTTCAAAATTTCTTTAGGAGAGTAGAAGGATATCGCGAAAAAAAACAATTTCGATTTTCTTCAGAGGCATTTTAGAGAAATTTTATTAAAACCAATTTTTTACCTGCAATGCTATAGATAAATAATTTTGTTTTCATAAAATGTTTTCTCACCTCTTAAAATTGAAATATATGTTTTTGTTGTTTTGCTCTTTCTCCCTTCGGTTTAAATATTTTACAAAAAAAATTTTTTTGAAAGTTTATATTTCATATATCGAATTATCAAGATATGTCCATAATTTTAAAGAAATTATGGACCCCGGACTTAAAATGCAGAAAAGCTTTTTGAAAATTATATTTATCTTATTTTTATCCTCTATTGAAGGTGGTGTTGGATTTAGAGAAAATTTTAGCTAAGCAAACTTTTTATTTTTATTTGTAATTTTTATTATTAATAGCCGGGAATGTCATACAATAATTTGCCAGCTTTTTTTTTATTTAGGGCAACTTGCGAAATGAATAAAGGACAAAGGAGGTTTTTACTGCAATTGATACTTTTCCATTTTTAAATACTTTAATAGCTAGAAATGTAACATTTCAGTAAACTAACATGATATGCCGACCTCCGTAGCGTTTCGGACCTCCGTAGCCGAGTAGTAGCGTTTCGGCCTTTCATTCGGAGGCCCCGGGTTCGAATCCCGGTCAAGCATGGCATTTTTCACACGCTACAAATCGTTCATTTCATCCTCTGAAGCAATATCTAACGGTGGTCCCGGAGGTTAATAAAAATTATCATGATATACGTTCAACAAAAGTTATGAAAATAAACTTGTCATAATTTTCCTTTTTTTATTATAAAATGAAGTCATTTGGCATTCATATATCGTTTATGATTATATAATAATTTTGTTACTACAAAAGATATCTCAGTTTCTTTTTTTGTTCAGATTAATTACAATTGTATTAAATTATTGTTTGTTTTTATTGATTTTTTTTTTTTTATTGGTAGTGACTACGCATCTGACCCTTGTAGTGTAATATATCTAAAAGGTTATACAAATAGTAACAGCTGGAGTAATTAAATTTGAAAATAAATCCATGGTATTCAGATAATATAATAATTTTATTATTTCCTATTTATACGAAATGTTTAAGGTTTTTTGTCTGTTGTAGATTATTATATTATTAGTAAAATATCTTTATTTATTTATTGTTTAATGATTTACTAAAGGTGACATTTTATTTTTTAAGACAAGATGTATTGAATTAGATAAAATTAAAATGAATGAAGATTAATATATTTTTAATAGTAGGCTAATAAAAATGTTTAATTATTTGAAGAAAAAAGTTTATAACTTTTTCCGAGAAATTCATAACATAAAAAATTCAAAACGTTTCGAGGTTTAATTATTATTATTATATATATAATTTCTACTTTATTATTATATTTTTGTTGAAATATAACCTTTTATTTTTATTACTTGTTAGCTAATTATTATAAATATTGCGTTAAATATTTTTATTTAATTTTATTTTCTAACTGATATTGATAATTTATCAATTGGTAAATTAATAGACAATGATTAAAATAATATAGGCTTTATATAAAAAATCTGATGTGTACACCATATGACGACTTCCTTATACGCCTATAAAATTATATATACACATTTTTTTTAAATGAAAAGTCATAAAATTTTATTTCATTAACAACTTCTGATATTTTTTTATATTTTATTTTTATTATTATTATTTAATTATTATTTATCATAAACATTTTTTGACAGTCTGAGGTTAATAATTATTAATAAATCAATATATCTAAATTAAAAAAAAGAAAGGTTAAAAAACGGAAATGAAGTCGGATTCGAACCGATGAGCCTTCCCCTTATAAGATCCAAATATTTCATTAATTAAAATTTAATTTGGCTATAACTCTGGAACCAATGAAAATAAGTACATCCTATGATATATCGTTGAAAGGCTCTCAATGAGGGCTTATTACTGCAGTTAACAAAGAGTCTAAAATACAATTTGTTTTGGATTTTGGGGTTTTTTGGACACTTTTGGTTCAGTCGATTGCAATCAAAATGGGAGGTGCACAACTAGATGTTACAGCAGTCTTAAATCCAAAATTTCAATATCATACAACTAATCGTCTTTGAGTTATGCAAGGTACGTACATACGTGCAGACGTCACGCCGAAACTAGTCAAAATGAATATTTCCGTTGAAATCTGAAAACCGAAATTTTTCGTGATTATAATACTTTCTTTACTTTGTACAAGGAAGTAAAAATTGCGAGTAGAATTCCTCCTTTTATAAAAAGATTAAAAATAATATATATTTTCGTATAATAACAAATAAAACAATTTTGAAACCAGTCCAGAATTATCAGACCCAGTTACAGAGAACCCATTACATTGTAATGTAAAATTGATACAATTTCAGATCAAGTTTCTGTTGTGTTAGTTATTGCTAGACAATAGGTATAAAGTAGGAAAATTGAAATTTGATATATGTGTAACAGTATGTAAAGTTTCATTTAATTAATAATATTTCAAGAAAAAAGAGTGTTATAATTATAAATTATATTTCATTATTTATTATTTTTGTTTATATAAAACGTAAATAGATGTTTTTAAATTTTAATTTCTAATCGAATATAAATTTTTAATGCGACGAGGGGCTTATTTCATTATTGTATTGTATTTTACTTTGTTGAATTTATTATCTGATTTACCTGCAAATTATAGCTTTAAAAATCTGTATTCCTTAACTCACCGTCAGTAGTAGTTAATTTACATCAATTCTCTTCACTTTTTTCTTATTTTTATCAAGATAATTGTTTCTTAACTTTTGCATTCATGTGAATTATTTTTTTTTCTCAACATTCTTACTTTAAATAAAAATAAAACAAACTTTATATAAATAAGTTTTAAATCTGTTAAAAATTAAAAACACAACTACCAAAAAAAGACTAAAAAAAAAAAAATAAGATGTCCGGCCTGTGCAAATTATACGACACTGTAATTTAGAAGTGTGGAGCCACTAAATTTTTGACTATTGCCATTAGATTCGTGAAGGCTTTATGCCACTATGACTTGGTTAATATAGTTAACTTCAAATTCCACTTATTATAAACTTCTCGTTGGCTGTATCTTGGAAATGATATTTTTTTTTCGTTCGATGTATTGATTTTTCCGCGCAATTTGTATATAATATAATTTTTTTTCAATTTATTTTAATATATATTATATATATATATCCTTTGACACTTCCGGTAACATAAGGATTCCAATCCGAGGTCATACATCTAAATCGGTTCAACAGTTGAACTGCTACGGTAGAATAAACTGACATTAATTTTACTACATAGTACTATTTTACTACATAACTGTAGTTATGATACTAGAATTGAAGTAGTATCAAGCAAAATATTACGTTTGGAATATACTTTTGTATTGATATTAATCCGGACACTAAAAAAAAAGAGAAAAAAGAAACGCTGGAGACATTTGAAAATTGGGTACGCAAGAGGTTGGAAAAGATTAAATGGATACAGTGTAAAATGAAATAATGAAAAAATTTAACAAAAATAGAAGTTTTATGTTAACAAAATTCACATTTGAAACCTAATTGGCTGACTTATATCATAAAGAAGAAGGATTAATTAATATAGTACCGAAAGAAACAAGAGAAGGTGTAAGTAAGAGAGGTTGACAAAGATTTAAAATGGAAAATTGGAAGTATTATGAATTCAAAAGTCTTAACTGGATACTAAAAGAGAAGGAGACAGAAATAGTGCAGGGGTCTATTTCAGGGTAGATAACCGTAAGATTCAGGTTATAACATACATAATTAGGTTAGTAAGTTACTTGTAATAGTTTGTTTTTTCGACTTTTCAAAGAAAAATAATGTATTACTTTCGGTCGTACGGAGGGAATGGAGCATGAAATTATTTTTTTTTTTTTACGTTTTGAGGTATGAGGATTACAAAAGTATTATTCATGAATAAATTTTGTGGGTCAAAAATTTCCAAAACTAGTTAATTAATTTCATTAAAATTTAGATTTGCTATAGTAGTATGTCTGAAGTTTTATATATGGAAATTTGATGAAGATTAGTTGAGTTACGTTCTTGATTTACACTCAGTTTATGGTCAACAACAAACAATATAACCTCAATTTGAGATTATATTGACTTTGTATTGGTTTATTATTTATTTTATTATTATTTTATTATTATTTTATTATTTATACGCGCTTATGTCACAGTGTCACAGAGGTGAGTAAGTTTAAAGTTGATGTTTTTATGTAGAGTTTACTCGTTATTTTTAATTATTTCATCAAATTACAGTTATAATATTTTAATTTTGTTATAAACGGAAAATATATTTTAATATCAAATGAAAAAAAAATTATATCTCTTTTAATTTTCTCATTTTGTTTTGTATACTTCTTGTGCAACAAATTATATAAAATAATCATCAAAAAATATTATACAAAATAAAAAACGAAAAGTCGGTCAGTCTTATTGCGCAGAAATTCGTAAAAAAATTTTAATTTATTTCAGACATAATAAATCGAAATTGTAGAATTGAAAACAGTATCTCTATTGAAGGAAAAACTTCTTTAGGCGCATTCTGTCAGAATTTTATATATATATACGAATTACATGGAACATGGGGAAAAAATCGCCGACTCGTAATCAAAATCTGTAATGTAACGCAAGACGTTAAGCATATATGAAAGAGAAAAAGGCATGGAGCGAGAATATATATGAGTGTATAGTGTAATATGTAGTAGCAGAGGATGGGAGGTGGGAAAAATACTGCCGGTGATTCAAAATAATTCTCCTTTTTTATTGCTGATAAAAAAAAAATTGTTTAAATTCAGTGTAAATGTAACATATTGTGAAGATTTTTAACACGTAATTCATATGCATTAAAAAATCATTAACCTTGAAAATATTGTCGGTAAAGATTGCTGTTTAATGCTAAAAAATTACGTTATATGAAATTTTTTGGTCCTGCAATTCTGTGGGAGCGAATTTCGCTCGCGCTAGTATCTCGAGAACGGTGGCCGCTAGATGCATGGGACTAGGACCTACCGTCGCGGGTGATCGCAAAGCAGCTCTTTGCGTTAAACATTTCAAAATCGCGTTAAAAATGCTCTAGGACGCACCGTTTACGAGATACGACCTTTTTTTATTTAACGAAAGATATGTCTGAGAAATCCCGTTTATTATGTAAAATATAAATAAAATAACATCAGCTGTCAATAATTAACTATCACAACTATAAAAAATCCACAACACTCGCTTTCGCTGAAAGTAATGATGACTGAATGCTGCAGAACATCATTATGAATTTACAGCGTTAACTGAGTAACTGTTAGATTATAAAAACCAACAATAATTTTGAAGTTTGAATCGTAAATAATGATCAATGCATATATTACATAATGATCAATAATATACACACATCGCTGAAAGTAATGATGACCTACATCGTCATCATAAATTTAAAATTAATCATGCTGTTTGCAGTAAAAACGTATGTTTCACTATGAATTTTTCAGTAAATCAACTGTTTCATCATGCGAACACACATTCATCATTTAAAGTAGCCATTTTTTAATGTATTCGAATAAATTCATGAAAAGAAACGTGGAGGTTCAATAGTCAATTTCTTTGTTGGTTATTTGTTGTAATTTTGGGGGCATCTCAAACCCGTGTTTTAGTACGTATTTTGCAAAAAATCCAGTCTTTCAGCGTGGAAATTTTACTACAAACAGGGGATAAACGTTCAAAACACACGTTGAAATTGTGAGTCAAATTGGTTATAGGGGTCAAAGATTAAATTGGCTATTGAATGTAAACATTATATGCTACTTGTAATATATATTAATTCGAAACGATTGCAATCCCATACAGGTTTTCACTTCGGCCATGCGGTCTTAAACACACATATTTTTTTTTTTAAACATTCGATTACATAAAATTTTTCAAAAATGTGTTTTACTAAATATGATATAATAAAAAAAGCTAAATAAGTTGATAAAAATTTTGAGATGATTCAGAGAAGATTTAATAGTAGAATCTCGTTACAAAAATTAATTTAATGAGTCATACATTAAAGAATTCATATTTATTCAATTTGTTTTTAAAAGAAGGAAGTATAAGAGTATTAGAGAGAGGGTTAAGGGAAGACAAAGATTAGCGAGTAATTGAAGATGTAGGATTTAAAAATAATAATATAGTTAATAGATTTGCGCAGAACAGAAAGGAATAGCGAGTAGCTTCAAACCAATTTAATGAATAATAATGAATTTAAAAAAATAAAGAAAAATGTTTTAATATTTTTTATAAAATTACCATAAATTTATTTTTGTTATTAAAATTTTATTATCACGATTAAAACCCGGATGTACGAAAAAAATAAGAAAAAAATGGTTAATCCATCTTTATATTAATTTATTCAATGCAACGTTATTGAATTATTATTTCATAAGATAAATTATTAAATAAATTTTAACCTTGTAAATGACATAGACAGACTTATACTAGACATCATACAGACAAGAAATAAGCCATTAAATAATACTCGAAACCAATTTTCACTTCAACCCACTGTTCTACGTACGTATGTATATATATGTATGTAGGTTTCATATATATGTTGAATTTTATTCATCATAAAGTGACTAACTGACAGAGGTTAGATCAAGATTGCACTGGATAATAGATTAAGATAACAAAAACTGTATAATAGACTTAGGCCATATATTCAAGTCAAGATTTTAATACTAGATATAACCAGTCTCTAGCGTCATTCAGTAGACATGACTGTGGTCCTTCTGTAAAGTTGTGACTATATGGGCAATCCTTTTTTATTTCATACTTTAAAATGAATGTCTTTTAAATAATAATTTTTACATCTAATATTAAATATTGTGATTATTATTTTTGTTAGGCAAATTTTTATTAATATTGTTTAATTTATACTTAAATAACTAATAAAATTTTAATCTTAAATTATTTCAGGGATTTTTATCCATGAAGGCTAAACCACTTCGACAACAAAGTATTTTTACTTTTCCTAGGAAGTATGCATTTTGAAAACTAAAATGCGTTTTGATAACTAACGATTCCGACATTTTGGGTTAATAATTACAGGGATTCTAACCATATTGAAAGAGAAAAATTTTCTTTATTTTACTGAACCTTAAAAAACAAATTATTCTTTTAAGAAGAGTTGTAAGAATGTTATATTCCCATTTTCTTTAATTAAATTTAAAGCTATTAAACCTGGTTGGGAAATAGATTTAAAACATGTTCTTGAAGTTAGGCGGATAAAGAAAAATTATGTTTTTATATATAATTATTGGTAAACAATCTATAAAATTATACCTATAACAGTTATATTTATAAAATTATATCTTATCTTATACACAGTTAAAAATAACACAATTATTTGAACTTTCCCGACAACATACCTTTATTGTGTAAGGAAAAGTATATTATTCTGGCCAACTTTAACATGTGGGTGTTTTTGTATGTCTTGATGTTACATAATTCCCTCTAACCAAAAAACACAACCGTAATATTGAAAAATTTCTGAAGAATATGTACTTACGTAAATAGATATGTCTGTGGGTTGTTTTTTTTGTCATATATCTCCAGACTGGATCAACCGATTTGGATGAAATTTTGCAAAATGATTTCTGTACATGGGACATTGATGTCAAATTTAATTTCGGTGACAATTGATCAAAAGAGCAAGGAGATACGGACCTTATGGCTTACTTATCTCAAAATTTGTTCAAAGGATAGATACATTTTTTCATATAATAATGCCCCTTAGGTAGCTAAGTTACTTTCTGATAGTATTTGATCTTATTTGAACATGATAAATCCCCCCCTCCCCCAATAAATAGAAGAAGGGAAAAGTTGTTTCTGAGCTCACATTTTTGTACTAATCAGATGTTTTCATTACATTATATATATATATTAAACTCTGGTTATGTATTTGGGGTAATTTCATTCAGGGGCGGAGTATAATAAGCCTGATTTTTTGCCTCCTTGTACGAAATAAAGGAAGTATTGTGATCGCGAAAAATTTCCGATTTCAACGGAAATATCTATTTGAGTAGCTTTGGCTTGACGTTTGTAAGTGCGTATGTACATACGTACGTATGTATATATCTCGCATAACTCAAAAAACGATTAGCTGTAGGATGTTGAAATTTTGGATTTAGGGCTATTGTAATACATAGTTGTGCACCACCCTTTTTAATTTAACATCTTTTTAATTTTTTATTGCAACCAAAAGTGTCCAAAAAAGCCCAAAATCAAAAAAATTTGGATTTTGGACTTTTTCTTCACTGCAGTAACAAGATCTTATTGAGATCTTTTCAACGATATATAAGTAAAAAAAGGTAATATATAATAAAATATAATGATAAAATAAGTGGTACTTATTTTGATTGGTTCCAGAGATAGCCAAATAAAAGTTTTAAATTAATGAAATATTTGAATCTTATAAGGAGAAAGCACATCGATTCGAATCAGACTTCATCTCCTTTTTTTAACTTTCTTTTTCTTTAATTTAAATATATTGATTTATTAATAATTATTAACCTCTCATTATAAAAAAAATTTACGATAAATAATAATTCAATAATAACAGTAAAAAAAAAAAATAATAAAAAAATATCAGAAGTTAATGAAATAAAATTATATGAACAATTCATTTAAAAAAAAAAATGCATATATGTAATTTAATAGGCGTACAAGGAATGTGATGTCCACATCAGATTTTTTTTGAAGCTATAACTTTCACATAATCTAACATATCACCATCAAAGCTTGTTGTCAAGTCCATTCTGAGCTACCGTCCTTAAATTATTTTTTACATTTTAGTGCGTTTAATTTAAGAGTGGTATTTAAATTTTTTTTCATATTTTTTTTTATTTTCTACTTTTTAGCGCATTTAATATAACAGTGGTTTTTAAAAAGTTTTTTATATATTTTTTATTTTCTACTTTTTAGTCTTCATGAGTTTATACTTTACAGCTGCGCTAGAGCATAGGTTTGAGCGTACTTAGCTAAATATCGGATTGGTACGTTTTACGGTGGGGGTGCAATCAAAACATAGGGGGTAAACGTTTAATCTCCGGATAACCAAAATCCGGTCGATCAAAAGTGTACCCGATGCGTTAAACAGTTAGCGCCCGAACTGGTGACATACGCCGTTTTAATCATGAAAATCGCATGAGCGTTTGCCGAGATATTACAGTGGCACCCCATCACAATCGCACCCCCTCCCACTGGGGAGGGGGTGCGATTGCCCCAGGGCATTTGAAAATATTATTATCCGACGGGTACCGCTGGGAGCGGTTGGTCCCTTTCGTTGAGGTAGGTCGAACAAATTTTTTAGAGCGTAAGACCGACCGTTTCCGAGATATTTGCGATTTTTGTCCTAAAATTCGGATCCGGTTAAAAAGGACTACATTTTCTCAAATCATATATATATATATATATATATATACACGAGGTGCGACAATAAAGTAATGAGACTGATGTGAAAAAAAAATGTTGCTTACCGTTTTAGTCATGTTTAGAGTTGTCTCCTTCAAAGTAGTTCCCCTGTGATTTCACACACTTATTCCAACGCTTCTGCCATTGGGTAACATTTCCGGAACTCATCTTCTGTAATACCCTCCAAGACCCTCGTCACAGCTTTTTGGACATCTTGTGTTGTTTGAAAATGGTGTCTCTTGACCGCCATTTTGACTCTTGGAAATAGAAAAAAGTCACACGGAGCGATATCTGGTGAATAAGGAGGCTGTGGTAGTACTGAAATTTGTTTTGAGGTTAAAAATAGCTGTATTGACAGAGCAGTATGGGATGGCGCATTATCGTGATGCAGGATCCAATTATCAGCAATGTTGGCACGGACACGAAAAACTCGTTTACGAAGTCTTTCTAAAATTTCTTTGTAGAAATATTGGTTAACTGATTGTCCAGGAGGCACCCACTCTTTATGAACAGTTCCCTTGGAATCGAAGAAGCACACAAGCATGCATTTCACTTTTGACTTTGACATGCGAGCTTTTTTTTGGTCTGGGTGATCCCTTTGAGCACCATTGCGAACTTTGGCGTTTTGTCACTGGATCGTATTGAACAAACCAACCTTCATCACCAGTGATAACACGGCTCAACAAATCTGGATTGATTTCCGTTTGCTCTAACAGATCGGCTGCCACATTTTTCCGTGTTTCTCGCTGTTGTTGTGTGAGATTTTTAGGGACCATTTTTGCACAAATCTTTCTCATACGAAGATCTTCAGTTAATATTAGACGAACCGTTTCTCGATCGATGTTGAGTTCTTCTGCAATCATTTTCACGGATAATCTTCGATCATATCGTACGATTTCACGCACCCTGGTCAAGTCGACATCTGTCCGTGAGGTTGATGGTCGTCCACTGCGGTCTTCATCTTCAACATTCGTTCTGTCTTCACTAAAAATATTATGCCACCGAAAAACTTGAGCTCTTGACATAACCTCCTCTCCAAAAGCCTTCTGAAGCTTACCATAAGTTGTCGTCGCGTTTTCACCCAATTTAACTCAAAAAGAAATGGCATACCGTTGCGCAATATTTTGCGGTTTCATTTCTGTGACGAGAGACACAAACATGTGTTCACTTATTACAGCACAACTCACGACTGAGCAGTTGCATCAATATGCCGCTTGGACTAGAAGTAGCTTATAGACCAAGGTCAAAGATGGTGTGCCTACGCAAGCTGCAGGGTTTCCACATCTTGCAAAGAAAAATCAGTCTCATTACTTTATTGTCGCACATCGTATACACGGTATATCGATATATAATAATATAACAAGTACAGGTTTCGTTAGTACATGTTAGTTTACACCTGATCACCGCGAGACATGTACTAACGAAAACGAATCGGGATTTTCCGCTAGTGATCGGTACATTCCGGTGCTACGCTAAGGGGGACGCATACATAGACAGGCATACAAATGCCGTTTAGTAGGGTGGGATACGTTCTCGTAGACTGAATTGTCTTGTTTGGTTTGATTTAAGTCGTTTATTATTACTACATTTTTCAGAACACCTTCCTGTAAATTTGCTACAAAATAAGCGTAGTGGATATTGGATATTGCCGGGCATCCTACAGCCTCTTCTAAAATAAAAATATAGCTATAAAAATTAATCACAAATAATTCAGTAGCTTAAAAATGTATTTATACGTTATTATAATCGTTTAAAAATAAAAACTGGTCAAATCTAGCAAATAATATCACATCCTTCAGTTTTTCTCGCAACTATTTATATTTTTGTTTAAACTTTATTTAGATTCTATTATTTGTTTATAGAATTTTTTTTAAACTTAGCCCTTTTTTTATTTCCTTTAATTAATTATTTTAAATATGTATTTAATAAAAATAAGAATAACGCCTAGTTTAATATTTAAGTGTTAAAAATATTTAAAAAAAATTACTAAATTATTTACATGTATCTATCGAACAAATAATGTTGCATTAATATTAACAGAGGAATAAAAAATATCACCTATGTTTTTTATGGTTATATTTTTTTCTATAGCCAAGAAGTACTGAAGAGGGGGATTTCATGAATACAACATTATATTTGAACATCATTTATTTAAATTAGCTTGTACCCAGTACACTTATATGATATAAACAAAGAGTTTGACATAATTATTAATCATTAAAATTCATAAATATTTTAATGTTGTCAAATTTATATTCAAACCATATTTATTAATTTAATTTATAACATGACATCTTTTATTCCTTTGTTCATTTTTTCATTATCAACTATTTCTTTAAAGAATTCCCAATGTTTCAATTTAAATTTATTATAAGTTTCCTATTTAAATTAATTATCATATTTAGCCAACCGTACTGGTCTAGTGGTTAACTCAAAGTCGTAAATCAGTTATTTAACAGCTGATATTAGAAGCCGAAGGTTCTGAGGTTGAATCCTAGTTAAAGGAAGTTGATTTTATACAGATTTGAATACTAGACAGTAGATACCGGTGTACTTTTGTGGTTGGGATTTAATGAACCACACATCTCAGGAATGGTCGGCCTCAGTTTGTACAAGAATTTTACGTCATATATACCATCCTCACCTCGTTTGGTCATGTGGGATGGTTGCTTACTGTTCAATAGTTGAACAGATTGCGACGTATAAATTAGAAAAATAAAATATTTATCGATCTATTAAATGACTTTCAAATATATTTTAATTAATTATATTAAAATATTCACGACTATTTCTAATAGATTAATTTCTTTTCATGCATAACATTATTAGTATTTTTGTTAACATTAGCTCTCGCGTATTTTGTATTGAATTAAAAAAAAGTTGGCGAAGGTTTCAGAACTTTCCTGCCGCTGTCCCTTATGATTAAACATTTTTTAAAATAGAAACTAGGGCATCCATGCTGCTTCGCAGCATCAGTAAATAAATTAACTGAAATTGTAATAGATAATTTACTTTGTAGTTCGTAAGACTTCTTTTCAGACAACATTAGCTGTGCGTCAACCCTTAGATTTCATCTCCACTTTCATATTTTTTAAAAATTTATTTTTCTTTCGCGTTTTCGAGATATATATATATATATATATATATATATATGTACATCGATTATCGCTCAAACTTCGTATCATATTTAATTACACTGTTACATTTAAAGTGATACAATTACTATGTTATTTGTCAGTACGTTAAATCAATCAGAGAGCAAACACGTTCCCTCAAAACCTTTTTAGGAATTGAGTGATCGAAGTCGGTGTAGGTTCATTTGATAGCGCTTGACATGGTGAGTGTTTTAGGATCTAAATAAATTCTGTACCTTAATTAGTTGCTGATATATCTCGATTTGAATGCCATTTAGGTAAATGGCATTCAAATTCGAGTTCATGGGCAGAAGTAAATCTTCATGAAATGGTAGAAGGCAATTTTCAACACCGATTTAGCATCAATGTATGATGCGGCCTTCTTCACAATCAGCTGGTTGGGCCGTTCATATTACATGGCCGCTTAAATTCTGAGGTCTACTTGCACTTTCCTCTCGCGCTGAGACGCAAAGTACACATCCAGCATGATGGCGCGTATTCCATTTCTTTTCTGCCGTTTCCACTCACTTAAATCATTATTTCTCTTAGAAAAGGATCAGTCGTGGGGGATCCACATTCCTGGCCACCAAGATCGTTTGATCAAACATCTTTAGATTTATGCGTCTGGAGATGGATGAAAAATATTGTATACAAAAAAAAAACATTCTCGTGAGAAATTAATTGTCTGCGTTATGAATGCGGTTGAGCAACTTAAGGACAAGCCTGAAAAACTAAAAAGAGCAAAAAAGTAGTACAAAAGTTACCAAGAAATGTGAAACTGGTACGTATAATGCACTTAGGTCTAGTGTACTTTTTCTAAATAATATTTAAATTTTTCCAACTTCTCTTTGTTTTATACAACTTTTTTTATAGTCTATTCAAAATTAAATATCTACAAGTTTTATTTAAAAGGTTTACGTGTTATTTACCCAACGTTATTGTATGTTTAACACAAAAAAACAGGGTTTTTACCCGAATTTACTGGTCATCACCCCAGATTTCTCAAAAACTACCAAAGATACGGTTGTGGGACTTATTTTATTCTTTTTTTCTGGTCAAAACCCATAAGAAATTTTTAATTCTGCCCGTTAATTAACGTTCTAAATATTTCAGTACGACCTCATTTCACTGAGGTAGCTGAAACCCGAACGAAATCTTTCACGTAACTCGCAAACGAAGTATTTTAGGACATAAGTTTATATGTATCTGTTTATATGTATCTTTTTCATAATTTTCACGAGTAGAATAAGTTATGAAAATCCCGGAAGAACTACGTGATACACTCTGTATTTACACAGGTGTATCACAAAGTTCTGCACAAAAATTAGTTTCCTTCTACAGTAATTTTTGCTGATTTTATGTGTGTGTTTTTTTATATTATGTTATGTAGTTTTACAATATTTTTAAAATTTCTCTGGGGCAAGACTATTTCAATAACAAAAATTATTATTATTATTATTAATTTATAATGGTACCATCAATCACCGTGGCAAAATAGCAACGTCTGTGTCTTTCATTCAATTTTGGGAAGAAATCCTGGTCAAGCTAAGCATTTTTTCATATTTTAAAAAATTGAATAATTTAAAATTTAAAGAGTTAGTAAACATTAAAAGAAATTATATTTTAATTATGGATCCATTTTCCCCCTTTTTTTAGGCATAAAAATTAATTTACTGGAGCCATTATTTAGTTTAATATGTTAGAAAAATTTATTACGTGAAAACAGGTAGAGAATTGTCAGACTATTTCATTTTTGCTATCCACTTTAACAGTATCCAACCTTATTTCAGCTTTAACAAAAATTATTATTATTATTATTATTAATTTATAATGGTACCATCAATCACCGTGGCAAAATAGCAACGTCTGTGTCTTTCATTCAATTTTGGGAAGATATCCTGGTCAAGCTAAGCATTTTTTCATATTTTAAAAAATTTAATAATTTAAAATTTAAAGAGTTAGTAAACATTAAAAGAAATCATATTTTAATTATGGATCCATTTTCCCCCTTTTTTTAGGCATAAAAATTAATTTACTGGAGCCATTATTTAGTTTAATATGTTAGAAAAATTTATTACGTGAAAACAGGTAGAGAATTGTCAGACTATTTCATTTTTGCTATCCACTTTAACAGTATCCAACCTTATTTCAGCTTTACCTTGTTTTTCATTATAAGGAAATAGTAATAAATATCTGCATGACCTTACTCTTCTTCCTGATATAGTCTGGTTGATGCCTACGTTTTGCAAGTATCAAATTAACTTTAGAAACAATCAATTATCTTCGACATTGTAATAAATATTATGTAACCGTGAATACAATACAGGAAAAAGGAAAAGTTGATGATGAATGATATTATTTAAAATTTAATTTTCATTCTATATTGAAATTGTTATTATTTATATTTTCTGCTCAATTTATTAATTAGCACTGCAAGGTTCTACCCGTAGTCATACAACGACCTACAAAATTTAAGTACTCTGCATAGTTTATAGAGGAATATGCAGTACGATATACAGTTACTGAATGTAATTAAATTGTAAGACAACCGCGTTATATCTGGCGCTTCTTCTTCCTGGCTTACTACTACTTTACTATTACAATCATTCATTAAATTTCTAGCTGGCAGCATACTTCATCCTTCAACTACTTTTATTATGTAACAGTGTATACACAGCATCAAGTTTAAGTTTAGAATTATCGCCTCTGTGTTAATATCACCGTCATCACCTCAATAGTTCATATAAGAATCTCGTTTCTAGTAAAACAGGATGATGCAATTTTATCTTAACTTTAATACATACTATTCCTATTATAAAAATTTTAATCAAACCGATATTTTTTTAACACGCCTATTAATAAAATAAACATGATTCAACAATTACGTTGTTTACTTAAGCTATCGTTTATCATACATAAATAAACCTATCATAAAGTTAGGTATGCCTACTTTAACGCATTATATAAGTTTTTGTAACTTTTTATATTACAAAAGTAATCAGTGACATTTATAAAATAAAATAAAATAAAAAAGTATGCAATTTTGTCAAATTGCCAGTTTTTCTTTTTTTTTCTAACCTCCTGTGTGAAAAAATATGTATATATATATATACTAAATAAAATTCCAATCTTACATCATAAACTATTGAAAAAAAAAAAAAAAATATATATATATATATATATATATATATTATTCGTCAAGTATACTTCATCAAGTGTATTTCTTAATAATATAAATACGGATTATACAAACGAGTATATGCGTAAAATATTATGTTAATTCTATAACATATTATCATAATAATTTAACATATTATATTTCATTTTATTTTTACCCTCAATGAAAAATTATATAGTCGCAAATTATTGAATTTTAACTAAATAACTAGTTTCATAATAAAGAAAAAGAAATCTCCTGTGATAGTCTTTAACTTTATTCCACATTCTTTTTTCTTAAAACTACGCAATTTCAGCTTACAGATGTCACAGTTTTTCTTTACAAATTAAAAATTAAAAAAATGAAAAGTATCTTTTTTTACTATGTGTTAACCAACAAATGAAAAATATATATAACAATATTTTAAAATGACTGTTTTTTTTCGATAATCGCTTTTGTAACCATGGACCACGTTAAAAATGTTTCTTCTCCTTATTTTTACTTCCTTGTACGAAGTAAAGGAAGTATTGTGAAAAATTTCGGTATTAGTATTTTAACAGAAATATCCATTTTCACCCTCCCTGAAACCATGTTGACTAGTTTCGGCATGACATCTGTACGTAAGTATGTATCTCACATAATTAAAAAAACTTAGCCGTAGAAACTTGAAATTTTCGATTTAGGACTGTTGTAACATCTGCTTGTGCCATTCCCCTTTTGATTGCAATCGACTGGACCAAGAGTACCCAAAAAAAGCCCAAAATCCAAACAAATTTGTATTTTGTACTTTTTCTTAACTGCAGTAATAAACCCTCATTGAGAGCTTTTCTGCGATATATCAGAAGTGATACTTATTTTCTTTGATTTCAGAGTTATAGTCAAATAAAATACTAACTAATGAAATATTTGGATTTTACAAGGTACATCTTACTAGGTACAACGCACATCGGTTTGAGTCCTACTTCATCTCCTTTTTTTAACGGTTTTTTTTAAAATTTAAATATATTGTTTTATTAATAATTGTTTATGTCTGAAGTAAAAAAAATGTTATAATAAATAATAATTTAATAATAACAATAAAAAAATATGAAAAAATATCAGAAGTTATTAATGAAATAGAAATTTATGCACTTTTCATTGTTATCTCTTTTTTCAAAATTCCTTCAACACTTCATTGTGCCGTTTCTTCCTGTATTCTAATGACCGGATTTTTATTCCAAGTTTTTTTTATTTTGATTCGGAAGTCTTCTAAGTTTTGGATTTTTTCCTTCAAAGATTTATTTCTTAAACATTTTCTGACTTCTGAAACCAATTTAATTTTGTTTTTAAAAAAAATCATGTATTTTCTTTGTCGATCTATTTTGTTTATTTTTTAAATATGGCCGTGAAAGATAAATAATATTTTTTCATTCTTATCGAATCAGAAAGTTTTTGATATTTTTGGTATATTCGGAATTACTTTTTATTCTCCAGGTTTCGTTCTCTTTTTTCTAAAATTTTCTTAAAACATTTCTTTCTAATTTTATCTTTCTCCTTACTGTTTACGTTCAAACATTCGGTTTAGATACTAGTGTGTCATAATGTCTTATTTTTGCGTTTATGGAAAGGCTTTTTTTTATAGAACTCTTTAATTACTTCGTACACTTGTTTCTAAGGATTGCCATTTTTTCTAGCCCATTTTTCGAATTTGAATTTTTATAAAATTTGAGTTTAACGAATTTGATATATTTATACCGACTATTCTAAGTAAAGAACTATATTACTTTCGATCACATGGTTGGATGGGGGGGCGTTGTGAAAATGAATTTCTTTACGTTTTAAGGTATGAAGAGTACGAAAATCTCATTCACATAAATTGGGGTTTTCTTATAGTGAAAATTTTATGAAGAATGATTGAGTCGTTCTGATAAATCTGGGATGAAAACAAATCAAGGTATAAAACCCTTTTTTTTTTGTTTGGCGTACAATAAATAACGTTGTTGAATGATTAATAAACACACAAATTTTTAACCAAAACTTGTATTGAACTTAATTCTGAACAAAATAGGTAAGATAAGTTGAATAAAACAAGAGAAAAATTATAATTTTATTTAGAAACAATACATTACTACATTTGTCACAAAAGTACTTATTCATTGTAAAAAAAAATCAAATTCATGTGAAAAAATTTGTAAAAACAAATATTACTGTTAGAAAAATTAAAAATAATAAACTGAAAATTACACAATTGTAAAATTAAAGTAAATAAATAAAAATTACATATATAATATTTTTTTATCAATGACAGAAATAGAATAAATTATTTAAAAAATTATTTTTTCAATTTTAGCAATAAAATAACATCTGATCAACAATGCGCAATAACAATATTGCGCATTGTTTAAATCACTCTGTAAGGTACATTAAATACCTTACTTAATGTAAGGTACTGTGAACCGTGCTGTCGTTAGCGAAGGTTTTCTGTGAATTTCAGTTTGAACGTGATCGGTTTTTCCATTAAAGTAATGTCGTACTTATTTAAAACAGAGGAATACGCTGATATGTTATTCATATTGGGTGTTTGTAATGGTAATATTACAGCTGCTGCAGTACAATATGAAATACTTTTTTCCGAATCGCAGGATTCCAGATCCCAAAACAATTAGCGCGATTTTTCGCAATCTTCGGGAAACAGTTCACTACCTAGTATTCGTACCAGTCATGAACGATCTGTCCAACACGACGCTTTTATTGATGAAATTATTATCGGTGCAGTTCAGCGCAATCCAGGCGTCAATACACGATTTTCAGCTAAAGGGATCGGAGTTTTGCATTCGATGGTTTGGAGGACACTTAAACAAAACAAGTTTTATCCTTATCGTAAACATCCAGTTCAACACCTAAACCCAGGAGACGGTCCGCTTCTTTTGGAGTTTCGTAACTGGTGGAATACTAATCAATAACTGTACAAGTATCTTTTGTTTTCGAAAGAGTTAAATTTCACTCGAGATTGCGTAAACAACTTAAGCAATACACGGGCAGAAGTCAATCCTTATGAAACTATGGAAGGCAATTTTCAACACCGATTTAGTTTCAATGTGTGGTGCGGCCTTCTTCACAGTCAGCTGCTTGAATCGTTCATACTACCTGGCCGTTTAATTGTTGAAGTCTACTTGCACTTTCTTCAACAAGAATTGCCGCAGCTGCTTAAACATGTTCCTCTGGCACTGAGATCCAAAGTATACTTCCAGCACAAACATGTGGAAGTATATTTTCACAAACGCGCTTCCTTACTACTCTTGTGCCGTTTCTACTCACTTAAATTATCATTTCCCTGGAAATGAATCGGTCACGGAGGTCCACATTCCTGGTCACCAACATTGCCTAATCTAACACCTTTAGATTTTTGCGTCTGGGGATGGATGAAAAATACTATATACAAAACAAAAATACTCGTGAGGAATTAATTGTCTGCATTATGGATGCGGCTAAGAAACTTAAGGACAGCTGTGAAGAACTAAAAGAGTAACAAAAGCAGTTCAGAAGCGAGCCAAAAAATAAGTTGAAAATGATGAACTCATTTTTAAACATTCATTAGTGAGTGTACTGTTTCTAAATAAAATTCGAATTTTACTAACTAATCTTTGTTTTGTTCAACTTATCTTTCGCCATTTTGATCAGAATTAAATTTTCTAAAAGTTCTGTTTAAGATTTTTTAAAAACTATAGGAAATAAATAATTATGTCCCTTAATTAACGTCTTAAAAATGTTAGTACGACCTCATTTCACCGGGGTAGCTGAAATCTGAACGAAATCTTTCACTAGTCGTAACTCGTAAACGAAGCATTTTAAGACATATATGAAATTTTTCCATTATTTTCACGAGTAGAATAGAGATTATGAAACTACCAGGAAAACTTCGTGATACAAGAAAAGTGTAAAATTTTTTGGCTCGAAATTTTTAATTTAGATATGATTTAGTAGTATTTCTGAAGTTGTGCGTACAATAATTTGATGAAGATTGGTTGAGTCGGGGCAAGTTAGAAGCGTGGTTCACCATGATGATACAAATTTAAACATTTCGTTTTATAAATGTTTACCAATAGATAACTATTACCAACTACAACTATTACCAATAGATAGCAGCACAAGATTGCTAATTTACTAAAACAAAATTTTTAATATAGATATTGTATGAATCATTTCAAACATCGTACTTAAGTTAATTTTGTTATAAACAGAAAATATATTTTAATATTAAAAATTCTGATAAGGACACCACATGACTTCCTTGTACGCCTATTAAATTACATATACACATTTCTAAAACTAAGTAAAAAGTTATTTCACTAATAACTTCTGATATTTTTTTTATTGTTATTGAATTATTATTTATTGTATTTTTTTTTTTACTAACGGAGATTAATAATTATTAATAAATCAATATATTTAAAAGGGAAATGGAAAAAAAGGACGAAAATGTTGCAAACAATGAAAGAATAAAAAGATTAAGAGATGATAAATATAAAGAGAGAGAAAATTCAAAAATAATACGATTCTAAATTATAATTTTCAATTAATATTAAATAATCAGATGTTTCACCGAAAATAATTCGTATTAAATTACATATACACATTTTTAAAAGTACATAAAATTTTATTTCCTAATAACTTCTAATGATTTTTCATATATATATATTTTTTTTTTTTTCTTTTATTGTTATTATTGAATAATTATTTATTGTAATTTTTTTTTACATTCACGGGTTAAGAATTATTAATAAACCAATATATTTAAATTAAAAAAAAAGTTAAAAAAAGAAAAGCAGATGAAATCTGATTCGAACCGATGTAACCTTTCCTTGTAAGATCCATAATATTTCATTAATTAAAATGTTATTTGATTATAACTCTGGAACCAATGAAAGTAAGTACCACTTATGATAAATCATTGAAAGGCTCTAATGAGAACTTATTACTGCAGTGTAGAGTAAGTCCAAAATTCAAATTTGTTGGGATTTTGGGCTTTTTTGGACACTTTTGGTTCAGTCGATTGTAATCAAAAGGGGAGTTGTACAACTAGATGTTACAACAGTCCTAAATCCAAAATTTCTACATTCTACGGCTAATCGTTTTTGAGTTATGCGGAATATATACAATACATACATACGTACTTACAGACGTCACGCTGAAACTAGTCAAATTGGATTCAACCCGGTCCCGGGTTCGAATCCAGGTCAGGCATGGCATTTCCACACACGCTACAAATCATTCTTCTCGTCCTCTGAAGAATGCCTAACGGTGGATCCGGAGGTTAGAAAAAAAAAATTCAAGGATGGTCAAAATGGATAGTTCCGTTGAAATCTGAAAACCGTTCGCGATCACAACAAATCCTTTACTTCGTACAAGGAATTAAAAATAGAAATTACACCTCTTTTAGTTTTATAATTTTTTTTTTTTTAATTTTTTATTAAAATGGCTGTTTACCTTTTCAAATGAAATAAAATAACGTACACATTTTTTGCGCAGAACTAAGCAAGAATTTTTTACATTTGTCAAGAATTTAGACTTTTCTGTAGAGATATGTAATCCAACTTCTCGCTCCCTTCCATGGTGGAAGAGAGCCCAGCCGCCGCTTCTCCGCCAATTTCGTCGCCTGCCGGTTCTCGCTCGTGTGTTCACTGGACAACAGTGGTGAAAAATGCACCTCATATCAGTCAGAGTTCCCATTGTCTTCGCCAGTCGTAGCATATGTATTTGCCGACGGTCGTCGTCGTCTGGTCAACGTAGATAGAAATCTTTTTTCCTTCAGCTTGGCCTCCAAGCGAAAAGCTTCTAACGTCCTCCATGCCTCCGCATCCACAACCACGGACCGGTCACTCTCGTTCAACTCGGAAACCACCTCCTGAGGCGCTGGAGTTACCTCCTCCTACGTAGACCCCGCTTCCCAGTCGGAGCAGAAATCCCCTCATCTGCGGGCAGGGGCGTTCCCCTTGATACAATTGGATCCTTTGCTCATTAACCAAAAGACACTAAAGACAAACAGAACACAAATCGTAAACAATGGATGGTAGGACACTAGCCTATCAAAGTAAAAAATACCTTGGCAACCGTAAGCTATCGCAACAAAATCAATTAATTCCACAGGAAATGTAAAAAAAAGCCACAAATATTGATCCAAAAACACTTAATAGAGTGAAAAGCACCCAAATTAATCAGTTTATAGCTCAACTGAGCAAATAAAAAACACAAAAAAGTCAAAATATAAACAAAACCTTAGCAACGGATAAATACTCCATAACAACCGTAGGTATCAACCAAATAAATTCTAGTAAATATATAATTACAGTTAACGAACAAAAAAAAAACTCAATGAAACATAACTGAACAACGAAAAACTACTAATAACTAAACAAACGAAAATAATAATAAAAAACCACAGTAATATTAACGAAACGCGGAGCGTAGTAGAACTCAACCGCACTTGAAAAGACTTCCATAACCTCTCACTTTACTCTCATCTCTTAACATAATCTGGATCAATCTTAAAGAATTAATTTCCTATAAAAATACAAGTTACCTGATAATAAATACAATATTATTTTCGGTTTAATAGATCTTAATGGACGACACCAAACTGGAGTATCCGCAAATTTGTAATGAAAATTTTTTTTGGACCCAATAGATAATAAAATAACATGAAAGAGAAAAATCTTGTCCTATAGAAATAATTTTCCTATCTTATATTTATAACAGATAAAGCACGTAAAAATGATGTATTTTAAAATGAAAAAAATATTCGTTATTACCTTTTAATTATATATATATATATATATATATATTTTTTTTTTGTTAGAATACTGGTTTTTAATAATCTGCGATATGGGAGTAATTAATATTTATAATACCTGAAAATAAAAAATGTTTAATTATCGTTATAAAACAATTTATTATGTTTGTTACATATTATATACTACATCTAAAACTTTGAATTAAAGTTACACAAATTTATTACATACATTAACAAATTACTAAATTTTTTTAATTCCTTGTACGAAGTAATGGAGGTAATGTGATTGCGAAAAACGTCGGTTTCCAGATTTCAGCAGAAATATCCATTTTGACCATCCCTGAAACCATTTTGACTAGTTTCGGCTTGACTTCTGTACGTACGTATGTACGTATTTATCTCGCACAACCCAAAAACGATTAGCCGAAGTTGAATTTTTGATTTAGGACAGTAACATCTAGGTGTGCACCACCCCTTTTTATTGCAAACAACTGAAGTGTCCAAAAAAGCACAAAATTAAAAAAAAAATTGGATGCTGGACTTATTCTTAATTGATGTAATAAGCCCTCATTGAGAGCTTTTCAACGATATGTCATAACTGGTACTTATTTTTCATTGGTTTCAGAGTTATAGCCAAATAAAATTTTAATTAATGAAGTATTTGGATCTTAGGGGAAAGCACAGTGGTTTGAATCAGACTTCATATTCTGTTATTTTTAAATTTAAATATGTTGTTTTTTTATTAATAATTATTAACGCCTCATTGTAAAAAAAACAACAACATTACAATGAATAATAAACCAGTAACAATAATAATAAAAAAAAAAAACAGAAACAGAATATAGTATAATTATTATTAATCGGCGACGAGAATGTTGAGGTTGTCTGTACATTCCAATGAAAACCATCCAAATTCTTTCAACGTGTTTCAAGTGAAGTTTCGATTCCACGTTCCGCAGTACATAAGATTTTATACAAGAGACTTCAATTGTGTAATGCCGAGTACCTTTAAGTGTAAATGTTTAAAGCTTGACGCTGAATTACCTCGACTAATTGTTTTTGCTGCTAAAAACAACAGATCAACAGTCACATCAGCCTGTATCTCTCTCGTTTTTTACTCAGGGTTGTATAAAGTACAGGGTCAATTCAACAAGAATACCTAGTACATTGAGATAGAGAGTTAAAGATATTTTCAGATAGTTAATGTCTGAAAAAGTTTTGTCAGAAATGAAGTATTATTTGTTTAAATGTGCTTTGGATCACGAAGGGTCTTATGTAGAGGTTTGTTAAGTAAAATTTTATACATTGTTCAACGTCTTGCCATATACCACTTCTTTCTACTTGAATTTATACTAATTTATACCTGAGTTTCAAATATTGTTTTTCTTAATAAGGGAAAGAAATGTTTTTATATACAGATAATAACTCTATTACAGGTTCATAACTATACATATATAAACAGATGAATGACATAAATATATATGAAAACATAAACATATATGAAAACAGTAGAGAGAGTAAAGAAATTGAATGTAAATTTATTTTGAAGATTCACCCAATTTGAAGATTTAATTTTTCAACATTAAAATTAAGCACTGTTTGAACCCAATTCTTTTTTATTACTATCTATTAAAAAAAACATGAAAGAGGTATATAGTTCCCTCTCAAATTAAAAAAAATCATACTTCAGTGTTAAAGGAAAACAAGAAAAGGTTTTTTCCTTTTTTTTGTGCAAGAAATCTGAAAAATTTACAAAGAAAAAACTTATAAAATAATCTGAATTACTCAGTTTTTAAATTAAAAAGATAAAAAAATTCGGCAAGTTTCTTTAAAATTCGATGAATTTTTTTGATTCAAACAATTAAAAACAAACTGTCAAAAATCCTGTTATGATGATCAAATCTAAAATTTATAATATACAATCCTTAGTTTGTAGCAGAAATTATCTACTAAATTTAACAAATTAAATCGAAATACAGTGGAAACTATTGTCCTCAGTTAAAGCTAATGGAAAGTGATCACTATAAAGAAAATGTACAATATAAAGGCACATGACTTTTTTCAACGATTATTTATACTGGTTTTTACTCTTTGATAAGAAAACACATGAAATTATACTTCATTAATTCTACTAATTGCAAAAGATGTGAAAATAGTCGAATGTAATAAAAATCGTTTATTACATATTTTTTGTTTTTGTTTTTTAACATAGATTGTCGAAGTATACTCCACTTTTTTCAACGCATCTTATCTCTTTGAATTGTAAAATGCTTCGTACATCAACTTCAATATATTTATCTATTCAAATCGATAATTAAATTCTATTTTTTAATTTAAAACAAGTATTTTACAAATTAAAAGAAGTATTAAGTTGTTTTTTTACAATAATTATTTAAGAAAAGAGAACTTTTGAGGTGAACGGTCAGATTGAGGCTCAGATTTTACGAGTATAATGCATGCACGTCGAATGTACTGTACATTAAACTAATAATATACCATTAAAACTAGTGTAACATTATCTACCAGAAAATTAATCTCAATTAACTCGTCTAAAATATTTAAAAACAAAAAATTCTTTGAATTTCAAGATTAAAAAAAAATCTGATGTGGACAACTTACGACTTCATTGTACGGCTATTAAATTAAAAGTTACACTTCTTTTTTTTAAATGAAAAGTACATACAATTTTATTTCATTAAAAATTTCTGTTTTTTTTATTATTATTATTATTATTACTGATTTATTATTCATTGTAATGTTGTTTTTTTTTTTACAATGAGGCGTTAATAATTATTAAAAAAAAAAACAACATATTTAAATTTAAAAATAACAGAAGATGAAGTCTGATTCGAACCACTGTGCTTTCCCCTAAGATCCAAATACTTCATTAATTAAAATTTTATTTGGCTATAATTCTGAAACCAATGAAAAATAAGTACCAGTTATGACATATCGTTGAAAAGCTCTCAATGAGGGCTTATTACATCAATTAAGAATAAGTCCAGCATCTATTTTTTTTTTTAATTTTGTGCTTTTTTGGACACTTCAGTCGTTTGCAATAAAAAGGGGTGGTGCACACCTAGATGTTACTGTCCTAAATCAAAAATTGAACTTCGGCTAATCGTTTTTGGGTTGTGCGAGATAAATACGTACATACGTACGTACAGAAGTCAAGCCGAAACTAGTCAAAATGGTTTCAGGGATGGTCCAAATGGATATTTCTGCTGAAATCTGGAAACCGACGTTTTTCGCAATCACATTACCTCCATTACTTCGTACAAGGAATTAAAAAAATTTAGTAATTTGTTAATGTATGTAATAAATTTGTCTAACTTTAATTCAAAGTTTTAGATGTAGTATATAATATGTAACAAACATAATAAATTGTTTTATAACGATAATTAAACATTTTTTATTTTCAGGTATTATAAATATTAATTACTCCAATATCGCAGATTATTAAAAACCAGTATTCTAACAAAAAAAAAAATATATATATATATATATAATTAAAAGGTAATAACGAATATTTTTTTCATTTTAAAATACATCATTTTTACGTGCTTTATCTGTTATAAATATAAGATAGGAAAATTATTTCTATAGGACAAGATTTTTCTCTTTCATGTTATTTTATTATCTATTGAGTCCAAAAAAAAATTTCATTAAAAATTTGCGGATACTCCAGTTTGGTGTCGTCCATTAAGATCTATTAAACCGAAAATAATATTGTATTTATTATCAGGTAACTTGTATTTTTATAGGAAATTAATTCTTTAAGATTGATCCAGATTATGTTAAGAGATGAGAGTAAAGTGAGAGGTTATGGAAGTCTTTTCAAGTGCGGTTGAGTTCTACTACGCTTCGCGTTTCGTTAATATTACTGTGGTTTTTTATTATTATTTTCGTTTGTTTAGTTATTAGTAGTTTTTCGTTGTTCAGTTATGTTTCATTGATTTTTTTTTGTTCGTTAACTGTAATTATATATTTACTAGAATTTATTTGGTTGATACCTACGGTTGTTATGGAATATTTATTCGTTGCTAAGGTTTTGTTTATATTTTGACTTTTTTGTGTTTTTATTTGCTCAGTTGAGCTATAAACTGATTAATTTGGGTGCTTTTTGGATCAATATTTGTGGCTTTTTTTTACATTTCCTGTGGAATTAATTGATTTTGTTGCGATAGCTTACGGTTGCCAAGGCTTTTTTACTTTGGTAGGCTAGTGTCCTACCATCCATTGTTTACGATTTGTGTTCTATTTGTCTTTAGTGTCTTTTGGTTAATGAGCAAAGGATCCAATTGGATCAAGGGGAACGCCCCTGCCCGCAGATGAGGGGATTTCTGCTCCGACTGGGAAGCGGGGTCTACGTAGGAGGAGGTCACTCCAGCGCCTCAGGTGGTGGTTTCCGAGGTGAGCGAGAGTGACCGGTCCGTGGTTATGGATGCAGTGGCATGGAGGAAGTTAGAAGCTTTTCGCTTGGAGGCCAAGCGGAAGGAAAAAAGATTTCTATCTACGTTGACCAGACGACCGTCGGCAGCTACATGTGCTCCGACTGGTGAAGACAATGGGAACGCTGACTGATATGAGGTGCATTTTTCACCACTGTTGTCCAGTGAACACATGAGTGAGAGCCGGCAGGCGACGAAATTGGCTGAGAAGCGGCGGCTGCGGCCCTCTTCCACCGAGGAAGGGGGCGAGAAGAAGTTGCGGGCCGACAGTGATGAATCCCTAACATCTGCAGGAGTAGCGATGTATATGGAAGAAGAGGATGAGGATGAGGTTGCAGAAGCGGACCTAGAAGGGTTTAGCGTTAGGGAGGAGTTTATCTTTGAACTGGAAGGGTTACAGAGTTATATTGGTGACTTGTTGCAGCTTTTCTCTTCGAATGTGACAACGAAGACTGAAATTAAGGATTGTTCCAGGATAATAGTTGATTACGCGTCACGTATCAACGGCTTAGCGTTTCCTGGCAGGACTTTTCTAAACGGGAGAACAAGGCTACACAGACAATTGCGGTGGGAGGCCGGGGTGGTCACCGGCCCTGACAGACGTTGCCTGTGGACCCTGGTCATGATGGTCTGTGTACATCGAGCGTGGTGGTCTCCTGGTCTCCACCGAGCGCTTGAAAATGGGGTGTCCGAAGGGGACTTGACGCAATTGGTTCACCGGAGTTGGCGAAAGGATGTATTCCGCAGTACAGAGCTGCTGACTGACATCGATGGGTATGTTGAGGTTTCTTAGGTGTGGGTGTTAGACTTGGGGATGGATGTTGGTCACCCTCGCCACTCCCGCGTCCTGAGTTGAATACCTTGGGTCGAACACCTGGCACGTGATGTTAGACTTAAAGCAGGACAGGTGCTTTTCTAAAATCGAGCACATCCGATTTATCCGGTGAGTCTATTACTGTTAGGCGAACCGGTTACGTTCTAGTCATCGATTCGGCTAAGGGAGAGGATGGAGTGATCCGCAACCTTATGAAGATCATCCCTGAAGTCGTTGCGGTGGACCGTGAAGTTTTTGTTTCTGCGGGCCCGCTGGGCCAGTTGGTCGGTATTTATATCGCTTAGCGGAATGCACTGCCAGGACGTGTGCTGGGAAGCTCCTGGTTTACCTCAGTGACGGTACGTCGGCAGATCAACTGAGGACGGGTGTATCGGAGAAGAGGCCGGTGGGACCGCCCATGGCCACGGTCGTGGTTAAGGCGGAGAGAAGGTCCTATGCGGACCTCCTCCGGCAGGTCAAGAGCAGTGTGTCACCGGGAGAAACTGGGGTTCTGTCGGCTCGCCAAGGGGAGGACCTCCATATCCGGGTGCTGGCCGAAGAACTCAGAAAAAATCAGTCGAGAAATTTCCGAGACCCTTGAGGACGTCACCACGGCGCTGGCGTGGAAGGATGGTCGGCGAGTCCGCATCCTGCTAAATGATGTGGATGCAATCATTTCTCCAGAGGAATTTATAAACGACCTTCGTCAAGTGACGGAGGAGGCGGTGACGCTCAACGTATTGCCGTATTGCCCATGCAGCCTGCCTATGGAGCGACACAATTGGTGAAGGTAGCTGTGCCACCCATCCTCGCAAGTTGTTGGCAGATGGTCGGATGGGTATAGGATGGGTGGCCTCCAGAGTAGTGCGGTGATCCCTTGAGGACCGCTACTTCCGCTGCCGGCATCCGGGGCACAGGGCAAAAACGAGTAAGTAGCCCGGACCATTCCGGCCACTGTTTTAATTGTGGGGAGGCTGGCCACGTCAGGAAGGACTGTCGCCGGGAGGCCAGATGTTCTTTGTCTAATGTGCTTGGACACGCCCCTGGAGGCCGGGGTTGCAAAATTACCCATGCGGCATGAGTATCGGCTAAAAAAAAATCGCAAAGGGCAGCAAAAATCTAATGAAATCAATTTTCCTAAGCCAAATTTTCATTATACCAAATTTCATCATTTTAGGTTAAATTATGAGATATAAAATAAATTACAGGCTAACACATTAGGTTACAATTTTTTCAATCTAAAATTTAATATTTTTTTTACTCAGAGAGACCTCAAAACTTTAAGAAATGTAAAGATTTTCATGAGGTTAATTTTTTTAGAAATAATATTTTTTTCTCTGATGTATAATATAACAAACAGTAAATTAAAAATATATATATAGATAAATAAATCTGAATCTTGTTGTTGAATTATGGAATTAAAAGTTTAGACCGTATCAAATTTATCCCTAATCAGGGTTCGAATCCGGTACCCTTTGGATGAGAGACTTATATTTTTAAATAAATATAATTTCATGGAATAGAATATGCTCGATAATTTAAACAAATATCTTTAAAATACTGGACTAAAAAACACTTCAAAAATAAATTAACTTATTTTTTTCTTTACGACTTATTTATGCAATCTTCTCTATTTTATGGAATCAGACTCTGATAGTTGAAGTTACTAATGTGGATTTATACTGTATTTGAATGAAAAAAATCGTCACAAATTAAAACACAGCGAATCTTTAATAATAAGGATATTTTTTTCCATCTTATTTTAAAGAGATCTACAATTCTCACGACTTAAGATTGATTTTATAAACTGCATTATTAAAAGTAGACTTGCTTAAGGCGGTAAAGATATAGAAATTAATTTTTTTCAACGTGTGGATTGATTTGAAAGGATTAGCCTTAGTAACCTTTTAATATTATGTTTAGTTATTTGTATTTACTCGGTTTAGCTTACAAATTCCATACATTTCTAGTGGTTTCGAAGTTATTTTAGAGTCGTGTATCTCATCTTACATGACTTAAATTTCTTAATTTTTTGCAGGATATATTTATTTAATGAACAACAAATAGTTAAAGGGTAATTTTCTGTTCCAACATGGACGTCCTAATTTCTAGAGGGAATTTCGACCAGAAGAACAGTACAGTTGCCTGGAGATGGCCTTGGGCTTTCTTCCGACTGGGTTTGTTTTTGTTAGACTGCATTTCCTTCGATGACAGATAATCCTCTTACAACACTCATCTATTTTCTTTACTCTATTCCTTTTTTACTTGTTTTCATATTTTTGGTTGTACTAAGTTTATGCTAAATATAATGGATCTGTAGAATCACTACTTCCTTGGTGCAAGCTGGGTAGTTGCTTATGGATTGACCAGAGACTGTTTCCCGTAGTTTAGTGTTTGTGTAATAGAGATGAGCTAACTGTCAGTTAGAGCTGAATCTTTTCTAAAATTCAACAGACTAAAATTAAATTTTTGATCTTAATTTCTTTTTGAAAATAATCCTTAACTATTTAAATTTGGCTGAGGATAAAAAATTCGTTTTTATACAGAAAATAAATGTTTTATCTTTTTCTATGAATTTTCTCCTGAGTTCTACCAAGATTCTTAATTTCTGCAATTATCTTGTCAATTAATTTTGTCTGATTTTACCTGCAGGGGTGCACCTTTATAAGAGATTTAAAATTAGTGCAAAAAAAGAGGTTTTAGGAGAAATAAAAAGTGACCCCTGAGGCTCAGTACGGGTTTAATCTGACCCAAGGGCTCCTCGCCATAACCGTCTTACCAAAGGGTTCCGGCTCCTGGACCCCGCAGTGTTCATTACCCTCATGGTTGTGAGAATAATATTTATAAACAATAATTAAAGTATTCAGACTTTATAGAAACCTGAAAAAGAAACTAAATTGCAAAAGACAGAATATTAGTAACTATGATAACTAAAGTACATACTCCAATGACGAAAAACAATTCATAACTTATCTCTGTTTCCATATTGACAGAAATATAATAATGAAGTAAAAGGATTAATCTTTCTTTTTTTTCTAATTAATATCTTTAATTATCAACTTTATCACCAAGGGGGTTAGGGCCTCGGTCTATCGCTTAAAACCTTCCCTGGAATAACACAAATGTATGCTGCAATTTTGAAAGTAATCGGTCGGTTGATTCTCGAATAGCGAGGACAAACAGATAAACAAACTTTCGGCTATAAATTTAAAAAGATAAGTATTCATTGTTATCATATCTCTTAATGTAAGATATTTTTCACTTCCTTAAATAGCGTGTAATATATATATATATATATATATATTAAACTTTTTGTGTTTGATTTCTAACTCTCATTTTTCACTTAATTTTTATTTTTATTGATATGTTATTAACAGATTATGAAGAGATAAACATTATAACATAAATGATAAAAAAATCAGACTGCACAAAAATTGCCCTTGCTTTTGGATGTCCGTAGGAAAATTCGACGAAATAAGCAGCAAAAATTTAATTCACGAAAAAATTAAACACTTGATATGAAAAAGATAAGCTTCGTTTCTTATCAATTTACAACAACGAAATAAATGAGCATTTTTCTTAATATCCTCATGTAGCCAGCCGGTGAACCATATTCTTGCAGTCTGCTATAATACAAAATCAAACGTTTCGGTACTGGATAATTTACGAATGCACCCTTGATTACCTTCAACAGATAGTATTGCTCTTCATCATTCAAAATTTTTAGTAAGGCTATTTAAATAAATGTTTAATATCAAGCATACAAAATGATTTTCTAATTTTTTTAAAAATTATATTGCTTAAAACGCTTGTTATGAAATTCCAGAAGAAAGAGCAGGAAATGGATATTATTATTTAATCTTTCGTATAAACTTTATTTTTTAAAAATCCTTTGTTTCGACAGATTAATAAAAAATGATGTAGAGCACGTGAAGAAGATTAAAGAACCTTCCTACTGGTCCCCATTCCATGCACTTCCTTTTTCTTCTTCATTAGATAAAAAAATTGATGCTAATAATAATAATATAATCATAACAAAAGAAATATGTTCTATTATATTATTTAATGTACAAATTATAACAAGAAGGAACTAGAAATATTCAGTTGATTTCTGGTTTTTTATTGTGCGTGTTGTAAGTAAATATTATTAAAAAAATATCCAAATTGGTTATTGCCAGAAACTAATTTATTTGATTTCTCAATCGTTAAATTTTTGTTTTTATTATTATACATATCAATATTATCAATTAATAACAATAACTGTAACATATTTCTTTTTATTCATTATTAGCAATATTCACGTACATTTATATCCCACATTAATTCATATTATATTATTACCAACAATGAACTTTAAATTTAATAACTCCCATCAAGATAACTGTAGAAAATTCAAAGGTGATATTTTCTTCCCATTCTAACTTCTATTAATCTATACAGTTTGATTTCGTTTCTACAAATTTTTCTTCAAAAAAGCTATCATTTTATGATACCTTGAATCTAGCTCAAATTTAGAATCCATTTTAAAACGTGTAAAAAATTGTAAAATATCTCCACTAACTAATAATTTTTAATTATTTTCAACAAATTTCGGAATTTTTGAATATTATTTTACTACGGTTTTCTCCTATTTTTCAAGGAACAACTATTGCAAAAGAAATGGTTATTTTTTAATATAAAAACGTATTTTAAATTTTATCTAGTTAAGTAATTAAAAGTAACTGTGATTAGAATAGTGACGAAGCGCTATTTGTGATAAAATATTTAAATATCTACTAATTTACAGTTTTTAGTGATGAAACCATTTTAAATTATAATCTAACAATTATTAAATAAATTTCAGTAAAGCATGCCTTTACTGAAAATCTGCATTATTTAGAGAATTTAATTACGAATAATTTCTAGTTTGCGTATTATTTTTTCACAATTCTACTTGCGGATTTTCAATTTAAAGCAAGAAATATTTTTATTTAGATGTTTTATTATTTTATTTCACTTTTATTTTAATCAAAATTAAACTGACGTATTCTCCAAGATTGCATAATTAAGACATACAACTGTAGCAGGATTAGAAGTAATCTTATTTAGTACTGAAATATTACACAAACACCACCTCGAAAAATTGCTCAAGATCGAAAGAAGCTTATTATGGTAAAAAAGGAGGTATACAAACTGAAATCTAACAAAGATCTACTTTTTAGTAGATCTCTAATTTTCAAGAAGACCTTAAAACAGCGTTAAGGAAAAGAAGATTAAATTTCTTGGGACATATGATCAGGATGGACTCAAACAGATTAAATAAACAAATCTTGATAAGCTGTAGAATGTGAAAAGCAAATAAAATTACCTGAAACAAATGGAAGAGGACCTCCAAAGGATAAGCTTAAAAGAAGGCTGTTGCGATAGAGATAAGTTCCGAAAAGTAACTTACAATATAAAGTTCTTGTTGAAAAAAGCGCAGGAAGAAAATGGATAGATAAAGCCATAACGAAAGAATGAGAAAAGAAGCTAGAAAGAAGTATATTTGCATGTTCAAATTTGCTGAGTTGATTTGCTAATCAACTTAGGTAGGCTTTTGCCTTTTCGAAAAAAAAACGACAAATCGCTTGACTATATCGTTTTCATATATGACACCACAGCCCGAATAAATTCGTTTCAGTTCGTTTTATTACCAAAAAGTCTTCGACTGAACTGAATCTAACTTCCTAATTTCGTATTTATTATACTCTTTTAATTAATTTAGACCAAATTTCTATAGGTCAGTTTTAACTTCTAAATGATTACCTTTTTTGTTGGCCTTTTCCCATTAAAAAAAATTTTGATGGATTCATAATTATTATTGTTTTTTTCTTTCTTTTTTTTAAATATTATTTTTTAATATTTCTTTCTTTTCTTTTCATTTTTTTCAAAGTTAATAGAAATAAAAATAGATGGAATAAAATAAATATCTACAATTATTTTAACCATTTATCAATAAGCTTGTTGTAACTTATCGACAAAAATATAAGGTGACACTTATTTTTACTAAAAATAAAAATACTTTATTTATTTTTATGAAAAAGGATTTTTCTTTTCTGTGTCCTTAGACTAAATTTAATTTATAAAAGTCTTTTCTTATGCATATTAGTCTTTATTTAAAAATGAAATTTGTTTTTTTTTTTTTACTTATTTTAATTTCAAAGTCATTTTACCAATTTAAACGTTATTAAACATTCTATTTTTATTGAAAGCTTTAATTAATAATCGTCTTTTTTAGGGTTATTTTTGGATCTGTTCGTATTTAATTACGAGTTACTGGATATACTGTTTCTGAGGTATAAGAAAGATTAATAACGAGTTTTTCTGTGAAAAAATATCATCGTCTTCATTTATACCAGCTTTATATTTATAAAGCTTAAAACAATTTAATTTTGAATGTCAGTAAAATATCGATTCCATTAGATTATTTCATTTCTTTCTTCTGTTTAATACATTAGTTCAAATTTTCTTTCAACAATAACTTTTTTATCTGTTTCGTTACAAAGTTATTTTTTTTACTCACTTTTAATGATGTTTACTGATCTCTTGTTCATCTTTCTTTCAATATGATTGGACTTTGATCGTGGTTTTTATTATATTTTCAGTTATATTTTTTATTTTCCAACTTTTAAATTGTCATATTTTTACTTTCTTGAAGTATCATAGCTCTACATCTATGCTTCAAGAAGCAAAGTATGGTAATCAGTTAAATAATGGAGTTCATTTCTCGACGTTTCATTACTCAGGGACCCCAAAAAACAAAAAAGGTGAGGAGGTACGTGTGTGCATGCATGTTTGAAGCTTAATAAATTTTGACTGGATAAAGCGATTTTGATGAAATTTTACACAGAGACTAGTGTATATCGGACAATTTATTGGCAAAGGTTTGGGGTTAATATCTTCAAGGAATGGAATAGATAGTTTCTTTGGGAGTCAATTTTCTCAAATATAACCCCCACTTTATGTAAAACTCAGCACATGCTTATCTTGCCAGTTTAAACAAAACCTTTGCCCTCAAATTCTCTCGTTTCCCAAAAATTGATAAAAACTCTCTCTTTATTTCTTGCATATTTTTAACCTAATTTTTTTAAGTCTTCCTATGTATAGTAGTAGTAGGCCGTGAGCACTCGGCCTGTGTGTCTGACAGCGACCGCAGACGGTAAGTCCGTAATAGGCATTTGTCCACTGTGGAGTGGGTGATAAGACGAGTTGTTTGTTAATGATACATATTGACTCTTGAGTTTTCTTGTGTCGTGATACTGGAAGTATCGTGTTGAGCTGTATGTTTTATGATATTTTATTTTGTGTTTTTCTTTATTTGTTGTGTACTGCTGTTTATGTATACATTACTTAGGTTACTTGCAATTCTTATAGTCACAGCATCTAACACAGATAAACCATCAAATACTACATTAGTACATAACCCTTGCTCTTGCTCTTCGTAGACAGGTAAAATGTTTATCAAACTGGAATATATTAATATTATTTCATTGTTATCTCTCTCTTTCTCGTATTCTCTCTATCTCTCTTGAGTGTGTGTGCATGTGTGTGTGTGCATGTGTGTGTGTGTGTGTGTGTGTGTGTGTGTGTGTGTGTGTGTGTGTGTGTGTTGTATTTAAAATAAATTGTTCAAAACAGACAGCTAAGTAAATAATAGTGAAAGATAAGACTATCACATCTCATTTTAAATTATAGCTTTTATCAAATGTTCTTGGAATATAGAATGTCGTAGTTAAAGTAAATCTATTCAAATAAATTATTTGTTGAACGATGTCATAGCTGTACCTAATTTAGTTAAAAATTTAAAATTCTTCTTGTTTGTTGATTATTTATCCGATTATCTAATTCTAGTTTTGCGCTATTGTTATTGTTGATATAAATCAACATTAAAAGTATTTTTTAACACTGTCATGATGTAATTTTTACCAAAGAGATTATAGTCAATTCGACAAAAGAGTGGTGATTAAAATAAAATTAATTTCTTGCCCTAAAATTTAATTAGGAGTATTTATAAATAAGGCCCTTTTTTGAAGGCCGAAGGATTATGTTGAGTTATTCGAAAACAGTTCTGCTGTCTGGTTTGGTAAAGATGGACATGGTTATTCTTTTATGAATAAATGACTATTTGTTTTATAAAAAAATGGTTCATTTTAAATATAAACGCAGGGACAAATTAATATATCTAATTTTCTAAGTATAAGTCTACTGAATTCATACTTAAAGGCGCCAAACAATGATCTTACAATTCATTTTTATATTTAAAAAAAATTAGTTCTAACTTTTTAAGTGGTCCTCCCCAAGAGATGACATTTTAAGTATTAGACGAAAAATATGGCATATGTTATTTCTTAACTGAAGATAAGAATTTACTAGGAAAAAATAAAAATGACACCACGTGACCAGTTGTAGCAGAAATAAACATGTAATAATGAACATATCCTGTAGATTGTTTTAAAATAAATAAAATTAAAAATAAATTGTAATAATAAACTAATAAACAACTGCAAAAACGTGTAAAAATAAATTCAAAAGAATGTCTAAAAAATAAAAAGATTAAAATTTAATTCTAGATGACCTTTTCTATTTTCAAACAATTAACACAATAGATAATGAGAAAGTGTATAATTGAAAAAAAAAAACATTTGATAAAAAAAAATGTATACTTCGATAAAATGATTATCTAATAATTAAATAAATAATAATTATAAAACGCGGCAAAACGAGTTGTTATTCCAGCTGTTTTAAAAATAGATTTCCATTAAGAAAATAATATACAGAGTGATTCACGAAGAATGTAACAAATTTTACGACATGTTCTGCTGAAGGAAATAAATAAGAAAGTTCATATAAACGCAGGTTCGAAAACAATTCGTTAGCGAGTGTCGGTTGGTGAAAAATTTTAGCCACTTCAGTAAAATTAAGCCACACTATTAATTCCTATGACAAGGGGTAAATTTAGTGGTTTTATATCAAATTCGACGTGAAATTTTGAAAAAAAAATAATAAAGAAATAGTTCCCACTTTACCGATGAAGTCACATTTACTGGAAATGGAATTTTTAATTCAAAAAATCTGACGTGGACACCACATGACTTCTTGTACCCGTATTAAATTAATATACACATTTTTCTTTAAATAAAATGTGCATAAAAAAATTTATTTCATTAATAAATTCCGATATTTATATATATATATATATATATATATATATATATATATATATATATATTATTTTTTTTGCTTTATTGTTATTATTCTTTATAGTAAAAAACATTTTACAGTAAGAGGTTAACAATTATTAATAAATCAATATATTTAAATAAATTTAAAAAAAAGTTAAAGAAAAAGGAGAGATGAAGTCGGATTGAACCGATGTGCCTTCCCCTTGTAAGATCCAAATATTTCATTAATTAAAAATTTATTTGGCTATAACTCTGGAACAATGAAAATAATTACCTCTTATGATATATCATTGAAAAGGTTTCAACGAGGGCTTATTACTGCAGTTAACAAAACGCAAATCCAAAAAAATTTGGTTTTTATGGTTTTTGGGCTTTTTGGACACTTTTGGTCCAGTCGATTGCAAATCAAAATGGGAGGTGCACAATTAGATGTTACAACAGTCCTAAATCCAAAATTTCAACATCATACAGCAAATCGTTTTTGAGTTATGCGAGATACTTACGCACATACGAACGTAAAGACGTCACGCCGAAACTACACAAAATAAATTCAAGGATGATCAAAATGGATATTTCCGTGGAAATGTGAAAACCGAAATTTTTCGCGATCACTACTTCCCTTGTACTTCGTAAAAGGAAGTTTAAAAGAGTATACACATAATTTTTTGTAATAACAATGATAAAATAAATAATAATTTAATAAAATTATTTATTTATAGTTATATTATTTATAGTTTTAATAAAACGTGGCAAAAAGAGTAATTCCAACTGTTTTATAAATAGATTTTAAGAAAAGAATATACAAAGTGATTCGCGAAGAATGTAACAATCTTTAGGACATGCTCTATTGATGAAAACAAAATGAAAGTTCATATAAACACAGGTTCGGAAACGATTCGTTAACGAGTGTCGGTTGGTGAAAGATTTCGTCCTATTTTCTGCGCCTTCAGTAAAATTAAGCCAGACTATTAATTCTTGGGACAAGGGGTAAATTTTAGTGATTTTACCCATTTTACCGATGAAGCCACATTTACTCGAAGTTTTTAATTTTTAATTAAAAAAATAGTCGCATAAGGAGTCAAGAAATTCTACATGGCACTGTCGAAAATGAATAACCACACAGATTCCACGTAAACGTTTTGTGCGGTATTATAGGCAACAAAATCCTGGGATCATTTATAGGTTTTTTTTTTTAATAAGAATATTTCGGGTGTTTATACTTAAATTTTTTGCAGAATAATTTGTCAGATCTATTGGAAAATATCCCTCTGATAACACGATGTGTATCCCTCAATTCCAACACGATGTGGCAATTCCATGCTTTTCTTCAAAAGTTAGACATCACGTAAATAGTGACTTTACGTGAACAAGACTTTTAAACTTTTTTAAACAAGTGAATAGGCCGTGGCTGCTCTATAAATTGTCCTCCAAGGTCACCTGGAGGGTTACTGCCTGTAGGGCCGCTTGAAATCATTAGTATATGAACAAAGGTATAATAAAAGAGAAGAGATAATTAGTAAAATTACCAGTGCAGTGCAGGTAATACAAAACAACTCTGTTAAAATATGAAAGCCACAAAAAACATTGTTCGTCGAGCAGTGCTTTATCCACTGTAATAGAGGGCATTTTCAGCAATTTATTTAATTGATTTTGTTGTTTTTTTTTTTTGTTTTTTTTTTAAATATCTAATTCTTTTCTTTTGTAATATTGAAAATTTTGTTTAATTTAACATCTAATTAAAATTTCTTACATTTTGTTTTTAATATACTTGGGAATTCTTACGTTTGTATTTAGTTTCTGTGGATTTTCACACCATTTTACTCAATGAAAGTCTCTACAAGCTTCGTTTAAAACTTCTACATTTTTATCTCCCATTTAACAATGTACGCCAAATATAAAATAATCTGTTTCTCTACCCTAATCTTTTGTCTTTTTCTCCAGAATTTTCGAAAACTACTAAAAATACACTTCTGAGATTTATTAATCTTTCAGATCAGCATTCATATAACCACTAAATTTACCACTTAATTTGGGTTCTAAGACTTACAGGCTGGCCTAATTTTACCTAAGGCAAAAAAATCAGGGCGAAATCATTCGCCAGCCGATAATCGCTAACGAAGCTTTCCGAACCTACGTTTATATGATATTTTTTCTTTATTTTCACTAGTACAACATGTTCTAAAAATTTGTTACACTCTTCGTGAATTACTGTAAAATAAATTAACACCGAAAAGTAGTTTAGTTTTTTTTTTTATTACGTAATAAAAGTTTATTTTTTCTCTTTTAATTCCGTTTTATTATCTATTGATGGTGATTATTTCAAAATCTAAACATTGATTTATATACCTTTAGGTATTTTTTTCACGGCTTTTTAGTGATTTCTACTTTCTAATTCCCATAGAAATATAAATGGGTGGTAAAGAGTAATAATTTGATTTTTTTATTGTAAATTTATTAATACCAATTTGAGTGTTCGTATATATCTGTACATGTATGTATGTATATATATATATATATATATATATTGATTTATAATTGTAAAGGTAGTGTGTAACTATTTTTTTTTTAAACAGCTTAAAAATCCTTACTCTATTTATTTAGTCAAAATCAAAAGTTATCTATGTTTATTCAGTGTTGATTTGTCAAGGGCGTATAGAGATGCAGATGGATCTAGAAAGAAAATCTACGGATGGTAAATTAAAAAGAAAAATTATACTACATAAAACTCCCTAGCAAAAAGCCGAAGCGTAGTATTTAGGGCAGAAACGCGCTTCTACCAAATGGAATAGATATTTTTTACCACTTCAAAGTATGCTTGGAACTCTGTCTTGGTTGATGTATTCTTAAAAACTATAATATGTAAATACTTACATTTGTGTGTATATGCTGGAGCCCGTGGTTCTTTACATTGTATTTATTGAAAGCAAGAATTAATAAACTTCTGGAGACTTTTTTTTAACTATTTTATAATTACCATGTAAATCATTTCCAGAGTTTGTTTTTTTGCCATATTACCAAGCAATACGAAGATGATACACAATCAGTATCCTCCATATTTAGGTGTATGTAACTAACTATTGTCAGTGGTTCAGTAGAAGAATGATCGCCAACTGCGCGGGCGACCTGGATTCGATTCCAGGACGATGCATTATTTTGTATAATAATGGTATCAATTTTCACATTGATTTCTGAAATTAAAGTTTTTAATAAATATTGCAAAAAATATTTGTATATTATGTTTGTGCTGTTTACAACTTCCGTACACATATGTAATACTTATACACTAGCTGATTCAAACAGAATTAATAATGCATATTCTTCTAAAACAGCATGTATATGTCTGATCATATTTTTGGTAGAAATGTTCGAACACTTACCAACCCAAAATAAAATTGTTACCACTTATACTTGTTAAGAAAAATAAAAAACATCTTAGTCATATACTATTGGCAGTAGCTTGTAGTTTTTCTTATATTGCATTTCACAATTTTTGTCAGATTATTTATTGTTCGGTTCTTAGAAATATATAAAACTAACATTGAAAAAACTTTAAGACATTAAAGCAAATGGTAAAATACAAGATATCTCGGATTAAAAAAAAATAATCTTTTACTGATACCAACACTAACTGGAAGTTAACTCGGAGAAAGTAATGTAACAATCACTGAAGACGTTCTTCATTTATTCGTCTTTTATTATAGTTGTATTAAATAGATTCTACCTTTCACCATTTCATACGAGCATCGGTGGTTCAGTGGTAGAATGCTCGCCTGCCACGCGGGCGACCCGGGTTCGATTCCCGGCCGATGCATTTTTTTAAATTTGTATATTTTAACGACTAATAATTTTCTTTTACGTTTTGTAACTATCTTTCTTTAAAACAAAAAATTATTTTTTTGCATGTATTTTTTTTTATTTCATGAATACTTCAAATTTAGCAGACATTAATATGACCTACATATTAAAAAACCCTTTTAACGGAAGCCAGTTCCTTAGATAAATTACATTTTTTTAAATAATTTAACTTACAAAACAAATTTACTAATAAAAAATAATATATACTTTTAAATATCCAAATAGTTTAGTCTGAAAAGTACTATTTTTACTTCTTTGTACGAAGTAAAGAACGTTATTGTGATCGCGAAAAATTTCGGTTTTCAGGTTTGAATGAAAATATCTACTTTCACCATCCATGAATACATTTTGACTAGTTTCAGCGTGACGTTTGTATCTCGCATAACTCAAAAACGATTAGCCGTAGGATGTTGACATTTTGGATTTAGTACTGTTGTAATACCTAGCTGTGAACCTCCCCTTTTGATTGCAATCGACTGGACCAAAATAGCCCAAAATCCAAAAAAATTTGGATTTCTTACTTTTTCTTAACTGCAGTTATAAGTTCACATTGAGAGCTTTTCAGCGATATATCAAAGTGGAACTTGTTTTCATTGGTTCTAGAGTTATAGCCAAATAAAATTTTAATTGATGTAATATTTCGATCTTACAAGGCACATCGGTTCGAATCCGACTTCATCTCTTCATCTTTAACTTTTTTTTTTTTTTTAATTTAAATCTATTGATTTATTAATAATTATTAACCTTTGATTGTAAAAAAAATTTCACAATAAATAATAATTCAATAATAACAATAAAGAAAAAAAATCAGAAGTTATTAGTGAAATAAAATTTTATGTACTACATTTTAGTTCATAAATGTTAAAGAGATTAATAATTATTAATAAATTATTATATTTAAATTAAAAAAAGGTAAAAAAAAATATATGTGTATGAAGTTGGATTCGAGTCGATGTGTCCATGGTTACGGATCAGACACGTTCTCACATGGTGAAACCAAGTGACCAATTTGGAAACGAATTGGTGAAACTTTAAACGATCTTAGTTGATGGGCGACTAAATTTGTTATATTTATCATTCAACAGAAATTAATAATATTGCAAAATAAATAGTTATATTGGGATAGTAAATATAAAAATAAATTTGAGCTAATTGATAACGAAAGAGAAGTTTAGAGTGATATGTTTAAATTGTAAACTGGTTTAAATGTTGTAATTTAAAAAAATTGTAGTTAAAAATGTTGTAATGTTGTATACAGCAGTTACTTCTAGAATATTTATTACTTTATTTTAATACTGAAGATATGGATGAAACCCGTAAAAGTGCTCTAGTAAAAATATATATTTTTTTTTGGATATTTTTGTATTTTTTTTTTTATATATTATGTATATACGAAATTAGAATCCCTCCTAGCAGATTCACAATGTATATAATCTACTGTCTCATAATAGAAAGAAACAGAATTAATTTGTTGCTTTACACTGTTATCCCAGTATTTTCATGACTAAGATACATATTAAGTAAGGGAATTTTCCACTCAAAGTTGCTATCCATAAATATATGTGTATATCTACTATACAATCATTACTTAGGTGATAAGAATGAAAGTATATTTTATAGGAATGAATACCTAATTTTTTTTAATATGCTAAGTAAACAATACAGTTTATTCGAATCAACAAAAAAATTAATGTGAAACTACTTCATTCCTCATTTTCCTTAGAAGGCCTAACGTTTACTGTGTTTCTTTCTGAACTGACCTGTGATTCGTGCCATATAACCTACAAACGATACGGTAACGGCACCTACCGGACAAAACAAAAACAAAAATTAAAATTAATTTAAAAATTATCTAATAAATCCAGGATGTATGAAAATTGTTATAAATAGCTAAACTACTTTAGATATATATTTAAATTGAGTTACAGTAAAGTTTTTTTTGTAAAAATAATAATATTAAATTGGCATTTAAAAAAGAAAAATATTTTAATCACTGGTATCCGATTATAGTTACCTTTTATTTTACGATATGAAATAAAAGTCATTAGATTTAAAAAAAAACACTAGCCTAACTAAGAGTAATAATTAAAAATATTTGTATAGTTTATATAATACTATTTAGAAATGTACTTTATATTTATTCAATTATTATTATTCATTTTTATAAATAGTTAAACACTTGTCTATGTTTTATGTGTTATCCCGAATAATTGATAATTTAAACTAATAAAAATTTTAAATATAGTTTAATTTTTGTGTATATCCTAAAGAAATATTTCGGCAGAGAATTTCTTCATCAAAACACGTTTAGTTTTCTTGTATTTTTCATTTACACGCGTGCACACACACACACTTTTTTCATATTTTCTTCAGATGTATGGGCATAATTTAACCATCATCCAATGTGATGGAATGTACGATAATTAAACTTAAAAATAAAACCGACTTCAAAAAGCAGACTAAAAAATAAAAAATTTAATTCTTCAAATTTCAGATTTCAAGTAGGCACCAAATTACAAAAACAAAATTAACAATAATCCTTAGTTTGGTAGTAATTTCAAAAAGTGGAAATTTAAGAAAGAATTAAATACATTTTCCTTTTATGTGTGTGTGTGTGTGTGTGTGTGTGTGTGTGTGTGTGTGTGTGTGTGTGTGTGTGTGTGTGTGTGTGTGTGTGTGTGTGTGTGTGTGTGTGTGTGTGTGTGTGTGTGTGTGTGTGTGTGTGTGTGTGTGTGTGTGTGTGTGTGTAAGCGCGTAATCTCAGTTATCAGTTTCAAAATTTTCAGTTTTTAATCTTCCCTTTACTCTTTTTATCTTTTACCGTTTTTTATTTAAGGCCAAACCTTAAATAAATAACAAAAAGTGATGTCTTTACATAAGATCCATCAAGTTAATTTGATTCTTTATAAAATTCGACCAAAAACGTATTTCCTCTTCAGTTTGACTTTTTTTTTCCTGATGAGTCGGAGGAATCCCGTTTACGGGCAGAATGTTGGGCTCGCTAACATGATCCGCAAAGCGTTACTATAAGTGCGTATATATTAACGTAATCCTTTCACCTCTATTACTCTATGTTCTCCTATCTTATTATTTAATAAATAATTATCTTCCTTCCTGTATCACTTCATTATCTTTTTACCGACATTTCGAAGAAAAGTACCGTATTACTTTCTGATGCATGGTGTAAGTATGGTGAAAATTAATTTTCTTCACGTTTTGAGATATGAGGAGAACGAAAGTACCATTCAATTAAATTGAGGTTTCCTTATATATTTATAAAATCTGTGTATAAAAATGTTGTGGCTCCAAAATCTCCAAAACTACCGAATCAATTTTATTGAAATTAAATTTGATATTGTACTGTATAAAAAGTGATGCATGAGAAAATTTTATGAAGATTGGTTGCGTCGTTCTTCAGTTACGCTCAATTCAAGGTCAAAATTTTGAGCAGGGCAAGTTAGAAGCGCGGTTCGTTATGATGCTGCAAGTTCAAACATTGACGTTTCTTTATTTGCGGTTACTATTATTAGCAATATTAAACTATTAAAACCAAATTAAATTAAAGAATAGTCCGTCTTCTTGCGCATAAGTGGGCAAGATTTTTTTTCTCCTGTTACTTGTTTAAAAACTACATTTCTGTCTAACAATTTGATAATTTCGTATACTCATGTTGATATCTATCATAAGAATAATCTCATTAGCAAATCTTAACACTTTTGTTTTCTGTCCTTAGACATTTATTCAGTTTCAAAATGTTTCGTTACAAAAATGCCTACTTTGTTTATTTTATGTATCACTTTAAAAGCAATAGTAATATACTACATCCTTGTCCTCGGGCTTTATTAATCAGGTCTTGCCAACTTTCTTTCAATTACTACTTGACTAGCACTAAGAAATTTATCTCTGTCTCATTTTTTTTTAAACGTCACCGTACATTTCATAGTTATTTAATTATGGTCAAAATCAATATCTACTCCTTAATATATTTTGTAATCCATAATTTGATTAAAAATCTCTGCCAAACCATAACGTGTATATGAAAAACCTCATACAACCCTACGTTTAAGTTATGCATATTATGATTTTTAAAATCTTTAAGCATTAATTTATACTTAGTGGTAAATTCAAAAAGCCTAGTTTTTCTTTAACTTCTTTCTATCTAGACCATTAATTCTAACCCACCGGGTTAGTCTAGTGATGAACGCGTCTTCCTAAATCAGCTGATTTGGAAGTCGAAAGTTCCACCGTTCAAGTCCTAGTAAACGCAGTTGCTTTTATACGGATTTGAATACTAGATCGTGATACCGGTGTTCTTTGGTGGTTGGGTTTCAATTAACCCACCACACACACATCTCAGGAGTGGTCGAACTGAGACTGTACAAGACTACACTTCATTTACACTCATAAATATCATCCTCATTCATCCTCTGAAGTAATATCTGAACGGTAATTCCCGATGGTTAAAGAGGAAAAGAAAGAGACCATTAATTCTAACCACCTTCCCTTATAAGTCTAAACAAAAAAACCTCTCCTATCATAAAATTTCAGTTTTCCATTATTATCTACAGTTAATTTCCTTTTATCTGTTACATTTAAATCTTCAACTTTTGCGGAAAAGGTTGATGCATTAATCTTCACAATTGTTGCATGCTTGGGCTTTAAATTTATTGTAAGTTAATTTTGTGTTAATTATCCTGTTATTTTCAGACTAAAGATCTTGTTTATCCATTTCACCTTACTAAACCCCATATTTTCTAGCTTTATCCTATTCATCTTTTGTTTTAAACTATTTTAAGCCTATCACTTTTATTTAAACTTGTAATATTCCATGATTTGTCTCGACATATATCAAGATTTTTTATAATTCCTGACTATTTTTGGGAAATAATTTTACCTGTAAAATATTTTGCCAGATAGGAAGTCATCATATAAATTTAATAAACAATGCATCAAAATAAAATTTCAAATATTACAGACATTAAATGATTTTATGGAATATAAGATGATTTTTTTTTTTTTTTAGCTTGATGAATTCATCAAAGAAGCTCGAAGTTTGTACGTGGAAATGGAAATTTTTAGATTATTAAAAATGTCCTGCCTGACCGGGATTCAAACCCAGGCCTTCAGATGAAAAGCTCGAGATATTACCACTCCTGCACAGAGACAAGCCATTTAATTTTTATTTTTTCTTGATTGACGGTATGCGATTTTTAAATATTTTTTTATATATTTATTAGTTTTCGATGGTATTTAAAAAAAAAAATTAAGATCAACATCATTCAAATGATTTTCATGAAAAGAAAAAAAATTTGATTTTTCCTTTGTTTGTCGTTTACTGACTTTTTTTGTTTTGTAGCACTTACACAAAGGTAATTAAGTTTAGTTTTATAGTTCATTAACCATTATGCCCTTGAAAATAATTTAGAGTGATTAAAATATATGTATATCACTGATTAATGGTTTTGGGTGGATATGAGAGATTGTTTCACGTGTGGAGTTTGACAGTTCAATGCCAACTCGAACCCAACTGTATTTACATTAATATAACACACCACTCTGTTATATAACATTAACGATATGACACCACTCTTACTGATTTTCAAATACTAACACACCCTAGCATGCCGATCAAAAAGTGAATTAAGTTGCAAGTATACAACTAAACAAATGCAAGGAATGCAACAACCTAGGGTACCATTTCGATAAACGCTGCAACGAATATACAGACTTCTGGAGTACCGGAAAATTATATAATCAATCATTAATAAACAACCAATATAGAATTACAAAATAAACAGACTTTTCTGTCTATAAAATTTTAATTTTTACGTAAGTTTTGCCAGAAATATTAAAATAGTTCAGATAAATAAATAGAAAAAAACAATTTCAAGATAAATTATTAAATTGTTTAGAAAGCCGATATCTGTGGCGGAGCGGTAGCGTCTTGGCCTTTTCTCCGGGGGTTCAAATCCCGGTAAGGCACGGCATTTTTCATACACTAGAAAATTCCATTTAAAATTCCCAGGTACAAGCTTCAAAGCTTCTATGATAAAGTAAATTAGTTGATCCAGAAAAAACAGTCGTCCATCTGTCGGCAAGATTAATTATCAATTATTTTTTCAAAAATGTCCAATGATTTTTAAATATAATTTTATATCTATTAAAAAAACATCTGTTTCTTCTAAGATTTCTTCAACAATAAAGCAAGATTAAGTTTTTTTTTCTTTTTTGTTTAAAATATTTGTCTTAAGTACTAAGCCAGTAAAAATAAATATCTGCATTAAAGATTTGTCTTTTTTTTCTTACGATATTATTGTCACTTCTGTACCAGTTTTAATGATCTCATTGGCATCGTGATATTTGAATTATATTGGATAAATATTTTGACCTTTGTTAACTGAAGAAACTACAAATAGAAGTAACATATTGTAGAAGATAAGAAAAAAATTAATTCTTGATACTTTAATATTTTATTTGCTGCTAAATTGAAGAAAAAAGAAATGCTTTTGTAAATTTTGTAAAAATATATTATTTTTATTTTTACCGTTTATTTTATTATTTATTTTTATTTATTTATATTTTATTATTGATTGATCATAATAAAAATTAGTAATTTTTAAAAATGTTTTTAGGTCTACACATTTAAAAGAACGTTAAAAGAAGAATATTACTGGAAGATAGAGCGCATAGCGGACAATATAAACATATAACCTATTGTGCTGTAGTGTACCCTATATCTATTCATAAGTTTACAAACCTATTATATTTATAAAATGCACAAAGGTTTACAGAAAAAAAATGTTAAGGATTTTTAAGAAGGGTAAACTATAAAAGGTTGTTTGATTGTGGGTTTAACTTCCCAGAAATTTTGGATGATGAAACTTTTACTGTACTTTACTGCACTCGGTTTTCCCGGTTATTCTACTGTTCTTATGCCATAAAAAATTATATAGGAGTGGGAGTAAGGTAAAAAAATCAGTCACTCTCAAACTGCCTCTCTCTTTCTTTCTTTCTTTCTCTCTCTGTGAAACTGAACCTGTTTTTAAAACAATAATTCCTAAAAATATATCACGTACGCTTGTAGATAAAAATTCTCGCTCTTTTAATCTTAATGGACAGAACCTCAGAACCCTCGATTTCGAATATCAACTGTTAAACAAGTGATTTGCGATGACGAGTTAACCACTAGACCAGCCCGATGAGTAAAGAGGTTCAAATCCTAATAAAGGTTAATTTCATTTATACGGATTTGAATACTAGACAGTGGATACATATACTTTCGTGGTTGGGATTCAATTAACCACACTTCTCAGGAATGGTCGGCCTGACTCTGTACAAGATTTAAATCTCATTTACATGTTATACATATCAACCTCATCTCATCGGGTCGTGGTGAGTTGCTTATTCTTCACTAACTGAACAGATTGCAACGTACACATTAGAAGTAAGAAAAAAATGTTACCGGAAATTTTTAAGTTATTTAAGATTTGTAAATTATACTAGCCGGTCTGGACCCCTACTGTGTTCGTTATTCTCATGGTTGTGAAAATAATACGGTGATTTTTTTGGCTGCTGGAGTTTTTCTGACCAATATTCTTTCTCTTCGTTGTCATTTCGATAGGTCTGAAAGGTTCGGAGTCAAAATTTCCAATGTAAAACTTTCCAAAATTATTAATTTTCCAACATAGTTATTTTCCCAATATTATTATTTATTTTTTATTTTTTTTTGTTAAATGGGCATCGACTTCAATGGTCATTAGCCTTCGTCACAGTCTTTAAATAATAATTAAATCACCATCAGGTTCGTCACATGTAAGGGTGTAAAGGGTCCTTACATTTTATTTAAAAGCACCAAAATACACAAGACATTTAAACACAAACACTGGAAATACTTACAGGGGGTAAATGGCCCCGATATTAAAATTAATATAAATAAAACACATATATATTAATATAAATATATATGTCACAAACATATATAAATATAACACAAACATATAAATTAAAAAAGAACGGCTTCACAATACCAACATTCCCTTTTTTGTCTCCCTTATTTTATTTAAGCACCCCCCAGGGCAACCGGAACCGCCGTTAAGCAGCACATCAGTCGCCCTGCCGTGGTAGTATACTCCTCCCTATAAATAGTCCCGTAGGACGTAACCCATTGGAGTCCCCCCCCGCATCATAACAGCAATTCGACCACCTGTTTAGGACGGCGAAAGAACCCCTCGGCGGGGAGGCTGCCCTTCCCGGTCTTGACCTACCTGGTTCCAGGCTTGCCTTGCGCATACCCTTTGCCCCGCGCCATCAGTCCACCCACGAGGGTCCCCCATGAAATCATCGGATAAGCCCCGACTCTCCCATTCTTGCATGCAGGCGAGCTTGGGCGCCCTAGGGAAAAGGGCTACCTTCCGGTCCTGTACGTTATTATTATTATTCCACTTCTAATTTTTCTGCTATTCGAAAATAATTTTTTCAATAATTTTCGATTTCCGTAGTAACAACTTTATTTTCTTAGAAGCTGAGCGGGTAAAAAAGGGAGTGGGAGCCTTTCCATTTCTGAGCGTGACAATAACACATTTCTGTCATGGCACCAGTATGTCCATAATCGGCTTCCTTAATCTGTACATTATAGCTAAAACTACTTCAATCCTTATATGACAACGGTAGCACTACAATGAAATCAGTATGAACTCGTGAGGAATTTAACTGTAGCTCGCGTTGCAAATCTATTGCTGCACGGGTCTGGGCGCAGCTGATCTCGGTCAGCAACTAACCGAGAATCACGCAAATCAGCTGTTTCAGAGGACCGAGATACTCTCATTCTTTTAACAGACTTTAAATAATAAGAAAGATTACTTCACTTTCTTGAAGGCATATTTTTTTAACTTTTGATAATCCAACATCGACAGCTAAAATAAGCAATCAAAATTTATAAAATTTCATTAAATTTGTTAATTTAAACTAATAATAATACAATTTTTAAAATATTATATGTTTTGCAAATTAGGTTAGATAATTAACATATATATATATATATATATATATATATAAAGTATATATATATAAAAATTAATTTTTTTCCTATTACCATCGTAACAGAAATATAATGAAGTAAAAGAATTCTTTTTCTTTAATGAATATCTTTAATATCTTGACCTCCATTTGGAATATCGTGATAATTCTAATTGGAGATAATAACCAAGCCTCTAACGTGTAGATCTGCAAAGTTTTATTAAAATCTGTCCAGTATGACCCTAGTTATCATTTTGTTGTATGTGTAGATAACCCATCGATGAACTCTACTGTTCGAAAGGCTGAAGTCTCTTTCATAATAACTCCATCTTTCATATTAACTTAGGTCAGTTAACTCAGATAATAGATATACCGTAATAGATATACGTAATACGGTAATAGATATACCGTATAATAATTAAATAACACACACATAAATGACAGCAATATAAAAAGGATATCCATTTTTATACTATTTTATAGTATTATATTATAAGATGCAAATTTCATTATTACTTATTAAAAATATTTTTATGAACTTTCACTTTACAGTGGTAAAAACTTGACAATAGAAAATTAAAAAGCAAAGAATAGAGATTTTTAAAATCTAACTGATTGAATAAAGTTAAAAATAAAAGATAAGTTAATAAGAGCTCTGAATTTAGAGGTTTTAAGACTATCAGAGAAGAAAGACATTTGTGTCATAATCTTGTAACCTAAACTTAAAAAATATTTTTAAAAATTGGTATCACATATAGACTATCAGATCAGTTAATTTGCTCGCAGAACGAAATTTAATATGTAATGAAAGACAAAAATCATTACATAGTACCCCGGAAGGTATTGGCCAGACTTAAAGGACTGATTCAAGGCATCAAAATAAATAAAAAGATTTATGTGAACAAATATCCTGTCTCGTTTCGTTTTCTCCTGTCCTCCATTTTGTTTTTTTTTTCAATAAAAAATTATTTATCTTAAGAAAGGATTGAAATATTTTAATGATATTAACTGTATATTTGAAGTTGTTACCCAACAACTTCTAAAAAAAAAAAATAAGTAGAAATCATTTTACCTCTGATAATTTAACAATAATGACCATTTAAACTTACCAATCATTAATAGGTCCGTAAATATTAATTTTATCGAATAATGTTTTATTACATAAAATTGTAAGCCTTTTATTTTAAACAAAATAACACCTCATTTGTTCAAATCGATTTCTAAATAGCTGAGATATAATTGAAATTATTAATGTGGATCAAAAAAAGATTATGCCGACTGTTAATTTTGCGCCCGTTCTATTTTTATGAATAATAAAAATTATTTTTAACTTAGTTAATGAAAAAAGTTGAAATAAGCGCACAATTGTCAGACTGCATAATTTTTACATGACTACACAAAAAGGAGTGTAATTATTTAGGGTGTATGTATGTATGTTTGTTCCACCTTAACAGCTCAATGGCTAAACCGATTTAGATGTCTGCGTTGGAATTCTTACGTTACGGGAGTATCATAGGCTACATAAATAATTACTGTATATATATAGCCCCTAAAATCTTAAGGGTCATACATAATTAATTGACCCTTGGAAGCTTTTTAATTCCTCTACGAATTTTACTACAAATTTTGGAGATAAAACAATTTTTTTTTCTATTATTCATTTATATAATTTTTCTAATTTCCAGATTTTAACTGGAAAATAATATTTTAAATTATTTATTTTTTTTTAAATTATTTTTATTTTTTTCAGAATTTTCAATTTTCGGAGGCTCTTGAAATCCGAGGGTAACTGCCTAGTCCTGGCTATTGGTTAATCTATCACTTATATGGGGGATATAGAAAATATGTTGTTGGTGTTAAATTAGCATAGAATGGAATGAAAAATTAAAATGCATCAAACCAGAAAAATTAGTAATGCAAAAAAAATAAAATGCTCGATTATTTATTAAAAATTTTGTTAATTATTATTAATAAACAAAAACGAAATAAGTTAAATGATTTTAAATAAGACATTAATGATTTTAATTGATTTACGATAAAAATTTTGTACAAATGTCATAAAAATAGATTTTTAATGTAAAATATTGATCAGTTATAAGTATTCTTGCAATATTAGTAATTTTACTTTTCTGACAGCATAGCTCTAGAGCTACATTGCAAGAACGAAGGTACGGTAATCATAAAAAAAATCGGGTATTGAATTTTTTCATTTCTCGATGTTTCATGACTCCCAGGACTCCAAAAAATAAAAAAAGTGGAGGATAGTATTCGTACGTACACACGAATGTATGTACGTGTGTTGGCGTGTTTGAAGCTTAATAATTTTTGACTGTATTAATCGATTTTGATGAAAATTGGCATAAAGATTCGGGTATATGGAACAATTATACTGAAGATGGCCACCAGTAAAGCCCGTAAGGGTTATGTACGGAGGGAGTGGGTTGACGACCGAAACCGTCACATGGAAGGTGTCTTTCCTATGGGATTAGGATGATAAAATTTTGGGGTCAATCCACCTTTTAGATAGCTTTTAGGGTCAATTTATTCAAATATTGCAAACATAAGCCTACTTTATATTAAGCTCAGTACATGCGTTCATGCTTCTCTTATCATTTTTGAATAATTTTGACCCCTCAAATTCTCTCCTTTTTTCCTAAATTGAAAGAAAGCTTTTATTTATTTATAGTAAATTTTTAACCGAAATTTTTAATGTTTCCTAGGCACAGTAATAGTGCAAAAGATCCCAAAAAAATTCTTTGGGGCAATATTGGGAGTAAGAGAACCGATTAAAGTTTAAAAATATAGATTTTTTGAATTTTTTAAAAGTCTTTTTGATTTATTTAAAACACTTTTAATAATATTATTGTAAAATTTCATCATAATTCCCCCCCACCCACCCACAAAAAAGGAATCTTAGATTAACTTCTATTGGTTGCATATTTTTCAGTGGAATGTATTTAGTTTCTTGCATTTACATAATAAGCTTAAATCAATTTTTAAAAAAATTTCTGGGAGGTGATTTTGAAGGTGGAGGGCAGAAAAAGGTACAAAAATATTGATTTTTAAAAAATTTTTCATGTATTATTTCTCTACTATATAAGAATAAATAACCAGTGTCAGAAAATTTAATATTTAGCCTCCATAAATTCATCCATAATTCTAATTCTTAAAAGAAAAAGAAAAATTATGAACAAATAGTACGAGTAATTATCAAATTAAAAGACATTTGATCCAGTTGCTCGATATTATAGAACGTTGTTCCGTCATCTACTTAAAAAAATTAACTGCCAGTTAAACTTTTTCGAAGTTATAATTTCTTTTGTTAAATATAAATTATTTATTTTTATATTATAGAAACTGTCATTTTTTAGAAAATTTTCTTTTATCTCAAAAATTATAGGGCGTTTCTTACATTGAAAGAAAGAGAAACTTGTTAAACGAGAAACTTATGTTCTTTTATAAAAAAATAAGGGGAAATGGTTCAACACTGAATGAATTAGTAAGACTCCCGACAGTGGATGAGTCAGAATAGTCTACTTGTCAATTAGGTTTCGTTAATATAGTACGACATATATGTGTCCATTCGACGAAGCATACGTGAAAGGGATCTAGGCAGTGAGGGTGCTACAGACCTCACGTACGCAAGAAATGGTGCAACGGACTCGGGTAGATCGAATGATGCAACATCCATTTACTTCTCAGTCATCAGAGGGTTACCGCTAACAGCTTGAAACTTTCTCATAAGTAGAACAACTACGTCAAGACCCGATTTTTTTCTTTTATTTATTTTTTTTTAGAAATCACCAGTCTTCTTAGAAATCTCTCCTTAAAAATAGATTAAGTTACCGCTTTATAATTATTAAATTAAGAAAAAAAACGTGGTAGCAATATTTAATACTTTCTGAATTTTTTTTATACAGAATTATTATGAACAAAGAAGACAGCAAGTGTCTCATAGACACAACACGCGCACACAATCTCTCTCATTCTCAAACCTCCCCTCCCTCTCCTTTCTCTCTCGCTCTTATTCTTTCACCCTTCTTTCCTTGCTTGAATTCAGAGAAGAAAAAATATTTTAATTCTCATTTAATTATTTTTCAGATGGTTGTCATTGACTTACGTGGGAGCTATTGAATTATGTGTAATACAGTTTTGGAATACACACAAATAATTTAAAAACACATGTGACCTACACTACTTAATTAAAGTTACATCAAGATTGCTAAATTGCGGTCAATATAAATTTTTATTACTTCTATACACCATTATTATGGTACAATTAAGTTATGGTAAATTTTTGAAGAGTTTTATATTTTCTATTCAAATTATTATCAAACACACTAAGTATTTTATTCATACGCTTACATTTTGTAAATAAAATTAACAACTGTCAGCTATATTTGTTATATATAACTTTAAAAGATTTTCCACATTTATACATCCTATAACTTAAAATCTATAGAATCTAAAAAGCTGATTTATTTTACTTGAAATTATACGTAGATCTGTAGAATCTATTATTTAACAAAACAAAAAATTTCGGCTTGGAAAATATTTGCGTTATGTTAATTTTATTAACAAAGGATAAGGAGTTTAAGAAGATAAAAAAGTAGTTCAATTTAAACCTTACTGCAATCAAAATATTCTACATAATTTTTATTTGTAGAATTAAAAATAATATTTTTATAAAACAGGAATGTTTTCTTCGGAATGACTTCTCATCCCGTTCTTCTTAACAATTTCTTAACGTTGAAAAATTTGTTTAATTCACAAATATTGTCATTCCCTACGTAGCATTTAAATAAATGTTACGTATATTGTAGAAAAGATTAACTAACAAAATGACACTCTGTATATATTTTTGAGCTTAATAAAGTTTACATGCAAAATTTTTAAGGCTCATGTACCTAATTTTTCTCTTAATTCACGATTATGAAATTGTTTTAACTGTCACGCAATTTAATTTATCTCCAAATTTAAAAAATAAAAAATTAGAGATTTCTCATGTTTTTTGGTGATAAATTAAAAATGATAAAATCATAATATCTATAAAAAAAAAGACTTTTTGCAAAGTATTTTTATTCAAAATTTTTTTTTCTTACAAAATTATTGAGTTGATATTAAGTATTAAGTTGTCAGAATTGTTTAAATATCTTTTCTGACCTTAAAACAGATAGATACATGAATCTGCATATAGATTATTTTGTTTTTCTGAACTGAGAGAGAACACAACTTTTTATTTATTTATTTTTTAAATGTGTTTCTGTACATCCTGTGTCATTTTAAATAGCGTTGCAAAAAATAGTAACCTTTTTTGGTTCTATCGTTTTTAGGTTATAAAATATATTCAATACTGTAATTTTTATTGGGTTGTTAAGAGTTGTCTTACCAATAAAAAATTACTTTGTTTCACATAAATAAAAAAAAAAAAAAAAAAACGCTTTCCGAACTATATACATTCATGGAGTGCTAGTTGTAAAGTCAGAACAGATGTTTAAACATTACTACCAACCTGATTCTTGTATCCCACTGATTGTGTAAATAATTTTGTATTGAAATAATTCTCAGAATAAATAAGGACATATTGTAAATTTTTATTTACTTTTTTGTGGTATAAATTTATAACTATTAAAAAATGTACATTTTAACATATCACCCGAAAACAACTCTTTCATTTAAAAAATACACACACACACACACACACACACACACACACACACACACACATATATATATATATATATATATAATGAAATTAAATAATAATTGATACATTTTCATAAATTTATTTTTTTAATTTTGAAGTAAATGATATGACGGTTTTAGTTTTGTATTAAACACACTTTTCAGAGTCACAGTATAAAAATATTTATTTATTATTATAACTCGAACATGCTACGCACGGATATTTTAACGTTAGATTTTATGAATGAATAATAGATCAAAAACCTTTCAACCTATTACTAGCCCTTTTTGGAGGATGAATATTAAAACAACTGATTTGCCAACCAAACCTAATTAATTATTATAATTGTAAAAATTACTTTTTCACCCGAGTAAATGTTGGCTATATAGAAATATTTGATATTTTCCGAGTATGCTTCAACGTACATTAATGAACTGATTTGAATTTACAAGAAAATACGTCCTTTTCAACGGTAAGCCTCTAATTCGTAGTTCCATATTTTTTTTCACGACAGATTGTTGGCTCATAGATAAATTATTTCATTAGAATTTCATTTATTTGATTAGGTAGTTAAAATGCGGAAATTTTAACTAGAGGTAACTAGAGGTTGATACTTATTAATAAACCAATATATTTAAATTAAAAAAAAAAGGTTAAAAAAGGAGATGAAGTCGGATTTAAACCGATGTGCCTTCCCCTTATTAAGTTCCAAATATTTCATTAATTAAAATTTTCTTTGGCTATAACTCTGGAACCATTGAAAATAAGTACCACTTATGATATATCGTTGAAAATCTCTCAATGAGGGCTTATCTTATTACTGTAGTTAAGAAAAAATCCAAAATCCAAATGTTTTGGATTTTGAACTAGTCAAAATGGATTCAGGGATAGTCAAAACGGATATTTCCGTTGAAATTTGAAAAACGAAATTTTTCGCGATCACAATACTTCCTTTACTTTGTACAATACTTCCTTTACTTTGTACAAGGAAGTAAAAAATCTGAAAATACAGTTGTTTCTGATGCACGGTTTACGCACACATATACACAAAACCTAATTTAAAATATTTATCATTTTATTTAAATATCATATTTTTTCGTTTATTTAATTCAATGATCCTAACTAAAGAGGGCGTGCATTCCGTATTTAATTCGCGCGACTGTGGTGGTACTAGCGGCGACGGTCGATACAAACTAAAGGAATGTATTTTCACAGCTTATAGAACAAATTTCGGTTGTGCAATCGGCAGACTGATGTAGTCACGAGGCTTAACGTACCAGTTACCGAATCAGCCGGATTATCGAGTTCGAGACCCAGCCAGACCGAATTACTTTTTTACACTTTAAAAATTATTCATTTATTTAATTCTACCACTCACCTGTGACGTCATAACATATCAAGCGACTACAACAGCATTTTTTGGGGTGGAGTTGCGATTTTGCAAATTTTTTTGCAAACATAATTTTTTTATCGTTAAAAAATGTGCCTAAAAAAAATATGACCTTAATTAGGTGAAATCGCGAGATATTGAGGGTGACCTTGCTCTACAGCCTCACCCCCTTGACATATTTTGGGCATAATCCCAAATTGGATTGTTTACAATACTTCCCCTTCTAGAGCTATAGCTCTGCTATAGTGTTATATAGACGGGAAAGTAAAAAAAATAAGAAATTTCATTTTTTTGTCATAAATCAATTTTATAAAATTTGATATTAAATATATTTAAAATAATAAATTTTGTTTTTATTAAACTCGGTGTAATTATGTAAGTCTCTTCATACATTAGCTTTTTAAACCCGGTTTAAAAATATTTCTATTAAACATATTTTTAATTTTTTTCCAATTTATGTGTCTTTCATTATCTAAAACTAAGCGTATTGCATTAAGATAATAGTTTCTATTTTGGATTTTACATTATCTTTAGAGAATTTTAGAGATTAATATTTTGTCAAGAATGTACAATGTACGAGTACAATCTTTACTGAAAAGGATAGTAGTTACTTATTCTTTAAAAATAACAGAATCCATCACTATCAAATATGGCAACAGAACTGTTTTAATGTAACTCAACACAACACTTCGGGTCACGAGAAAGAATGTTTCCGTTTACGTTCTTAAAAATATTTTATTTTACGAAAATAATATCACTGTCGTTAAATTTTTAAATAATACTAATTAAAAACCTCTGAATTTTCTACACCGCCAAGAATTGCTATCTTAATTTTACAGTTATTTTTACTTCCTTGTACGAAGTAAAGAAGTATTGTGATAGCGAAAAATTTCGGTTTTCAGATTTTAACGGAAATATCCATTTTGACCATTCCTCATTCCATTTTGACTAATTTCGGCGTGACGTCTGTACATACCGATGTGCGTATATATCTCGCATAACTCAAAAAAGATCAGCCGTAGGATGTTGAAATTTTGGGATTAGGACAGTTGTAACATCTAGTTGTGCACCTCCCCTTTTGATTGCAATGGAATAAACTAAAAGTGTCCAAAAATGCCCAAAATACAAAAAAAATTGGATTTTGGACTTTTTCTTAACTGCAGTATCCTCAGCGAGAGATTTTCAACGATATATCGAAAGTGGTACTTATTTTCATTGATTTCAGAGTTATAGCCAAATAAAATTTTAATTAATGAAGTATTTGGATCTTACAAGGGGGTAGGCACATCGGTTCGAATCAGACTTCATCTCCTTTTTTTTAACTTTTCTTTGTTTATAATTTAAATATATTGATTTAATAATAATAATTATTAACCTCTGATTGTAAACAGATTTTACGATAAATAATTATACAATGATAACAATTTTTAAAAAATTATCAGATGTAATTAATGAATAAAATGTTATGTACTTTTCACTTTAAAATAATCTGTATATGTAATTTAATAGGAGTACAAGGTGGTGACCACATCAGATTTTTTATTTTGTGAATATTAACCTATAAATATGTGTATATATTTTAAATAATTAATATTGAATTCAGTCACATTTGCTTTTAATTTTATAATTGATTCTGTATTTTTTTTATACATATCTGATCAAAATTTTATATATATATATATATATATATATATATATATGTGTGTGTGTGTGTGTGTGTACAAACACAGAATGTTTCATGATGAAATGTATATTTAGGTCATATTAATATATATGTAAAACTATAGGTAGAATCAACGTATAAAGCAGCTTGCCTTAACTGACTGACTGACTGATTCATCAACGCCCAGCAAAAACTACTGAAGATAAATTGATGAAAATTTGTATACGAGTACTTCTTATGATGTAAGTTAACAATAAGAAAGGATATTTTGAAATTCCGAGTTTAAAAGGTTAAAATGGTGTAACAATGAAATTTACTATTTTTTGAATTTCTCGATAACAAGTAAATATATCGACCTGATTTTCGGTGTGAATAATTTTCATGTAAATATCTAGAAACCAATATCTAGATTTTTTTTGAAATTCGATCTTGAAAGGGGTGAAGAAAGGTAAAACAATCTTGAACAATGATTGTAAATTTTCCACATTTCTGACTATACTAAAGAAGATATTCACTAGGTTGGGGCTCGCAATTACTTTTCAGATAAATATCTAAAACCCATTTCTGGTTTTTTTTAATTTTGATTTTTTAAGGGATCCGATGGTGTACCGCGCGGCAGCTCAACTAACACGGCAACTGTTACTGTATGTGCGACGCGACTGGCTGCACCTGCCTCCGATTACTTGACCAAAAAACATAAAATAAAAGTAATTAATTTTTTTTTTTTTAAATACGAAGTACGGTAATCTCCTCTTAATGCTATTTGTCAGGTAACGCTAAGAACCGGGCAAAATACATATTTACCAGCATGAAATAAAGGTAACCAGTTATAAATAATATTTTTTTAAGATAGAGACCGATTGTTTTGAAATACATTTTTAGATCACTCCCAGTTTCTGATCCTGTACTGACCAAATTATTTCTTTGAAGAAACTGCAAATCATTGATATTTTTTTTTTATATATTGAACAGGCTTTATATTTTTATTTATCATTATTATTCTCAAAAGCATGAGTTTAATGAGCACAGCTAGATACAAAGGGCAGAGCCCTCTGGCTAGATGGTCGGCTAGTACATTTATTTATATTATAATAACGTATATTTATTATTTCATAATATAATTTACTGGCAAATATAAACAATAAAGACCATGTATGGCACGGAAGTCTTGGTTCTCGAATTACGCCCTAATTTCCGTTCCGTTAAAATGAAACTATATTCAGATTCTTAGAATACCGTTATTTATGAGGAAAAAATTGGAGTTTTACATATATTTTTGCATATTCTGAAATAAAGTTCCAGAAATGAGATCTGGACTACCAGTAAGTTTCAAGAAAATTATTCTAAAATCTTCAATCGAAAAAACAATTTCTTTTAGTTTGACATATTTTGTTGAATTACCAATAAACAAATAAAACCTTGTAACAAATTTTTTATAGAAATTTAATTCTAAGTAAAATCAACTAGAAAGAAATAAGACTTCAGGGATTTTATTTAAAATAGAACACATCTAAGCGTAGCAGAAAAATGTGACAACTTTAAAATAAACAAAAATCTTTTTAGGTTTTACAGAAAATTTTAGAAACAAAATTAACTAATCCAAACAAATAAAAATGAAAAACAAAACACCACATTACAGACTTAGAATTACTTGAATTGATCAAAATGTTTGCTTTTGTAAATGTTTACGCAACATTACCACTCGATTACCACTATTTGGATGAAGTTTTATTTCAGTGTTTTTTCGTTAGAATGAATATATGCTGGGAAACTATCCTACACAGGTAGTACTCCAGTAGCATTAGGTCGAACGTCGATCAATTGTATTAGCCTGAAAAAGAAGCCGGTCAAGTAACCTTGACGGACAATTGGTCCGTCATCCCCAATTCAATTGTACAAATAAGTTATACTCACCTAATTCCTAGCTTTTTTTAAAAAAAATAAATGTAAAGGTGCCATATCTCATTTGAGAAAGTCTTGTCTTGTTGGCAGAAATGGTAATTTTCTAAAGAGATAGTAAAGCTATGTGCAAGAAATTTTTGTTAAAACCCCTAATTCAGAAAAGAACGTATTAAAAATTCGTAGCATATTTATTCAAATCCTCTTAAAATTAAATGTTTTGCAGTCAACTTCGTATTAAGGTTTAATCAGTAGTTCGTAGTTTTGTTTTTAGTCTGCCAAGAACGTTAAAAGTAATCAAAATTTAAATAAATATGGAATCTGTATTTTTTTTTAATCATAGTTTGCATCTAAAGTTGGATTTAGTTTTTAAAATTTTGTTTCAATTTTTTGTGGTATATTTTCATTAAATTTGACTTTTGTAGTAAACTTTTTATACTTCTTCCTTTCTATTATTAAATTTGTTTATTATTTAAATTTTCTATTATCAATATATATATATATATATATATATATATATATATATGTGTGTGTGTGTGTGTGTGTGTGTATGTATATTGTAATATTATAAGAATATTGTTACTGTTTAATCTTGAAAGATATCCACTATAAACATTCTACGTGGGACTCGGAAAGATTTTTAATTACTTAGTAAATATAACTCAAAGTTAAACTTAATTATTGTTTCCTTATATAAAATGAACAATATTTTCATCAAAGTAACTTATTTATTATCATAAAATGACACTATATTAGTTCGAAATTGAATTTCTATTTCTAGCATCATTATATTATAGTAAATTTTATTATCGTTATTATTACTATTAAGTTTTATTCATTAATAAAATTCCACGGGCCCCTTGCTGCTCGGCAGCGTTCTTATTACAAAGTAATGTTATACACTTTAAAAAATGTGATGAAGACATCACATGACTTCTTTGTACGCCTATTAAATTACATATTCACATTTTTTACTGCACTTAATTTAAACTTATTTCATCTGAAAGTGAAATACGATCCTTCAATTTTGTAAAGTGGACAGTTACACAATTGCATTGTGGTGGACACCATATCGCATCACATTTTTTCGTGGTGTCCGTATCAGCATTTTATATTAATTTATATATTAATTTTTTTCGTATCGCTCAATTAGATATGTGGTGTAAGAGAGAACATGCTGGATCCGTAATCATGTACACAGCGGTTCGAATCCGACTTTCATACACAATTTTTTTTTTTTTTTTTAATGTAACTATATTGATTTATTAAAATTATTAACCTCTGATTGTAAAAAGATTTCAATTAAAATGATAAGTACATAAAATTTTAATTCACTAATAACTTCTGATTTGTTTTCCTTATTGTCATTATTGAATTATTATTGATTTTTATAAAATGTTTTACAATCAGAAATTAATAATTAACAAATAAAAAAAATAATTATTTAAATTAAAAATTAAAAAAAAAGTTAAAAAAATATATGTATATGAAGTCGAATTCGAACTGATGTCCCTTCCCCCTTGTAAGATCCAAATTTTCATTAATTAAAATTTTATTTAGCTATAACTAAAACCAATAAAAATAAATATAACTTATGATATATCGTTGAATAGCTCTCAAGGAGGGCTTATTACTGCGGTTAAGAAAAAGTCCAAAATCCAATTTTTTTTTTTATTTTGGACTTTTTTGACACTTTTGGTCCTGTCAATTGCAATCAAAAGGGGAGGTGCTCAACTAGATGTTACAACAGTCCTAAATCCAAACTACGGCTATTCATTTTTGAGTTATGCGAGATACATACGTATGTACGTACAGACATCACGCCAAAACTAGTCAAAATGGATTCAGAGATGGTCAAAATGGATATTTCCGTTGAAATCTGAAAACTGAAATTTTTCACGATCACAATACTTCCTTTACTTCGTACAAGGAAGTAGTAATCAGACTTAAATAAATCCAGAACTGGATTCAACATATCGTATATCCCTCAACCTCATACGGCATTGAAGAAGGAAAATAGTAAAATACCCCACTTTTACTTGTTACTGAGATGTTTAAATAAAGATTATTTTAATGTTAATAGATTTAATTATTCGCCAGAAATAATTAATCAGTTAAATTCCAATTAAAAAAACCCCAGTAGTAACTACGAGAAATTGTATGAATATTTAACCCGCATATGTGACCTATGATTTGTATCCTATTCATTAATCTAGAGATCATTAAAATATTACGCTCTTTTCCCTTCCAGTTTTCTCTGGCTTGTATCTCTTTCTTCCTTTGACCTTCAAAATCTTTTATCTTACTAAACATAATAATCTAACTGAAATAATGATTACTTACAAAGAAAATATTATAAATAAAACTAAAAACTGATAGATACCATCAATGATGTTTGTGTTATGATATACGTTAGATTAATTTGTAACTAAATATTTTTAATTCAATCAAAATAATGATTAACATACAAAGTTGTGATTTTGTAGCTGTATTAAAAAAACAACGGTAAATTCTCCATTTAGCCCATGTTAACACGAGTTTTTTTTTGTTTTTTTTTTGCTTTGTTTGATGAGACTTTCCGAACGTACTGCATAGTACATTCGGAAAGTCTCTGTGCATATGCTTTAGAATTACGTGGTGCATTCTATTCTTTTGGCGTTGCCCTGTAGGCAAGCCAAAAGAACAATTTTTGGCGTTGATTGCTCTGTAGGTTTGTTGGACGTTAACCCATCGGGTTGGTTTAGTGGTGAACGCGTCTTTCCAAATCAGCTGATTTGGAAGTCGAAAGTTCCAGCGTTGAAGTCCTAGTAATATTAGATCGTGGATACTGGTGTTCTTTGGTGGTTGGGTTTTAATTAACCACACATCTCAGGAATGGTCGAACTGAGAATGTACAAGACTATAGTTCATTTATACTCATACATATCATCCTCATTCATCCTCTGAAGTATTATTTGAACGGTAATTACTGGAGGCTAAACAGTAAAAGAAAGAAGGTTTGTTGGACATAGCTCAATAATAAACCAAGATGTCAGTTGTTGAGTTATGATTGAAAGTGCTTCGTTTCGTTTCGTATTTTTTTCATTTATCGGAATCAATACTTACGAGAAAAGTAATGTGGTTCTTTCGCTAGAAGAACGCATTTTTCTCATTGAATACGTCTTTCTGAAGATGACAAGCATACTGATTTAATGAAGTATAAGTTTTCTGAAAAGTTTCAAAATACTCCTGTACTCATCGCAATGCAGTTCGATATCTTATCGAAAAATTTCGGACAGCAGACTGTTGAAAACGCTGATCGAAGTGAAAGACCATGTAAACAAAACGAACAGAAGCTGCTTGATATTTCAGATGCTACGGCCGAAAGTCCATCAGAGTCATTGCTTAAGTTAGCAGAACAACAAGATATTGGCTTGCTACCACACACAAAGCTGCAAAAAAAAGAACTGAAACTTTTTCCGTACAAAGTAATGAGTGTTCGAGAACTGAAACCTACAGATCATCCCAAAAGACACGATTGACATATTGTCAATCGTTTAAACGTTTTATAGACCAAATTTCTGTAGGTATCCTTGACATTCTGTTTTTTACACTAGAAGCGTGGTTTCATCTGGGAGGTTATATTAATTTACAAAATACACCTCTGTGGTCGACAACTAACTTCCGTAAAATTGCACGAATAATCTTTACATGAAGCGAAAATTGAAATGAATCGTTTTTGAAAATACAGTTAATAGTGATCGTTATTGTGCTATTTCAACAAACTTAAACAGAAATTAACAGAAGTGGAAATCAATCATGGTTGGTTCCAAAAAGATGGCGCCATAGAGCACACAGCTAATAAACAAGTCAATGACTTTTTACGAAATGTCTTTGGTGAACGAATCATTTTGAGGGATTTGTGGCTTGCACGATCGTCCGACCTTACTCTCCCAATTAATTTCTATGGGGGGGGGGGGCAGTGTAACAAGCAGTCTATCGCAACAAACTAGCATGAGTGATGAACTAAAAACCGCAATAACGACATACGTACTAGACACTCCAGTTCATCAGCTGGTTAAAGTGTTTAAAAACAAATTGAAACTTATGTAGTGTTGTACTGATGTTAGAGAAGATCATTTTCAACACCTTTTATAGAATATTACAGTTATTGTAATATCCGTTTCTATAAAATAATGAAATAGAAATAGAAAATAATAATTGAAAGGTTTCGTCATTATATTTCCATAATTCCAGTCCACAACAATTTTCCTTACGCTCCGTATTAACATTTTACTTTCTCCACTTTTCTAAATGTCACTCTATATGATTTAAGAGTATTTTTAAACCGTTAATATTTACTTAAAATTATCATTTTGTTAACCTCAGTTGCACAATGGTATAATCCTTGCTTTTCATCCGGAAAATTCTAGATACGATTCCGAGTCGGTTAGATTCTCATAATAAAATAAAGTAGGATAAATGTGATGGGTGTCAATATGTCACCCATATCAAAAATACATCAATTTGATAAAAATATAAAGTAAAACTAAATTAACCTAAAATTACTATTTTATTTTAAATATATACTGTAGAAAACTAGCTGCTTTGTTGCCATAGTTACGATTACACAATTACACGTATAAAAACTCACCTTGAACTATATCATTAAACCTTATTTTGATTCATTTTTCCCACATGCTAAAAACTGTTTGTCTTTGTCTGAATAGAATATTATGAACACAAGCCTACGTTTTGAATTATTTTTCAAAGGAGTGAAATTTAAAAAATATATATATATATATATATAAATATATTTATATAATATAGTTAAAAAAAATTATATATATATTCCACTTATTGTGTATATCTTTTCAATTAATACAATTATGTTTTTATTAATACTAATTTACGTAAGTAAAGCGTGAAAACTTGGGAAAAAAATGAAAACAAGTTTGGAAATGTAATTTCTCGACTATCGACCTATTATCTAATGAAGATTCTTGTGACATAGCGCACATATAGAATATTTTTCAAAAAATTTCTACGTTTTTTACTTTAAGAACGCTTCGTAATAAATTGAAAATAAAACAAGCACATATCAAAACTGAATTTATATTAGATTATTTCCTTTAAAATTTTACCAGTAGCCTACGTTTTATGATTGTTTGTCTAACCTCCGGGACCACCCTTAGGCATTGCTTCAGAGAATGAGATGAATGGTTTGTAGCGTGTATGAAAATGCCATGCTTGACAGGGATTCGAACCAGGACTTCCGATGAAAGGCCGAGACGCTACCACTCGCGCCACGGAGGCCGGCAGTTTGTAGCTTACGTTTAAATAAATAAATATTTACGTAAGCTTTACATAAACATTTATTTACTTATTGCAGGCTATAAGAAAAATCTTGAAGGAAAATATTCAATATTTTATTTTATTTTCCGATGTAATTGGTTTTATATTGTTTATTTCGCTTCATATATATATATATATTAAAAATAAAGTTAATCTTGATAAAAAGAAACTATAATTCAACGTTGACAGTTCAGATGCAGCTGATTGTACTTCTACCGTTCTCGAATTTTAGTCTAATTGTTCAAATAAATAAAATATACATTTTGAGATTATAAATAGAAAGGTTTAGAAGAGAATAAATAGAAAGGTTTAACGATTTGAAATTACGAGTATTTAAACTTTTTTAATATTTACTCGTATAACATTTATAATATTTAATTTTTTCTTATAATTATACGTAAGGGGCAGCGTCCAAAATATTTATGGAAACCGGAAAATGGTCTTTAAAAAATGTTTATAAATTAATTAATTTGAAAAAAATCTTAAAATTGTTTTGTTTTTTAAATATTTTATTTCTATTGTTTTATAAAATAAATAATGAAACAAACTTAAAGAAATGTACTAGAAAAAAGTAAAGAATAATGCTTTACCGATTTTCTTTGAATTATATATTTCTTTAAGTTAGCTCCAAATTTAAACATATCTAATAACAACTTACTAACCTTTAATTTGGCGCCGGATTCAAGAATTCGGAATTTAATTCGGAAAAAAAAGGAAAAGCTTTGATTTTTGCCTTCTTTTCATTGTATTTTTGAAGTCAAAGTTGGTTTTATTTTTTCTATTTTTAATATAATTTTTCGTTTTTAAAATATGGATATGTTTACAAAAAAAACCGCTACCCGAATGGAAAAATCCGTTTCGAAATACGTTAAAGGTAAGAAATTTCAGTCCTGTAAAAAAAAGGACTCTAGAGAAACTGCAAAAAGATAAATATTCGTATCCACTGAGTAAAGCCTTTATGATATAAAGCTTTACACATAAAGCTTTCTGACATTAAGCTTTTCACATAATTTTTCTTGACGTTTTTCTGGAAAATACTTAAAATGTCAAAATTGCATCAGGTTATATTATAATACCTCGTTACTGCAATCCTACATTAAATAATCTGACAAAAAATATTTTTTAAATCTTCAAATCTTTTATGGAAACATTTCATGTAGACAATGTAATTTCCTTTTTGAAAAATCTTTCTTCTCAGAAAAAAATTTACAAAATGACCACTGGAGGAACTTCCTCTATAAAATAGCAGGAAAACTTTTTTTTAAAAATTGGAGGAATCCTATTTTTTCATAATTTTTTTTTGACGTCGATTTAGAAACAGTTGAACGCTGAAATACACAATATTTACTTAATTTTCTAAACAATATAAGACTCTTTATGTTTTCATTAGTTATTTTTTATTTTATTTTTTTTTAATATTTTTATTTATAGTCGGATCAACAATTAAAGTCAGTAGCGGCTTAGCAGTGCAATGTAGCTGTATCGATCGGTAAATGTGTAGTTTTGAACAAAGTCAGGCGATCATTCCTGATACATGTAGTTAACCACCAAAGAACACCGGTATTCACGATCTATCCGAATAAAAGCATTTAGTTACCTTTATTAGGATTTGAACCTGAAAACTTTTGAATAATTTGTATACCATATCTTCAGATAAAGACGTGGTAAACTAAACTTTGACTTTAAGAAGTGAAGTTTATATTACAAGTATAAACTTAAAATTTTAGAAACTTCAAATTACTTTTCAATGTATCCGATTCAATTTTTCCTATTCCTGTATCTACTTGGTTCAAAGACAATATTTTTGTTATCAACACACATTTTAATCGAGAAAAAGGTAAAACAGAAAAAATAGATTTTATGGGACAAAACACAGAGGAAATTGTAAAATTAAATACTGTTAAATTTCATTTTTATTATAATTTACACTGTGTATCCATTCTGCAACCTTGTATAATTTTTCGCAATTTTTTATCAAGGAAATTACCTGTTTTCATCAATATGTATATGAATGTACTATTTTATTAACGTACATTTTAATAATTGTAATAATAATTTGTCTTTTAACGAACAGAATATTTATAAAATAAAACCGATTTACAATTTACATTAAACAGGACTGTTAAAGATCTGTCCATTTACAAAATACAAAATGTAATTTTATCTTCATTAATTATTAAAAAATAAATAAATTTTTATTAAATAATATTAATTATTACACTATTTAATCAACTCTTTGATAAGCGAATATGCCGTATAATACATTTCTGTATTAATTTAATTACGTTATTAAATTTGAAATTAAAATCATTTGCGGTTAGATACGAATAATGCGGTAGCACATAAACACATATTAATTTCATCCAGCCATGTGTATTGATGATTAATATATAGATGTAGTTGGACCTTGATATTTCTTTACAGCTGGCATCATTTGGTGGAGGAATAAAATAAGGAAAACATAGAATTAAAAGAACAAAACTTTTAATTTATGGTCCCTTGAAAGTTATTCCATTATTATTTATTTACAAATGACATAATGATTACTTTTGAAAAAAAATTTGATGTGGACACCACATGACTTCCTTTTATTCCTATTAAATTACATATACGCATTTTTTTTTTTAAATGAAAAGTACATAAAACTTTATTTCATTAATAACTTCTGATATTTTTTCTTTTCATTTGCTATTGTTATTATTGAACTATTATGTATAGTAATTTTTTTTTACAATCAGTGGTTAATAGTTATTAATAAATCAATATATTTAAATTAAAAAAAAAAAGGAGATGAAGTCTGATTTGAACTGTGTGCCTTGTAAGATCGAAATATTTCATTAATTAAAATTTTATTTGGCTATAACTCTGGAACCAATGAAAGTAAGTGACACTTATGATACAGTGTTGAAAAGCTTTCAATGAGGGGCTTATTACTGCAGTTAAGAAAAAGTCTAAAATCTAATCTTTTTACATTTTGGGCTTTTCTGGACACTTTTGGTCCAGACGATTGCAATCAAAAGGGAAGGTGTACAACTAGATGTTACAACAGTTCTAAATCCAAAATTTCAACATCCTACGGCTAATCGTTTTTAAATTATGTAAGACACATACGTACGTACAGACATCATGCCGAACTAGTCAAAATGGATTCAGGGATAGCCAAAATGGATATTTCTGTTGAAATCTAAAACTGAAATTTTTTCACGATCACAATAATTCCTTTACTTCGTACAAGGAAGTAAAAAAAGAATATATGTACAATTTTTGTGAAATTAATTGATTTACATCTTCTATCTTCGTTTTCTTTTTTAGAACTATTTTCTGATAATGGGGTTTATTCCTTATGTAACTGATTTAAACCATAAGGAGAAATGTAACAGTAATTTTTTTTTACCCAGTTTTCAGGTCTTATTTATTATGCAGGGATAGGTACTAATTCTCGTTCAAATTTTTTAAAAAGTTTTCATGAATTACGCTTTAAATTTTTTTTACTTATCCCTTGATATATTTTTCCTAAAATGCTTCCCGAACGATTAAATCACAAAAAAGCAACGTCCTCTTGCAAAAATTTCAAAAGATCTTAAATAATATTGAAATAATAAATATTTTAGATTAAATTTTACTGCTTAATTTATTTACTTTTTGTACAAGTAAAATCTTCACAGAACCAATATTTGTGAAAAGGTAACTATTTTATGTCAAAAGTAAGATTTAGCAGATATTTTAAATCCAATTGAAAATAAGTTCAATTAAAATCGATTCACCTATTTCTGTATGTTCAAATAACGGTATTTCAAAAAGGACACAACCCTAAGATTAAGAATGTAGAATTCAGGCATAGGTAAATTTTATTTCCCCCTACATGTCAGTTGGCAATACTGTACTCAAGGTTAGCAGATTGTAACATTGAAATATCCTTCTTATACTCCAGTGCTATACTAGTATAAATTCATCTCTATTGTATTAAGTATGTCATTTTTCAAGGATGAACATGTGTTTATTATTGAGATTTATTGCGCGTATAAATCTTACGAACGATTTAAAGATGAATTTCAGATAGAATTTCTCAATTTTTCAGTTCCTACTAAGTCAACAATATTGCGTCTTATTAATAAATTTCGTGATACTGGAAGTGTACATGATCGGAAAAGTAGTTCTACCATCACTGTTAACAAAAAAAGTTCTGAAGGATATGAAAAACCGTTTGACTCGCTCACCCAGAAAATCGCTCAGAAAGTTATCTTCGCAGACTGGGCTTTTACTATCTACAGCTTTCAGAGCTATTAACAAATTACAATCGCATGCTTATCGCATCGGTGTCGTTCAAGAACTGAAAGAATTGACCACGGAAACAGTTTACAGTATTGCCGTCTTTTAATTTCTCTTGTTGATGACAACGCTATTGAAATTTTGGATCGCGTTTATTTCAGCGACGAGATACGGTTTCACTAGGTTGCTACATTAACAGCCAAACTGCCTAATATGGAGCGCTGAAAATGTTCACGTGTTTCATGAACGACCATTACACGCACGTAAAATTGGTGTTTGGTGTGCGATCTCTCGGGATCGTATATTAGGGTCTTTATTTTTTTACAAATGTGTAGAAAGTCTGGTTTATCGCAACTTAATCAAATAGTTTATTGCCATATTAGATTTACAACGAGAATATTGGTTCTAGCTGGATAACGCAACGTGTCATACTGCTAATGAAATGCTGGATATGTAACGGGAATTTTTTGGCTATCGTTTAATATGAAAAGGTTGTGGCCTACAAGATTCCCAGATCTTACACCAGTAGACTTTTTCCTTTGGTGTTATTTAGAAAGTGTAGTTTTGAAAACAATCCTCATACACTTAACGAATTGAAGGCTAACATTGAAAGTGAGATTTCAAACATTACTGAGCAAATATTACGAAAAGTGGTTGCAAATGTTATGAAACGTCTACGAACCTGCATCGGGATCACAGGAAATCATTTTGAACATCTACTGTAAAGTTATTAAAGATAATTTGAATATTGTTGTATAAGTATTTTATTATAAGTAATAGTTTTGTAATAAATTCACGGCGTCAAACAAAGGGGTAGTGTCCTTTTTGAAACACCCGTTACAAATAATTGAACAGCCCCGCAAAGGACCACCCAAATATCCTTTCATTCCTTTTGTTCTGATTTTCCCTCTTTCTCCTCCCGAAATTCTTTTATTCTTTCACTACGCTGCGTTTTTCGTTCTGTACAGCACAAGCCCTTTTTTTTCTTTTTCGGATTTACAAGAACCTCTATTCTGCGAATTTTTTCTCTATTTTTTTTCTATCTTGCCAATTTTTAATTTTTATATTTGCTTTATTAGGTCTTCTTTTACTTGTTTTACGTATGAGAGCGAAGTTTTATATTTCCAAAATTTAACAAAAAGTTCTTACTCAATTTATTTTAATCCATTCGAATCATATATCCCATAAAATTTAGTTTTCTTTTTCGGATTGTGGTTTCTAAATATTCAAAACTTTTATTTATTTAATTTTCCCTTAATTGTGTAAATTTCTTTATTTTTTCTTCATTGTTTATCCGTCTTGTTTTTCTAAGGCCATGGATCGTTCTTAAAATTTTACTTTCAGTTTTTAAAAGTGATTCTAGATTAGTTATATTGGAGGTTTCTGTCCCATAGAGGATTTCTGGTTTCAATATATATTATAGTGTCTCAATTTTGTATTTATGAATAGATTTTTCTTGTTATACATATTTTTATTCAAAAATTTCAAACTCTCAAAAACTATTTTCTGTTTTCAAATGCTTTTTTCCGAACCATTCAAGCTTATTATTCCGCCTAAATATTTAAATCTATTTTGTGTATTTAATTTTCCAAATTTGGTCTCTATACATTTCTTGTTTTGTTTAGAATTTGTCATCATTTTTGTTTTAGAAAAGGAAAACAGAAATAATGACAAACGTACATATTTTTCTTTATTTATTACTTCCTTGTACAAAGTAAAGGAAGTGTTATGATCGCAAAAAATTTTGGTTTAAGATTTCAATGGAAATATCCATTTTGACTATTTTAGGCGTGATGTAAGTATGTATGTATCTTGCCTAATTCAAAAACAATTAGCCGTAGGATGTTGAAATTTTGAATTTAGGACTGTTGCAACATCTAGTTGTGCACTTCCCCTTTTGATTGCAGTCGACTTGATCAAATATATCCAAAAAATTTGGATTTTGGACTTTTTCTTAACTGCAGTCCTCATTGAGAACTTTTCAACGATACATCATACGTGGTACTTATTTTCATTGGTTCGAGAGTTATAGCCAAATAAAATTTAAATTAATGAAATACTTTGATCTTACAAAGGGAAGGCACATCGGTTTGAATTCGACTTCATTTCATTTCTTTTTTTAACTTTTTTTTATTTAAATATATTGATTTATTAATAATTATTAGCCTATGATTGTAAAAAAATGTTTACAATAAATAATAATATAATAACAATAAAAAAAATGAAAAAATCAGAAGTTATTAGTGAAATAAAATTTTATGTACTTTTAAAAATGTGTAATATAATTTAATGGGCATACAAGGAAGTCATGCGGTGTCCACATCAGATTTTTTTTATTTTTTCGGTAATTCTAATAAAAGGGAGAGGTTTTTAATTCAACACGTATTTATTCCTTTACTTTGTATGTTTAAGCTTTAGTCTTAGATCAAATGAACCAATTTTTTTGGGGTTTTTTTTTGTAACTATTTTCCTCCTCTATCTTTCCAATTCTAGGTCAGCCTCTTCATTTCCTCTTACGAATGTGCAGTTTATTTAGTTTGTAAATACGAGGGCCGTTTGGAAAGTTCTCGGCCTGACAAAAAACCCACTGTTTTCAGAATTTTTTCCATTCTTCAACATATTCATCTTTCAATACGATACCATTGACTTTCCAAATTTGTAATATCCTCAGTATAATGTGACTGGTTTAACTCTACTGCAAAATAAGCAGTAGCCTCAGCTTAGACCTTATCATTTAAAATGAATATTCGTCCAGCGAGCCAATTTTTCAATTTTGGGAAAAGAAAGTAATCGCTGGAAGCTAAATCCGGCGCATGTGAAAGTACTTGGAAGTTTAGGTCACAGAGTTTTTGAGCAACTTGATAAGCGTGTGCAGGCGCATTATCGTGCTGAAAGAGCATTTTCTTTTTGGCCAGATGCTGGTGTTTAGTCTGAATGGAACGATTTGATTGGTGCAGTAATACTCCTCGATGATGATCCAACATTTACAGGTAGTCTATGAGACCGCACCACGAGAATCTCTAAAAAAACTGTAGCCGTGACTTTTCCTGCAAGATGGAATCGTTTTTTCTTAATTTCACCTGCTCTCACCCACTGCTTGGCCTCCTGTTTGATCTCTGGCGTGTATGGTGAATCCATGTTTTATGTACTGCAATATAAATAACATCGAAGAAATTAGAAGAATCTGGTTTAAATAAGTCTAAACACCCTCGTGAAATGTTCTGTTGAATGGGTTTTTTGTCGATTGTTAACAAACGCGGCACCTATCGAGCGGAATGTTTTATATACCTAAATCAAGCAAAATGTAAACTACACGTTCTGTCGAGAGGTTTACGACGTCAGCAAACTCGAGTATAATTTAGTCGACGATCACTTAATACAACATTGCAGATTTTTGTGACGATTTCATTGATTGTAACAATAGCTTTACGTGTTTCTTTACATTCCGTTACTTTTTTTTAAAGACACAAACTTCTCGTCTTTGTGTTCCGTATGAAAGACTTTCTTCATGGACTAATGTTTTTGTAAGCTTATTTAGATTTTTTGAAGTAATAAAATGTATAAAATATTTTAGAAAAATTGTTTTTAATAAAATTAAATCGACTTCATAAAACCCACATTAAAAAACTTTATTTTTGGTTTTTTTAATTCGGTGAAAATTTAAATGTTAGATAATCTGTGATATTTTTTTTTGTTTTCACTTTGGGATTGACTATGAAAAATGAAAATTAAAAAGAATTCTGAAAAAGGTCTTATTTTGGTGGCGTCTTAGCCCTTCATCCGGAGGTCCCAGGTGCGAATCCTGGTCAGACATGGCATTTTTCATACGCTATAAATTTCCATTCTCATAAAGCAAAATGAACAAAGCAAGTCGATACATATCATCTCAAAAAAAAAAACTTATTTCAAAAAGGCAAAATTAAAAATATAGTCTTATTAAAAATTTCAATTATTGGGAAAGTCAAATAATTAGTTATTTTATAATTAATTTTCCGTGAAACGTCAAGTTATGACGTTTCATAAAGTATTCTTTCTATTACATTCTTAAAAGTATTACTATGTTGACAATAAGAGCACATTTTTTTCCATATTAACAGATTTATAAGAGAAGAAAAATGATAATTCAGTTTATTTTCAGAGAAAAATTACTCTTTAGTTGGAAGCATAATAAACTTACTTTGTTTTACCAGTATAAAATGTTATTTTTCAAATATAAAAGTGATAGAAAAATCCTTTTACATTTTTCTAATTATATTTCAGAAGGTAGATTTTTAAAAAATCAAACATGAAAAAATTCTAAGAAAGTTTTTAGCCTACTACCTATACAATTTGCATATCGGGACACTAAAAAATAATTTTTATTTGTAATTTATTTAACACTGGAAATAAATCACAGGTAAAAAAGGATAAAATAAAAATAAAAATGACGTCAATCCCAATATTTCAAAGGTATATTTTGTGGTATATTTATATATACGAGGGTAAGTCAATTATTATCCGCAATATAGTTATAAATTTTATTGTAATACAAATAGGAAACTTACATGTACATCATTTTTCAACAGTCCCCTTGCATTTCAACGCACTTGGTCCATGGTTGCACAAGCTTCCTGATGCTCTCATAAAAGAAGGTTTTCTGTTGAGCTGCGAGCCAGGAATGCCCCGCTTCTTTCACTGTTTCGTCCGAGGTAAATCGATGGCCCCTTAATGCCATCGACTAAACATGTGGTAGTCAGAAGGGGCAAGATCTGGACTATACGGAGAATAAGCCAGTACTTCAAAGTTGAGTTTCTGGAGCGTTTCAGCAGTGTTGGCAGCAGTATGTGGACGGGCATTTTCGTGCAACACAACACCTTTCGATACATTCCTCGGCGTTTGCTTCGAATTGCAGGCTTCAGCTTGGCAGTAAGCATCTCACTTTAACGCGCACTGTTTATTGTCGTGTCCCTTTCCTCATAATGTTCCAGTACCGGGCCTTGTGAGTCAAAAAAAAACCGTAAGCATCAGTTTTCTTGCGGATGGTTGGGTTTTGAACTTTTGTTTGCAGGGCGAATTTGGATGTTTCCATTCCATACTCTGCCATTTACTCTTCGGCTCGTAATGATGGATCCATGTTTTGTCACCAGTGATGATTCTGTCTAAGAGGATCGTTACCATAGCGATCCAAATATTTTTGGCAGATGTCCAAGCGCGTTTGTTTATGCAACTTTGTGAGTTGTTTTGGGACCCATCTTGCACAGACTTTATGAAACCCAAGTCTATTGTGTATGATTTCGTAGGCAGAACCGTGACTAATTTGCAGACGATGTGTCACTTCATCAATAGTTACTCGTCTGTCTAAGAAAACCATGTCGCGTGCACGCTCAATGTTTTCCTCATTTGTGACAGTAAACGGTCGTACGGCTCCTTCGTCGTGCGTAACACTTGTGCGACCATTTTTGAATTTTTCAATCCATTTGTAGACACTCCGTTGCAGCAACACACTGTTCCCGTACTGTACCGAAAGTCTTTGGTGCAAACAGAAAGCGGAGCAGCCATGGTTAACGGCAGGACAGCGATAATGGAACTAATCTAGCAGCATCAAACCTGCACAGACATAACAACAATTAAACCACGTATGCGTCATCAACACGACAGTACTACCAACATAAACAAAAATATAACTAAATTGCGGATAATAATTGACTTACCCTCGTACATATACACACAAGTGCTTTTTCTATTTCTATATATGAAGTGTTGAACGTTTGTTAGGTTTAATGAGGGGTTTCATCGGGTACCTCTCTTCACTTGATTTTCATTTATCAACTTTACTTATGAGGTACCGATGGTAAATGCTAACAGATAGACAAAAATAAATATTTACATAAAAATTTCTTATATTTTGGCGTCAAAGATGTCTCGCAATTTTCTTTCCAGAAATAAGGTACATTAATTTCTCATTTGGTATACAGTTCGTGAAACATTATAAACCAAAGTTGCCCACAAGTTTCTATTTAAATAAGAAATGAAATATGAAGAGATAAAACTACAAAACATGCAAATATAATGACTTGTATTGTTACGAATTGAGAGGACAGACTACCTAGTAAAATTAATTCAAATATCAGACGACTATAACGTCATGCGGTATAATCTCATTATGCCAGATGTTCGATGATAAAAGGTATATCATTTTTTTTATCTTTATTCACTGACGTTATTGAATATATATTGTCGATTACGCTGATGTAAATTAAATACAAATTGATTAAAAAGTAAGATTACAAATTTTAATGAAAAGAAAATAAATTTTAATACGTTTCCGTCTCTTTATATCTTAAGAAGATAAGATTATAAAAATAAATGTAAAAAAAATTAATATTTTTATTAAAAATTAAGATATTATTACGCCAAAACTTTGAATTAAAAATAGCAATACCGTAAATTATTATTAATTTTAAGATCTTAATCTAGAGTCGGTTGTGAATGTCAGTAACATACAACATGCGTATTTTGACATTTCGTATTGCTTTTTTAGTAGACCCAGCACCAGTTTTTAGCAGGCTCAAAGAACAGAACGTTTTTATAACTTATACTTTTACGTACATTTTTTTTCGTTAGATCATCTATAGAAGACGTTAAAAATGGATGACATGGAAGACACACAAAATGGATAATTTGTTAAAACTGAAATAAATATTTTTATATTTATAATCAATTTTATTATTTATGAAATTTTACATTATATTTTAACTTAGATAAACCTTACTTATAAAGAAACCTTATCGGTATGTATCCATAAAGCTCTGTCATCGCATTTGTACTCAATAACACTGGATTTCTTATTTATAATTTATATTATATAAATGTATTAATTAAATACATAAATAAGCGTATATTATATTTATATAATGCAATATATTTACAAACAACAACATAACACTTGCATAACATAGCACTTGTGTGTGTGTGTGTGTGTGTGTGTGTGTATATATATATATATATATATATATATACCACAATATATACCTTTCATATATTGGTATTGACGACGTCATTTTTATTTTATTCCTTTCAACCTGTGATTTATTTCCAGTGTTAAATAAATTATAAATAAAAATTATTTTTTAGTGTCCAAATATGCAGATTGTATAGATAGTAGGCTAAAAACTTTCTTAGAATTTTTTCATGTTTGATTTTTTTAAAATCTACCTTCTGAATTATAATTAGAAAAATGTAAAAGGATTTTTCTATCACTTTTATATCTGAAAAATAAAATTTTATACCGGTAAAACAAAGTAAGTTTATTATGCTTCCAACTACAAAGTAATTTTTCTCTCAAAATAAACTGAATTATCATTTTTCTTATGTTATGTTTTTCTTATCATTTTTCGTATTTATTGTATTATTTTATATATTTTTACACAATACTTAAGTAATAGATCAAGGTCAAACCCTCATTTATGTTATTGTTCACTAACACTGAAACATGATTTGTGTGGAAATCGTCAAAAATATAAGCTTGTGTGGAATATCAACGTGCTCAAATGTCGCACAACCTTTGTTTCAGATATTTGTACAGCAATAACAAAAAATAAGGATACAAATCTTTTTGAGAAAATTCTACAGGATATTACCGTCTTCTTATAAGTGAAAGTGGTATATAAATATATTTGCCGATTTCTATGGCAGAGTGGTTAAACCAGCACAGGGTTTTTATCAATGTTTGATGTGATTTTTATTGGTGAGAATATTGTTGGACCATTTATATTTTAAGTTCGCCTTACCGAAAATGTATATTTCAATTTCTTAGAAAATAATTTTCCACTTATTTTAGAAGATATTCCTCTGTTAACGAACAAGGAAACGATTTTTCAACATGACAGGGCTCCTCATTTTTTGTCATGAAATTACTAATTATTTGATTTTAAGATTTACTAACTGGATTGGTCGACGGCGAACCAATTAACTGGCCTCTTAATCCACCTTACTAATACCACTAGACTACCATGTGTGGAATCATCTGGTGTTCTGCCAGACGGAAGATTCCTTATATCACAGCTGTTTCCATCCATTTCTCTTTCGTCCCCTTGTAGTTTCTAAATTTTACCTCATCTATTAATTTCGTCCTTCTTTTTCCTTGCTTCTGTTCTCCTTCTACTCCAATCCAGTTGTCAAGATTCCACTGCCTCTAATCACATATTTTAACCAGATTTCTTTTCTTTTGTGTACTTTCCGCAAATGTCCTCTTTCTTATTTAATCCTATTGATTACTTCCTCATTCTTCACTACCCGTCCATCTTACTTTCTTCATCCTTTCTACATCCACATCTCAAAAACCTCAATCCAGTCCCACTGCCTCTTCTCATCGTCCGTGATTCACTCCCACACAATATCACATTCCATTCATACCATTTTAACCTCTTCAGTAACTTCAAGTCTAGACTTTTACTACATAGTAAATTTCTCTTTTTACTGAAGATTTACCTCGCCATTGTTATCCTTACTTTTATTTCCATTGCGCTCTTCTGGTTCTCTGTCACCGTAATCCCTAAATATCTGTAATCTTTTACGTTTTATATTCTTCCTTCACTTGTCCTTACCGCGAAATCCTCTTTGTTGTTTACTTCCATCACATTAGTTTTTTCTATATTTATTCTCATTCCGTGCTCTTCCATTCCTTCCTTCATGATCGTTAACAATCTTTTAGGCTCGCGTGTACCATCAGTTAGAATTACCATATTATTTGAAAATCTTTTACATTTTATTTTTTCTCTTATAAAAACTCGTTCTTCTCTTTCTTCTAATATATTCTTCATCATACGCTCAATGTAAATGTTGAAATGTGGGGTAATATGAAATCATTAATGTATGAACAAAAAATAATTAGACAAGAAAACTTAGTAAAAAGAATTTTCAGCAAAATAAGAACAGCTCAAGAAATTTTAAATCTAATACAATGTTGTGTAAACAATGATGGAGGGTATTTTAAATAATTATTATAATATTAAGTTAGTTAAGTCTTTTCTATTCATTTTTAATAATTGATTTTTTTTTTTTTTAGATATTTTCCAATAATGAAATGATTGTTAAATTTCTTAAACATGGTTTCCCCTGATATATTTTTATAATTTATTATTTTTAACCACCTTACCAGCTAAAAAGATATATGTTCTCAAGATCTTTCGGTTCTTTCAACCCATAATTAGGAGATTAAAAATATTATAAGTCAAAAATTAAAATGAGTACACAGTCATGACTGTTTGAATGTCAACAGTATACTCAAATAATAATAAATGTCAAGAATATACTGTTGATATTCGAACAGTCATAAATCTTTTTTGCTGGTAAGGTGGTTAAAAAAAAACTTTTAATTATATTTTATTATGAAATGATTTTTGTTTTAGTTTAAAGTTATAATACGATATTTTTCTGTCATTTAAGTCCGACTGGTTTAAATGAAAATCAAATTTCTTAAAATCTTCGTCACGTTCAGTAAGTACGTTACTTACGAAGATTTCCTCAAAATTAAATTCTCTAAAAACTTTTTTGCTAAATTTTATTTGTTTATCGTAATTTAATTCAAATCTAAAAATTTGCGACACCAGTTTTTGGTTTTTTTAATTTCGCGAAAATTACTCCAGACAGTTGAGGTATTTTTGATTAAATTTTCAAGTCAAAAACCATATGAAATCATAAATTTCACCCGTTAATTTATGTTTTAAGAATTTCTTGAATTTATTTTACCCTTGAAGCAGAAATCAGGGTATAATCTTTTGCAAGTTATAAATTGAAAACAAATTTTTTTTTCAATCAATGTATGAATGAATTTTTTTCTTTATTTTCATTCGTAAAATATGCCCTGAAATTCTTCCCGGTTGTTCGTGAGACATTCTGCACACATTCTTTTTAGTAGACTAAGTTAAAGAATAGTTTTCGTATTAAAAAATGTCAAAAATAAATATTGTTAAAAGACGGAAGAAGATTTTTGTTACACCAAGAATCGTAAAGAAGGGATTTTTGGATAACGTTTTTCGTAAAAAAAGATTTCTGGACTCTAAAAAGTACGCTGGATATGTGTACTAAATTCTAAAAGAAAGATTAAATTTAAATGTGTAAATAAATAGATACGTTGATTTTTTGTTTTGTTTTTACTTTCTTGAACGAAGTAAAGAAAATAATGTGAAAAATTACGGTTTTCAGATTTCAACGGAAATATCCATTTTGACCATCCATTTCGATTAGTTTCGGCGTGACGTCTGTAGGTATGTATTTATGTATTATATATGAACGTACGTACGTATATATCTCGCATAACTCAAAAACGATTAGCCGTAGTATGTTGAAATTTTGGATTTAGGACTGTTGTAACATCTAGTTGTGCACCTCCTTTTTGATTGCAATTGACTGAACCAAAAGTGTTCAAAAAAGCCCAAAATTAAAAAAAAATGGATTTTTGACGCCTTTTTACCTGCAGTAATAAGCCCTCATTGAGAGCTTTTCAAAGATATATCATAAGTGATACTTATTTTTATTGGTTCCAAATAGTTATAGCCAAATAAAATTTTAATTAATGAAATATTTGGATCTTAGAAAGGGAAGGCATATGGGTTCCATTAGACTTCATCTCCTTTTTTTAATTTTTTTTTATATAAATATATTGATTTATTAATAATTATTAACCTCTGATTGTAAAGAAAGTTTCACGATAAATAATAATTCAATAATAACAATTAAAAAAATATATATTAAAAAATATCAGTAGCTATTAATGAAATAAAAATTTATGTACTTTTCATTTAAAAAAATGTGTATATGAAATTTAATAGGCGGACAAAGAAGTTATGTGGTGCCTACGTCAGATTTTTTTTTTTGAGGATAAAAAATCATGAAAGGTAGAAACGTAACACGTACCTTTTTTTTAGGACAAATAATAATTTAGACTAATCAAGCTATAAAACGGTTGTAAAAACTAACATATAATTTAAAACGTATATGTTTGTATAATCTAATTTTTATGTTATCATAGCAGAAAAATCTGCTTTAATAAATAAATATTTCATCAATAAAAACATCACATCATCAGTTCTTAATTAAATTATTCAATAAAAAAAAGGTCATTAAAATTGACTTTCAACTTATCTATCATGTAGCCGATTTTATTTCGTTTACAACATGTCCAAACAGTCACGAACCGTGCCTGTAATATATAACTCACGTGTTGTTAGCTGATCCTTTCTTTTTAATAAAAATATATATAATACAAAAAACTGTTCAAAGAAATTTTTTACTATCATATTTTTACGTCCATGACGTAACAGGAAAGAACCGTCCCTTGCCATATTTTTTTTTGATAATTTTTTTTTAATAAACAAAAAACTGTATGAACGTTATAGATGACTTTTTTATTTTAAAATACTAGTAGCACTCATTCATTCATAATTATTATTTTAAGCCTTTAGAATTAAAGATCTTTCAATAAAAATGGATAAAACGCATATCAATTAGCCTAATTTGTTTATTAACCGAATGACTTACCCCGCTTGCTATAACATTTAACCACGCATCTTTTAACTTATCTTTCACACTTCAATCTTTTTTCACTAAGATCGTTTACGAGACATTTTAACTGTTTGGGTAGTCTCTTAAAACCAGAAACATATTATATTTCTAGCTGAATTATAGAGTATATAGGGATATCATATGCTTATTTTCTATTACTGTTATTACTCTAATAACAAAAGGTTATATTTTATGTTAGAGTATGTGGAAAGAAACAATTGATAAAATTTTGGAGAAATTTTATTAATTCCTAAAAATGTTTTCAAAAGATCAAAGAATCCAGAAAATATATTTTAATTTTCATATTTTTTTTTGTAATGAATGTGTTATTTTTAAAAACACTAACATACTAACAAACTCGTGTAAAACAATAACCGAGCTAAAAACATTTTTTTTTAGTACAGTTTAAATTGAAAGATTAAGATTAATTCTCAAGTATAAGTTATTTTTCTAGAATATGAACGGCCAAACCGATTTAAAAATAAAATATATGATCTGTAAACTTATAATCTTTAAAATAATTTTATTAGATAATGGCAGGAAGTAATAATAGATTATGCTATAAAATTGAAAAACTGCATTTCTATTAACTGCTTACTATTTTTTGATGATTTAATTTATTTTTTTTTTTATTTTTCTGTTTAGTCTCTGTAACCACCGTAAGGTATTACTTCAGAGGATGAAGTAATACATATAGAATGTGTATGAATACATTCATACATATTCTATATGTATGAATGTATGTATAAATGAAGTGTAGTCTTGTATAGTCTCAGATCGATCATTCCTGAATTGTATAGATAATTGAAACCCAACCACCAAATAACAACGGTATTCACGATCTAGTATTCAAATCCATATAAAAGTAACTGCCTTTACTAGAACTTGAACGCTGGAACTCTCGACTTCCAAATCAGCTGATATGGGAAGACGCGTTCACCACTAGACCATTCCGGTGGCTTAATTTAAGCTTTACACTATTATCAGTCAAATACAAGTTCATTAGTTTTTTACCAAGATCGTGATTTTATAAAAGGAGCTTACATGCTGCTATAAGAATCAGATATTAATTTCCTGCCCATCATCCACGGATGTACAATACAGAATCGTCTCAGAAAATCTGACATCCGGATAGAATTAGAAACTACGTGATCTTAGAAAATGTTTTTGAATATACAGAGAAATAGAGCCAGCATAATGATCGGATAGAAAATAGAAAAAAAGGAAGTATTCGTAGAAGTTGCGTGAAAGTATCACTTGTAGCAACTTTTACGAATACTTCACTCTGTACCTATTTTGAGTTTATTTATGTAAAAGTTATTTTCAAATATTTACGAAAGGTCTTTTATGATACCTCACTCTTACGCTGTGCAGTAACGGTAAATATGAACAAATAATATCTATTTAAATTATAATACAGTAGAATATTTTAATGTTAAAATATTATTTAATAGTTTCAAATTAAACTTTTATGTAAGAAACCATTTTCAAAATCAATCTAGAATATTTTGTTTCAAAGGTATTACAAATTCTATCTCATGAACAAAAATTGAAAGTTGTTGAATTTTTGAACTGATAGAAATTGTTATATTTTAATTTTTTTTAATAAAATTTCGTTACCTAGATTTTTTTTGGTTGATGAATTAATTTATTTAATAATAATTTTAAAATAAGTTGAGTTATTTATATTGTTTTTAATTGGATTTAAAATATAGTCTATCTATATATTTACCGAACTTCGTAAGAACAAACCTTACCATTTTAATATTTCACTATTTTATGTTTGAAAATAGGTAACTCTCAATCATTTAAATGGATTTCAACGAAAGCTAGTAAATATACTGTTTTATGAGTTTTGAAAGAGAGTAAATTAGTTCTGGGAAAAAATTAAGAAGAGCTAGCTAGAATTTACCAGCTGACAAATGAACATGTAACGTATAAACCAAGTAATAAATAAAAAAAATCATCTATAAAAACATCACGTAGGAAAAAGTAAAATATTTTCTATACTTAAAATATAAGTTTTAATATTAAAGTTTTTCACTAAAAGAATAATGAGTTATGAATTAATGTCTCTTCTTTGAGGCCTTTGCTTAATTATTATAAAAAAATCATAGTTATAAATTAAACAATAAAACAAGTTTTTACGTTTTTTTTTTCTAAAAAAACCTATTTTTTCGTTTATTAACTAACTACTTTTATATCTTTCTATAGTTTAGAATGATGCTAATATTTATTTTATTAATAAAATGGAAGTGGAAATATGTCGCTTTCATCAATAATTTTCTTAATAAATAGTTAAGTCATTGCTTCTCAGTCCCCTGATATAATAATACAGCAATTTAACTACAAACCAACTTTAAAACATTTTCTATTAATTTAAAACAACTCTAAGGAAATCAATCCAAGTATTCTCTAGTTTTTAGTCTTAAAAGTGTAGAAAATAAGTATATTAATAAACATAAATTTTCGTTCTCTACGCTTTGAGGTAATAATGATAATCTTTTACAACAATTTCAGTTATTTATTTTTTTTTAACTAATATTTTTCTTCCCATTGATTCACCAGCAAGATTGGTGGTTCATTTTAAAATTAAATCTATTTAAATCTGTAAAAATATTATTCATGGTTTTTCTTCTCGATAATTGCATCAATTAGAAAATAAAATTATATATAAATTGTTCGGTGGTCCTCCAGGAACCAGTACGTATTATACATTACGGAATCCTGCATTAAAAGTTTAGAACTAAAATTTAGTTTTTATTTCTTAAAACTAAAAGTTTATTTTCAACTTTTACTTATTTTTTTCTCCATGAAATATTTTATTAAAATACGAGTAATATATTATATTTTTTTATTAAAACTGCACATCTTAACCTAAATAATTGTTCTTTTAGTGATCAACAATCCAAAACTTTCAGAATACCTCGCTATACTTCTCTGTTATTAGCCTATTAATCTCTGTTTAATTGATCTTTTCTACTCCTTACTATTTGCGAATTATTCGTCATCCAAAAATTCCTTAAACTTTTAATCAGAGGTAGAAGTCACTATGGACTAAATCTGTTTCTTGTAAGTAAATTAGTGATTACAAACAACTTTTTATCTGAGTTTTCTAGCAAACGATGTGTCACAGCTAAAGAATGTGGTCGTGCTTTTTCGTACAAAAACACAATGCCCTTTATCCCGTCATCGATTTTAAGTAACGAGTTGCAGCTTCGGAGTTTTTCACAGTAGACAGTAATCCTTATTTTTATGACATGAAGGCAATCTATTGGACACCAAATAGATCATAATAGATCGTGGCATCACTTTGCATATATATATAACTTTTTCACTTTTTGTTGTGATTGATAAATGATGTTACTAAATTGACTCAAGTTTCGCTTTAGGGTGCTATACAATACCCATAATTCATCACTGATAATAATGGAATAGAGATATTCATCACTTTACTCTACACAGCTAGTTTAAAATTCCAAAAACAAATTTTCATTTGTACGTGGTCTTCTTTCTAATAAGCGCGTTATCTTCTTTCTTTTTTCCTGTTTAGCCTCCGGTAATTACCATTCAGATAATACTTCAGAGGGTGAATGAAGATGATATGTATGAGTGTAAATGAAATGTAGTCTCGTACAGTCTCAGTTCGACCATTCTCGAGATGTGTGGTTAATATCTGGTTAAGCGCGTTATCTAACTACAAATCTTGTTATGGTTAACTCTTAGTGGTTACTTTTACCAAGATCTGATCTAGAAACTTCCAAATTTGATCTAGATCTAGAATTCAATATTCCAAATCCATGAGTGTTTTTTTTTTTTTTTATTTATTATCATCAAAGTGCTTATTCAACTCATTAACGATAATCGAAAGTACAAAAAATATATAACCAGCCAAAATTTATAGTTATTGGTAATGTTAATCGTTTTATTAATTTAGTAAAATTTACGACTTTAATTTAAATGGACAAGTGATATACTAGATCAAAAAATGTAAAAAAACTGATTGACCTTGAGCCTCGTAGGTGTGCCAACTTTTACAAGAGGAATTATTGAACGGTCTTTATTTTCATAATAGTTCTTGATTATCTCCAGAGAATTAATTACAAATGTTTTTTTCGAGTAATAAAATGCTGTGTTTGATATTTCATAAACATTCCTATGAATTCTGTTTAAAATTATTTAATTTATGTGATATCCCTCAATAAATACTTTTCGAGTAAATTAAAAAAAAAATTGTTATATATATTTTTTTAAATAGATTTTTACCAAAACTGGAGCATTATTGGAAACCCCCTTTAAAAATTAACAAGTTTTTTTTAAATTTTTGAAATTTGTCTTTGCATTAAATTGTTTACTCTAAAATGAATATGGTTTTTTTTAAAAAATAAATAAGTAAAAATTTAAAAAACAGTTTAAAATTTAAACAATTTTTCTTCTAAAGGTTATTCCTCTACAGTTTTTATTCTATTTCTTTTTTTTAATCTTTTCCTAGAATGCATCATAAATAAGGAAATCATAAGTAGAAAATCATTTCTACAATAACAAAAACCTAGATTCTCACACCATTCAAAATATAAAAATAATTTTCCAACACAATTTATAGCAGATTTTATAGATTTTGATTATTCTTCAATTATTTCATTTATTTATTCTTTATCCTCAGCAAGTAAACTTTTAAAAAAATATTTTTTTGGTAGGTGTTTTTCCTCTTCCCATTACACGTAAATATTTAAAAGATATATTTAATATTTTAATTAAATTTAAAGTAAGATAATTTTATAATTTGTTAAAATTAGTTTAACCATTCTTATGTAATAATTAAACAGATATTTACGGAGATAATGGACTGATATTTCTCTTTTTATATCTGATGAAATACGTAAAGCTATGTCTACTATTAAGAGTTTAAAGACAAATTGATATAAGTGTTTGATACTTCATACAATTATCTGCAATAAAAATAAAATAAAATAAATAAATTGGCAAATATCCGTGGCAGTTATCTGTGTGCGTGTTATATCACGCATAAACTATATATATATATATATATATATATATATATATTATTGAAGCCTGATAATTTTCTTGAAAAAATTGCATCAGAAATTTATAAATATAGAATTCACTTAATTCTCATTGAATTTTATTAAACGGAAATTATTTTTTAAATTTCAATTAAAAAGATAATAAATGTTTATTTTTTTAAGTGGTGAAAAAAAGGTCGTGCTCGTTTTATTTGTTTATAAATTTTATAAACTTAAAAATTCTCAGTAGAAGTTTAAAAATGCGAACATGTTCCGACTCACATTGGGTTATGCTTCTAAAGACACGCATGTGTTATAACCAATTCTGCAATTTGTGTAATGCGTATGTGTTATACGTGACGGAGTGAGGGAAACCGAGAGGAGAATGAGTAAGTGAGGATATGTATGGTGAGTGAGTTGTTGGGGTACTGGAGAGGGGCTGTGATAAAAAGGACGTCGCGTCCAGTAAACGGCTCCAGTCCTGTACTCAAATAGTGAGACGCGGGACATACTGTACTATATTATATTAGCATCCGTCCTTGCCGGCTAAGCTGTGACAGTTTGTGATTGTCTCACCAAGCGTGCGTTCTTTCGTATCAGTTCACTGATTGATTGACTGATTCCCTACTATTTAATAGAGGTAAGTACAAAAAAAGTGCTTAATTTTCATTACTGTAATTATAAACAAACAGTAATTTTGTTTTTTTTAATATAAATCGAAATTAACAAAATTATATATAAAATAGACCGCTTATAAAGTTATTTAACTAAATTCCTGATGAATTGGTATACTATACTATGCTTTTAATATAATTTTATAACAAAAAAATAATAATGTTCAATATCTAATTACATTCTCAAATTATTTATAATTTTAATATAGATAATAATTTCCAATAATAAAATACAGTATAATAATAATAATAATAAAAGTCCGCACCAACTGACACCAAAAAGTAGCTAATGTTTGAGTTAAAATAAAATAATATGTTTTAAATAGTGGTTTTTATTATCAGGGTGGGAAAAGTTTTTCTCTCTTTTTTTCTTTTTTTGTGTTTGGAAAAAGGGCTAATGACCAAAGTAGTCGATGCCCGTAACCCCCCCCCCCCAAAAAAAAACACAATAAACCATAATCGTGACCAATTTTAAACTTATAATTGTAAACCAAATTTACTTTGGTTTATCAGGGTTTAAAAGATGAGTTTTGCGTTTTAAAACAAAAAGTATTTTTATATATTTGATATCTGTTTTATATTTATAAAATTATCTGTAATTTTTTAATGAATAAATCGTAAAATTTCATGTAGTTTAACTTATATATTAAATTAAACTCTATTTTTATTTGTTGTAATCTATCAAAAAAAATTTTCGAATTCATCCCTTAATCGATATTTCTGATAATCTAAATATTTGCCATATGGGGCAAAGTTAAGTTCTGGACTACAATGCAAGCTGTTTCCGTTTTACTTTTCATTGTAATTATAGAATAAGCTGATTTTTTTTTCAATTCAAGTAATTTTTGTTGTATTATTTCATAAGGGTTTTTAGGTGTAGCGATTTATTTTTTTATTTATATCTTATTAAATGATTTGTTATATCTAATTAATAATAGTTAATGAAAAAATAGATCATTTTTCCTCAAAAATATTCCACGATTTAAAATGTTGATTATATAAGTAAAAAAAAATTTACTGTTAAAAAAAAGTTTTTTTTAAGAATTTGTTTCTTTATATTTATTACAGACATTTAAATTTTAAATGAATATATACTGGTAGGGTTTTGTAAAATCTTTTTTTATAATTGGATATTCTGTATTTATAATCTATACATCAAAATTGAATTAGTCGGATTTATTTTGAACTTTTAATTATGTTATTTCTAACAGATTAAATTAATGGAAATTAATTGACTCCTACCTTAAAGTACAATCTTGTGCATTTATTAGCCAAAACTTTGGAATAAAAGGGTATACCAATTATTAAAAATTATTATTTTTTTAAATTATTATGTTACTCAAAACATTTCATTCAATTTTTTAATTATTTTCATCAGATTAATTTATTGGGGGAATATTTTTAATTTTATTATTATTATTTGGGTGGTAGAAATATGAATGTATAATTAATGTTATTAATATTGATGTTGGAATGTACTTATATTTTATTCAGATTAACTCATTTACTAAACTATTAAACAGGGTTTGCTTAAAGCTATAGCGTACATATTTCCTTCTCATCCTTTATTTTTTTAACTGTAGAAATTATGTTTAGTTAAGTCTTCTTACATTTATCTAATAATTACAAAGGATCCTTATGCTTTATTGAATTTATATATATATATATATATATGTATAAAATATTAAGGATAAATATTTCTTATTGTTTAATATTAAATACACCCATGAAATTTGATACATGTATATTTTTTTTAATAATAACTAATTGCATTCTTTTTTATTTTTGATTTAAATGCTTAAAATAATTTCTCATAACAAAATTAATTTTTAATGATTGTTTTTTGCTTTTTATTTTAGTGAAACAATGTAAAAAAAAATGTATATATTTAATACATATTTTCATTACAGGATAATTATTTCATAGTAATTCGTACGTATTTTTTCTACTGAAAAGTTTTCTAACTTTTCATACTTATTATAGGTTTCTAAGATTTTTTTTTGTAAATATTATTTCACTAATTAATTATTGTCAACTAGCATGCATGTCTAATTAATTAGAAAGAATACTATTATTGATTTTAATGACATTATTGGTTTTTTTTTTTTTTTGTTCAACAAAATTCTAAACATTACATTTTTATTGATTTAACCGATTGACCGCGAACAGTTTATACATTTACGTATTGTATTGTAATTACGCACCTAAAGCCTGATGATTTAAATTATATCATTATATTTTATAAAAAGCCTTGATTTCACTGAAGAAATGTATTACGGCATTATCCATCATAACCGAATAATGATTATTTTATCAGAAATATTATAAAAACATACGTGAACTATCTACTAGAAATATTATCTAAACAAAAATCATATTTTTTTATTTTTACTGAATGGTAAGAATAATACGAATAATGATAATAATATAAAATCTAATTAATTTTTTTTTAATTATAAATAAATCAGTTTATATTCCTATCATGTCAGCATTAAATTCCTACAGAAAATGCGTGACGTCATGACTTTTATACGATAAACTACTGAGATACATATATACTTGTTAAGTGTTGAGTGTCTGCCTTGTTTTTTTAATCATCTCCCGGTTTCCTTAGGCAGCAGAGCTTTAGAGCTGACGCTCCAACTAAATGTAATTTTTATTGTTAACATTTTTTTAATTAAAATAATAAAAAATACGTCAATGTGTAATTAATTATATTTATTTTTGGATAAACTTATTTCCGTTTAAAATTTAATGCTAAAAAATTTTTATTAACTAAATTAAAAATAAAGTTTTAGTATACATATTTATTACTAAGGGAGTCTTTCATAAATTACTTTGAACCCCTAAGGGATGAAATTAAAAAAAAGGTACTGAAACTTGAAGAAATACCAGTAAGATCCATTACTTTCTGTCATAATGATTCACTTAGATAATAAGCTAAACTAAGAAGGTATTTTTCCTCGTTCTCCTTAAAAAAAGGTTAAAAAGAATTATTAACTCTTTTTAACCCTTCTAATAACTGAAACTGTTACACTTTACTCCAGTTAAGAAGCAACGCTGAAATTTTCATGATTGTTTATTCCAGCAGTACTCAGATAATAGTATATACTCAAATTTATAAATTTCCCTTAAAAATTCTTCCTAAAGGATTAAAGTTTTTTTCCTTTATCTCCGTATTTTTCTGAACCTTTTATAATACCAGTGAAAGTAATTTCAAAATTCTACGAAAGTTTACTTTCAGCTTTCTTAAAACCTTATCTTAAAATTTGAAATTAAATTAAAAATTTCATTGTTATCTTAATAGTTTTCGATCCAATTGCGATAAAATCTATGATTGACTCCAATTAAAAATATTTTTTTTTAAATATGGCTTTTCTTTCAACCACCCATAAAATGATAAAATGGGATAAACATAGATTCCCTAACTCTCGTGGATATTTTTAATTCGTTTGAGTAGAAAATAAAAGCTTACCACAGATACTAACCACAAAAATGATATAAAAATGTTTTACGTGATTTCCTTTAAATTATTTTTAAGAGGATGAAACTAGATTAGGAAATTTAGTACTACCAACTAAATTCCAAATTTACTGGAAATACTGAAAGTGAAACTTTATTATCAGATTTCGTCATTCGCTCTTATCTTCAAATTTTCATTTTATACTGACAAATATTATTTTTAAGTACAAGATGTTTTCTTGAAACTATAAAAAAACCAAAAAAAGGGAACTCATTAATTCAGTATTTGCCCTTGTAAAGAAAAGGTACTTCACTTGATACAGTACAAATATTTAACTGAAGTGTTAAATATTTTATAACACTGCTTAAGATAAGAGGATTACTTTTTATTATCAATTAAATGATAACTTTTTTTATAATAATCAAATTGTTATGAAGCTGTTCTCTATATAACTAAACATTTGAAATATTTTTATCTAGACGAACGGAAAAATAGTTTTCTTTAATTTACTTTTGGTTGGGTGTATCAAAATAAAAGCGAAACCATCTTACACGTCTCGTAATAGATACAGACTCCTTAAACAAAATTAAATTTTGTTTGTTGTTTTCTCGTAAATAAAATAAAAATAAAAACACTTTCATTTAATGATAACGAGTGTCTGTTTATATATATATATATATACGATTATTTCGTTTATATTGTCACAAAAGTAGGACAAGTTATTAAGGCCAAATTGGTATTACAATTTTTTTTTCTAAAAAATATCGTCCTTTGCTTATTGCATAAGTTTTTTTAGAAATTAAGACTTCAGTATCTGTTCTTTGAATTTTTTTTTTATTTATATCCACATAAATAATCTCTAGCTTTTCGAAATATCATCCTAATTATTAATTTTGCATAGAAAGATGTTTGCGAATGTCTTTATCTGAATCCCAGTCGCGCCTTAATCATTTATTAAATTTGCGTTTTTTAATAATCTTCTATGATTTTTGTTTTACTTCTATTGATTTATATTTTTTTGGTTTTCATCTCCGTGTCGAAGAGGTAGTATCTCGGCCTTTTATCTGGAGGTTCCGGATTTGAATCCCTGGTCAAATAATACATTTTAATACGCTACAAAGATTTCATTTCCACATTCCCACGGACAAGCTTCAAGCTTATGTGTGGAATTAATTCATCAGGCAAAAAAAGAAAGAAATTTTTTCCGCTATCAGTTTTCTATTTTATTATTTGATTAATATTTCTCAAGATTTTAAAATATTGATTTTTAGAATCATTTATTAAAAACATATGTATTTATTTATTTTTTTTTTTTGTAATTAAAACTATTTTCTTGTTAACCCTAATATCCATGAATTTCCAGAGCAAGAGAAGATTTAACTATCTTCTTCCTACCTTATTTTGAAACATCCAAGTTATAACTTCTGGCCATGGAAACACTTTAAAAAGAGTTAACTTCAGTTAGTACACATATGTATCATTGCAGGAATAATTTAACACATACACACACACAATATATGTATATATTGTTGGTAAGCGGTTTTATAAATTATAATTATAATTCTACGTATTATACATATATCAAAGGGGCCCGTTAAACAATATTTTTTATATTTTCTTATTCAGAATGTCGAAAAGAATTTTTGTTAATTTTAAGACATAACTACTGTTTAACGATATGTATATGTAGCTGAAAAACCATGGCTGATAATCAGAAAACCATTGGTCGTGAAAGGGCCTAAATTGAATAAAGAAAACATTTATTTGAATAAACGAAAAGTTATATGCGCGCGCGCGCACACACACACACACGCGCGTTACGTAATTCGTCTTGTCATTATGATGGTCTCAATTATTATATTTATTGGGAGGGAATCCTCCCAATTTATATGTGGTTTCTATGGTTTATATGGATTCCCTCCCAATAAACAACAATTAAGACCACCAAAATCACAAGACGAATTATGTATGACAATTTTAATAATTTTGACGATCAATTGTTATATTTATACAAGTATTATTTTATTTATATAACTTAATATGTGAAGTAAATATTATTACATACATAACTAACTACCATACGTTCTGGAAGATGGAAATAATTTTCTGAAATCGCTAGAACGTGTATTACTACTGATAATTGCTGGTAAGCGATTTTATAAATTATAATTCTATAAAATTTAAGTAATTTAAAATACTCATTATTACGACAATGATGATGAGATTTGAGATAAAAAACAATTTTTAAAATATATGCTATATTTACTGTTACGGAGAGAAAAAAGTATAATAATTATCGCTAAGTAATATAAGTATTATATTTATCATTTAACATTATAGATTACATAAATTATTATATTTAATGCTGCTCGGTATATAAGGCACGGCAGCAGTTTATCTTTTTTTAATTTAAATTCATTATAAAGCGAGTTTTTAGCTTCAAACTTATCATAAAATGTACAATACGACCAATATAAATAGATTACGTGGTTACAACTAAATTAAAATTTATTACATATTTTTGTGATTAATTCGTTACAAAACAACTTTATGTATATAACAAAAATGTTGAGCATCTAAAATTTAATTAGTTAAATTCTCCTTTCTCATAAAAAAAAGTAATTCAGAATAAAAGATAATTCACATAAAATCAAATCAGTAATAAGTATAGAAGTTGCAAAACTATTTTATTTAAGTAATTATTAATTAATTGGTTGATAATTAAATTAATTTTATAATAGCGACAAGTTGTTTCATTATAACAAAAAATTCACGCATGTAATTACGGTTTACACACGAAAAAGTTAATTTGTTTTTTAATGTTAATAATAATTTTGTTTTCATGTCTCAATCGTATTAAAAAATATATGGGTAAGATACGTGATAGGAATGTGAACGGACTTGTTTGGTTCCGATTAACATCTTAGTTTATTAAAAAAAGTGAGTCATGAAGTGATTCCGGTTCTTCTTCATCGACCTTCTTTAACAAGCCAAATTCACTGTTGCACATCAGCATGCTAAGCTCATTGAAATATACGTAATATTCAGCTCTGTCTTGATTGACCTTCACTCTATTCACTACAGGATAATGAGCAATATTACTATCAGAGAAATTAATTCTGAGTAGTGGCACTTGTTCATCAGATGACTTTACATGCGTCAGAATCATAAGAAAGACCTTAGCAAATAGGGTAAAGCAAACAAATTTTGTTGGAAACAATCCATTTTCTACAAACTGTCTCCACCAATAGGGAAAAAATAGACATAAGCTTAATAAGAATTATCACTGAAACCTGATCTGGATTTTTTATAATAATTTATTTTTTACGGTCATACAATTAAAGCATAAATACTTTTTTTCTTTTTAACCTCCGAAACCACCCTTAGGTATTGCTTCAGAGGATGAGCCGAATGACAAGTAGCCTGTGAAAAATGTCATTCCTGACCGGGATTCGAACCCGGGACCTCCTAATAAAAGGTCAAGACGCTACCACTGGCGCCACGGAGGCCGGCTGGACATAAATACTTAGAAATAGTAATAGTACGTATAATCTTTTTTTTAAATCAGCTTAAGCCGCAAAGAATTTTTTTTCAAAAATGACATTTAGCATCTGCAATTTTCACATAATTATTGAATGTTTTTATTTTTCTATATAAAGCGAATTGTGAATAAATTATTTAATCTTTCTATAGAAATAACTTTATTAAATATTGATTGTATTCCAGAATTTTGTAGTCAGTTGGTTTCTTTTTAAATTTTTACCCACTTCTGAAAAGAGAAACATTTTCTCAGTTCAACCCCTATGTTTTATATAATTTTCTACGTTTAAGCCCTAGTTTCAATAATTAGTTTTTTTTCAATTTCAGCCGACTTCCAAAAAGAGGAAAAGTTTTCAGTTTAACTCCTATTTTTAATTTAATTTGTTTATTTTTAAGCCCTAGTTTTTATATAAACTTCACTGGTTTCAAAAATTTGTTTTTGCAGGGGAATTTACTGTAAAGGATCCATTATAGATTTATTTCAAATAGTGGAAGTTTTTTAACAAAAAATTACATTCTCTAAATAAACGATTTTAAAATATTTTTTGTTTTCATCACAACTTAGTATTGAAATATTATAAGCATAGCGATTGATATATAACCCAATCTGATATTTAAAGTATTTCAGTCAAATTTCAAGAATTAGTTGGAAAATTTGTGATAAAAAATTTATCACATATTCTCTTATCCCACACAATCTTAATGCAGGTTCGGTAATATTTACTTAACTTCGTTTTTCTAATTTTTATCAACTCGCACTTTTCATGTCCTTGAGTTTCTTGTAAAAGGTTTAGTACACACGTGCAAAGTATTTTGTTGATCTACCTGTACTTTAAATGATTTTAAAAGTAAAAACAAAAAAATTAGAAAAGTTAGTGATTAGTATTTATTTTTATTTTTTTTACTTTGCACGGACTTCAGAAAATAAAAATTTAAAGAAATGTTAATTGAAGAGTATTATATTTTCTTTTACATTTTAGTGCTTGTTTTGAACTCATTTTACTTTTTTAAATTTATTAAATATTTGATTTTTTATTTTTACTCTATTATTTTTGTCAATAGCGTCTACGTGTTTATTCCAACTAAACGATATTTCTTAAACTTTTATGACTGCGTGCATTATGTGATATTATGGGAACACATTGTACTACTTGTCAAATTTTAGAAAGCTCCGTTGACTACGAGTGTGGGTGAATAGATGGACACGTAACTGGCTTCTTCCTACCAACGAATTCCTATTGCGTTATAATACCCCCTCCTGTGCACTAATAACAGTGTTAAAACTACTTCAAGCATCTCGATTAGAACAACAAATTTGCATCTATGTGTTTACTTTTCTAAACATTCCACGAATAATATATATATTCTTTTGAAATTATCTTTACACTATTTTGATATTGATTTCCGATTTGTAAAATAACGGTGTTTAATTTTCCAGCTCTTTCCATACCAACTGTTTGTAGCATTCGATTTGTTTATTCTTATATCGTCTGGGTGAACAAATATAAAAAATAAATGCACTCTTAAACATATTAACTTAATCCTGATGAAATATAATTACGAAATATTAAATTATTTCGTTTTTTAAATTGAAAATAAAACAAAATTAAATAAAACTAGATAAATACATTTTAATTTAATTAAAAAATAACAAAAATCATAAGATAGTTTTTTGTTTTCTTTTTCTGTTTTTTAACTGACGTTATGTGAAATATTTAAATTATAATAAAATAATCACTTAGAATTGGTTGGTTGAAAAAAAAAATCATTTTATAAAGGCTAGAAAGCAATCTTTAAATCTTATCAAAGAACAGAAAAAATCAGTTTTATTGAGATTGAGTCAGCCAGTTATATTATAATAATTTATTATTTTTTATAGCAGTAAATAAATAAATTGAATGTTCTTTTATAAATTATTATTCTTTACTAGAGAAGACTTTGAAATGAAATTGTAACTCTTAACTTTTTTTTACTTACATTTTTTCTATTTTTATAACAGCACAAAGAAATTATTTTTAGATTCTAAAAAAAAAATCAGTATATTTTTTCTTTATATTTTCATAAAAATAAATTTAATTTAGAAAAAAAATATATAAATATAAAGTGAGAAAACAATTGCAGTATTTACCTTCAATACAAATAAAAATAATAATGTTGCTAGTTAACATGTTGCTAGTTAATAATAATGTTGCTAGTTAATTAGGCTAGTTAACTTTGGCTGGAAAATTGTGTCCTTGTTTCACTCTTAATAAAGCTTTTGTGTGTTGGTATGTGTGTGTGCGCGCGCGCGCGCGCGTGTGTGTGTGTATTTACTCTTCATAAAGGCATATTTCGGCGAATCATCGTGCGTGATTAACCTAATTTATTTTTGTATTTATTTAAAAAATTTAAGCAGTTGTTGCGTTTTTATTTCATATATTTCGCAACCTAACAAATTAAGATTTAAGGAATTACTGAAACGCATCTTGAATTTTATTTATAGCAAGCCATTCCGTCAAGCCAGTACCTGTACCCTCGGGGCCCAGATCATCCAGTTAACCAAGGCGAACCCCGGAGCCAATTCAGGATTCCTCGGGGCCTCCCGGGACCATAGGACCCAGGGCCGCAGAGCTCCGCTTCGGTCGCCATTCCGGTCTATCCAGAAAGATTCCGCCCCTGAAACCCCGCACTGTTCATTATCTTCATGGTTTTGAGAATAATACTGATAAATAACAATTAAAGTATTCAGGCTTTATAGAAACCTGAAAAAGAAACTAAATTACAAGATACAGAATAACAGTAACTATGTTAACTAAAGTACACACAACTTTGACGACGAAAAATTCATAACTTATTTCTTTGCCATGGTGTCAGAAATACAATAATAATCGGTCGGTTGGTTCTCGCGCCGCGCTATGTTTTTACTTGCATTTCCCGTCGCGGTCAGGGAATATTTAGCCGGTCAGGTCTCTGCCTCCAGGACCATTTATTGAACACAGATGGTGTTCAATAAATGCTTGTAAGAATAATAATGATAAATAAAAATTATAACCTGTTCAGTTTCTAAAAACTATTAGCGTATTGTAATTTCTTCAAAGCAAGTTTGATCAGTACACGACCCATTAATTGGTTTTTAGATTTCCCGTCGCTGTTTCGCTCGCGAAATAAGTAATTAGAATTACAAATATAAATTACCATTATAATATTGCCAAATCTCAAAAAGATTTATTCAACAGCGGTAGCATAAAACGGCAAAAATTTAAAAAGTAGTTTATGTTTTACACTCCTTAAAATAATAAAATTCAAAAAACCGGTAAATGATTTTTAAATATTTATCTGAGAATATTTTGTAAGTTCTAATCGAGTGAATATCTTGTTTAGTAAAGTCGGAAATGGGGAAAATTAGCAATCATTGTTCAAAATTTTTTTACGTTTATTCACCATTTTCCAGGTCGAATTTCGAAAAATCTAGGAATTGATATTAAAATTATACTGATATTGAAATTGGTTATTAAATTCAATTGATATTGAAATTAGATATTTATGAAAATTACAAACCCAAAATCAAGTTGATATCTTTATTTTTTTTAAATCAAGATATTACTTTGTATATATTCTCATGAAAATATCAAATTGATATTTTGGTGTGTATTTAAAAAAAAATAGTAAATTTCATTGATTCTCCATTTTAACCCTTTAAACACGGAATTTCAAATACTTTCTTAATATGCACTTACACCGTAGGAACACGTTAACAAATTTTCAGCGATTTATCTTCGGTAGTTTTTACTTGTCATTTATGAATCAGTCAGTCAGCAGAACAAGTTGCTTTATAAATACAGAAGATATATATATATTATAATAAAAAGAATCCATTAAAATGTTGTAATTGTGAAATTAATTATGAAAAAATAGATGTACAGTCGTTTTTATTTTATTTTTAAATAAACTTTTACAGATTTATAAAGGTATGTTCTAACTTAGATGTTTTCCGCACTTACTTCACATACTTTTATTAAAATAAAAAAACTGATGTGGGTGCCACATGACTTCCTCGATCGCCTATTAAATTGCATATACACATTTTTTTTAAATGAAAAGTACATACAATTTTATTTCATTAATAACTTCTGATATTTTTTCATTTATTTTTTATTGTTATTGAATTATTATTGATCGTAAAAATTATTTTATGGTCAGAGGTTAATAATTATTAATAAATCAGCATATTTAATTTTAAAAAAAGGAGAAGAAGTCTGATTCGAACCGATGTGCCTTCCCCTTGATCCAAATATTTCATTAGTTAAAGATTTATTTGGCTATAACTCTGGAACTAATGAAAATAAGCACTTCTTATGATACATCGTTGAAAACCCCTCAATGAGGACTGCAGTTAAAAAAAGTTTAAAATCCAATTTTGGGCTTTTTTGAACACTTTTGATTCAGTCGATTGTAATAAAAAGAGGATGTGCCCATGTAGATGTTACATTAGCCCTAAATTCAAAATGTCAACATCCTACGACTAATCGTTTTTGAGTTATGCGAGATACATACGTACGAACACACGTCACACCGAAACTAGTCTAAATGGTTTCAGGGATGGTCAAAATGGATATTTCCGTTGAAATCTGAAAACCGAAAGTTTTCGCGATCACAATACTTCCTTTACTTCGTACAAGGAAGTAAAAACGCGCGAAAATTTGTACAGTTGTATTAAAAAATAATCATGACCATTTGGATATTCTCGTGTATGTACATTGGAAATTAAAAGGTAACAAAAAAATTCTAAAATTTTTCATGCCCTTGACCGGTCAACCCCTCTCTGTGTGGAAGGATGTACATTATAGTTGTGTAACATTACCTAGGGCAACAGCATATAATAATTAATTCATACTTGAACAAAAATATTGAAACTAAAATAGTTTCAAAGATTTATTTTTGTGTTTGTTAGTTTTTGTAGCGCCGATATCAAGATTCATCGAAATTAATATTTGCGTATTAAGATGCGTCGTTCAATTATAATCTTATTTCTACCATGACGTACAAATATGATTATGAGAATTTGTATTTAATATGTTTTGAATTAGAGAATTGTTTTTCTTTTATAATTAATTATGAGTGGACATTTTGTACCATCATGTGGTGGATATTTTTGTACCGTTTAAATCTGTTTATAGCATTATTGAAGTTATGTAAATTAGAAAAATGTTTTAATATATGTTTTATGAATAATTTTTGTAAAACAAAAACCGTGTCTACTTTATGTTTAATAATAAAAGTTAAAAATATTAGATTTGATCGATACTCATCAATAGAATACACAAAACTAGCCATCGTTCCTAACAAAAAAAAGGTAGGTGTAGTTTATGATGAATAGTTCTGTAGAGAAAATAGGCAACAGTCGTAAAAAAATACATTTTTTAAACTTCTGTTTTTGGGGTAATTGTGAAATATTTTACTTTAATATTTCGTCGAAAGTTAAACCCAAATACTAATTTAATTATACGTAGATTTAGTTTCAATCTATCCTACCTGTGTAAATTTTTCACCGTAAAATTAATCAAATATATAATTATATCAAGTCATTTTATATTTCATAGTGATGATCAATTAGCTTTAATTCTCTAAACGCACATAAGGGCAGGTGTTCTATCCAGCTCTTTCGTTTTAGATTTTTCATCCCCTTTCATTTATGCGGTTTATCTATTTTTTTCTCTCCCTGATATGCGGATATGTCATGCAGACCCACATATACATAAAAAATTCTAATTCATTTCTTGTCAAATTCATAGTTTATTATATATATATAATCTAGAGTAAATTAAAATATTACCTTACCCAAATATAAAATTGACCTAATTGCTAATATTTCATTCGATTTAAAATAAATATATATTTTATCTAATTTTCAAGTAAATAAATATTTGTAATTTATAAAAAAATGTCTTATTATTTTATTAATAAATCAAGTTTATACGTATTCATGTACTGTAGATTTAAAAAAAAATAAAACTGCGTTTAACAGAATTCGATTTTTACCTCAAGAATGCTTTGTTATCATATTGAATCATCTTTCACAAAATGCCTAATCTTTCTGTACATGTTCTTTTTTTAAGCCGTTTGCTCACAATAATTTATATTTTTACAGAATATACATTTAGTGGAAACTAACTATTTCATCTAATTGAAAAAATTAAGGCTATGATATTTCATAGTAAAGACTTCTGTTTTAGAAGCAGCTTAAAATTTCATGTATTTTTTTACAATTAAAGAGTTTACAATATAAAGTATTGCCGTGATGTTTTCATATTAGAATCATTTCATTAGGTAAAAATATAAATATACTGTGTAATACAATATAAATTAATAATTTTATATAGAATTTGAAAAATAAATTATTTATAATTATGTAACTTTGATTAATAGGAAGGCCTCAAAAATACTTTTTGCTTGTTGTAATAATTCGGTCCTTGAAATCGAGTACTCTCGTTTCTTTTTCGTCGCGCAGAGAATGAACTGGATTTGCTATTATTATTTTTAGCGTCCCGCTGATGAGATTAGATTAATCGCCTTTATTTAAAAAGGCATATATATATATCCGCCCACGTGTATACATATACACACATTTGTGTGAGTGTATGTGTGTGTCCGCGCGCACATTTTTTTGTTTGTAGATAAAAACAGAGTTAATGTACAGCGTTCTTGAAGAAGACTTTCTCCGTGCTTTATGACCACGATTTGTACCATCATTCTTGTCTTTTAGATAGCAATACTAACACAACTTTTAATAAAATAGTATTAGAGTTTAGGTATGAGCATCGGTGGTTCAGTGGTAGAATGCTCGCCTGCCACGCGGGCGACCCGGGTTCGATTCCCGGCCGATGCATAGATTTTTTTTTCGTTCTTTATATAATTAATTTTATGGCAAAAAGTCATAAAAAGTATTTAAAAAATATATAATAGAGGTTTTGAAACATTAATTTTATATATATTGTTTTCATACATACCTTTTTACAATTTAGGAATTATCAAGCAAGGTGGTTAAATTCATCATCGCAAAATCAACTGATTTTCGAAGTCGAGAGTTCTAAGGTTCGAGTCCTTGTAAAGTCAGTTAGTTTTTTACGGGGATTTGAATGCTAGACTGTGGATACCAGTGTTCTTTGGCGGTTGGGTTTCAATTAATAACACTTCAAGAGTAGTCAACCACTTCAAGAGTGGTCAACCCGAGTTTGTTCCAGACTACATATTTACTGGTACATTTACATACGCTGCAGCTACGTCAAGCCTGGCAAGCCGGTAGCAATAACTGAATTTGCCTAAATATACAGACCCAGATCCAGCAATAGCTGGAAAATTGGTTTAAGAAAATCATCCAAAATCTTGTTAAAGCTTAATTAAATGAATTTTTTGAGTTCAACAAGTTCAGCCGTTTTTTAAGTGTTAAATAACTTCAAAAAATATTTAATGATAAAAAAACGAGAAAATAACAGCTGATTTTTTTACATTTATTTATTTTTTAATCCAGTTTATATAATGAAATTACTGAATGAGATTTTTTTAACCATATAATTAAGTAGGAAATGTCTAACATTTTTATCTTATGTGAGATATTTACCTCACATGGTATATTGTTGGTCCTATGACGTCATGTAACTTACAATATTTATTATTATAATAATAAATATAACACAATAATTATTTAAGTGACAAGAAGATAATAATAACGATGACGCAGTCTTTTGTTAAATAGAACCTGTTTTTCTTACTTGGTACTTTATACTTAAATTAATACTACCAATTTACTGTACTATTATTATGAATGAACTAAATGGACGACTACATTCCGAAGAATTTAAATTAAAAATTAGTGATCGATATATCGACAGTAGAATCAAGTAATTAATAATTCGATTGTAAAAGATAATATTAGGCTAGTTTTTATTGGACACTAATACATCATAACAAGTGGTCAATGATAACATATCTTATTCATTGTTACGTAATTATTTGTTTGATAGCGATGGTTACAAACAATTCAAAAATAACTAAACACATATTTTTTTTTTTTTTATAGAAATTTTAATTTTAATCGTTATTTCTAAATGACATTTACAACTTTGAAAATTATACTAATATTTGGTACGGACCAGTAGCATAACACATATTGCCAATTCTCTTTTAAGTACCATTCTTTGGCTAATCTATTTCTTCTTAAGCCAAAGACTAAAGATTACTATACAATAAATGATTAAATTACAAAATTACTTGGTATCAGTTTCACTTTCACGATATTTTTGGGTTTTAAAATTAACAGAAAATTAATTATTTTGTTGAATAGATTTATTTATCTTAACCGATTAAAATTGAAATTTAGATTTTTTCGTTATTTCAAGATTAAATTTACATTAAAAAAAATATAAATATCAGGAAAAAATTAAACTACAAAAAATACACAAAATGTTTTGAAGAAATATCTTATAAAATAATTTATCAATGATTTCAAATCCCTTCCAAAGGAAATATTTGTCTTTTTTTATTATAATTTACTCACTACGAATTTATTCTAGCAAAAGTGTTTTAAGTGTCAATTATAAAGTGAATAAAAGCGATTTTTTTTAAATTCAAATAATTACTAGACCTTTAATTAAAATTGTATTATTAATCCATGAGAATACTGAATTAAATCGAAAATAATCTCGTTCCTTACATTTCCGAAACCTTTTTCACGGGAATCCGTATCATCAGTTGATTTTTTATTTTGTAATTTTTCATAATTAAATTATCTGAGGATAAGGACCTCCTACCGAAAGCGCAATTGTTTAAAGAAAATAAGAACCTCCTCTCCTGTATATTAATTTACTTTCTGGGAATATTTGAAAGTAATTTTTTTAACTTTGCAGAAATATTTCATTGAAACTTTAAGAATTAAATAGAATTTGAAACACCTCTCACGATCTTTACGAAAAAATCTTTCTTTCTCGGTTAATAGATAAGAACATTAAACTAGCATTTCCCATGTTCTAGATTTGCATGCCATTTTTTCTAAACGGATGCATTTTCAATTAGAAAAACATAATTAAAATTTTATTTTTTTTAAATTTAGAACATAGAATTTCTTCCAGAGTTTTGAAGTGTTTCAAACGGTAGCAGATATTTGCAGAATAATTGTTGCATAGTCCAGCTACTACTATTAACATATTGCTCCAGAATAATATTTGTCTGATACAGAGAGAAGCTTAGATTGGTTAGGTAGACTACCATATTAGAAAGAATTATACAGAGTGAAGATGACAACTGTTAAGAAAAAAAATAGCCTAAAATAAATATTTAAGTGATATTACACAATGTTTTACTAAAAATAATAACGCCCCTTCGTAAAATAGTATGATAACGTGATTTGATCGTCAAGGTCAAGCTTCTTGAAAAAATAAATTATTTATAAAATTTATTCCAGTCCAATTAACAACGTTTGTTTTTTCCTTGCTGCGTAAGTTGTTGACAACTGATTAAATTACTTTATTGAATTACCCTTTAGTAACCTTCTCTTCGTAATGTACCAGTAACCAAGAATATTCAATCAAGATAACACTGGTTTTTTTTTTAAACTCGTCGACAGCTTTGATTTCTTTATTGCGCAATTATTATTTAATTATTAAGTTATTTAACATACACGTCTTATAATTATTTGTTTTTTACTGTTTGTTATAAATTTATCTTTTTTGTTATTATTGAATTATTTTTATCGTAATTTTTTTTTTTACAATCGGAGGTAATCAAAGAAAAAAGGTTAAAAAAAGAGGAGATGAAGTCTGATTCGAACCGATGTGCCCTTATAAGATCTAAATATTTCATTAATTAAAGTTTCATTTTGCTGTAACACTGGAACCAATGAAAATAAGTATCACATATAATATATCGTTGAAAATCTCTCAATGAGAGCTTATTACTACAGTTAAGAAAACGTCTAAAATCCAAATGTTTTGAAATTTTTGGGCTTTTTGAATTCTTTTGGTTCAGTCGATTGCAATCAAAAGTAAGTGCACAACTAGATGTTACAACAGTCCTAAATCCAAAATTTCAACATCCTATTGTTAATCGTTTTTGATTTATGCGAGTTACCTACGTATGTACAGATGTCACGCCACAACTAGTCAAAATGGATTCAGGGATGATAATAATGTAGATTCCCGTTGAAATCTGAAAACCGAAATTTTTCGCAATCACAATACTTCCTTTACTTCGTAAAAAGAAATAAAATTCATAAATAATAAATTTAACATAAATAACAAAATTGCACGTCTTACAGTATATTGAATTCAATTTTAATACTTTGCTCGTTGATCCTTTTTTGCTTCTACCAGTGACCAAAAAAAAATTTTAGGTTATATTCTTCACTTACATCTTTCTATAGTGTAGTTGTCTTTTTCTTACTACTTCCTTGAACATGTACGATGTAAAGAAAGTACTGTAATCGCGAAAAATGTCAGTTTTCAGATTTTAACGGAAATATCCATTTTGACCATCCCTGAATCTACTTTCACTAGTTTCGGCGTGACGTATATACAAACGTATGTATCTCGCATAACTCAAAAACGATTGCTGTAGGATCTTGAAATTTTAGATTTTGGACTGTTGTAACATCTAATTGTGCACTGTCCCTTTTGATTGGAATCGACTAGATCAAAAGTGTCCAAAATGCCAAAAAAAATTGTTTTTTTTTGGATTTTCGTTTTGTTAACTGCAGTAATAAGCCCTCATTGAGAGATTTTTCAACGATATATTATAAGTGGTACTTATTTTCATTAGTTCCAGAGTTATAGCCAAATAAAATTTTAATTAATGAAATATTTGGATTTTACAAGGGTAAGGCACATCGGTTCTAATCCGACTTCATCTCCTTTTTTTAACTTTTTTCTTTAATTTAGATATATTAGTTTATTAATAATTATTAGCCTCTGATTGTAAAAGAATTTTTACGATCAATTCAATAATGACAATAAAAAAAAATGAAAAAATATCAGAAGATATTAATGAAATAAAATGTTATATATTTCTCTTTTTTTTTAATGTGTATATGTAATTTAATAGGCGTACAATAAGTCACATGGTGTCCACATCAGATTTTTTTTTTTACTTTTATCGTAACTAACTGGATTCTTTTACAAATTATAAATCACTCTTGACTGTATTTTAATCTGATTTTTCTTAAAAATTTTAAACTTTCTTCTATCATATATACAATTAATCCATTTTACGAGGAGATAATTTTTAACCAAGAAGTAAATCTTTTAGGGGAAATATACGTACTTATTTGACATATCAGCAGAAAAAAAGTAATTATTACGTGTAATTTATTTTAAATTAATAAATATAAAAAATATTTATTTTAAAATAACTTATTAAGCATTTTTCTACAAAATAATTCTACTATTAACCTTGTGTAATAGGTATAAACAAAATTAGTTTAATTTAACGTTACTCAGTTTTTTTTTTTTTTTTTTTTATGAAAGACTATTCTATTTTAATAAAAATTATAAACTAATTAATTATTTCCAAGGTCACTTGTACATAAAATATATATTATATCTAGAAATATAATCAGTGTAATAAAAAACTATAATAATAGTAATAATAACAATATAATTTAACTGTAGTATGTGTAATTAGATACCCCACTACATCGCGTGATGTATTTCATTGAATGAACTGGTACATAAAAATGAATGAAACGTCGTCGGTTGCATGATAAGTGAAATGCTACGATAGGATGAAAGTGAGATAGTAATAATAACGACAAGAGTGACAAGGACAGTTAGTGACAATGACTTTATATATTGAGTGGGGAGGAGGGTAGAAGAGTGGGAGGTGTAACACATGAATGTAATGAAATTTTCTTGAAGAGACTGCACTATTCTATCATTCATATTCATTAATGGTTTAACTGACGTCAGGTATTACATATGTTTATATATCATTCAATTCTCGTTCACTCTCACGCACACGGACATACATATACATACACACATAATCACAATTCGCGGGAGAAAGGTAAGACGGTTTATTGTCCTTTTCTCTGAATGAAAATTAATTTGTTTTATTATTTTTATTATTACTGCACGAGATTCTCTTTTAACCGGTGTCGGTTTAACCGATCAATTTGCTAGTGTGGGAAAGTTAACGCAAGATTTCTTAGTAATTATTTTTATATCAGTTATTGATAAATTAATAAAAACCTAATCGTAAAGAGTAGTACTATTAAAAAACAGGATATCTTTGTATGTTATTGTTTATAAACACAATCTATCAACTATATTGAAATGCTATATATGTAGATATATATGAGTATTTACATGTTAAGTGGCATTAGTGACAGACAAGTTGTAAGCAGTCTCTGAGAAAGAAAAATATGTTACTCACGCAAATTAAACAGCAGATTTAAAGAAAAATAAGTATCTCGCTAGATATCTTCTAGGAAAAATTAAGAATGAAATGTTTTTCCATTACGTTGTTTAGCCTACCAAAATTTAAGTTCTGGCCAGAACTTGAGACTTTTATCCTTTTTCACACAGAGCTGTATAATGAACGTCTTTACATTCAGTGAAAGCAAAGTTTGTCTAGTCTATCTTATAAATCCCATATTTTATGTCTTAAACCGTAATAAAGGCGCGGAGAGACAGCTTAAAGTAATAATTAATGTTCTCCTATCTTTCGATAAACAGTTCATTATCCTTTTACTAATTAGGAGAAAATATTTTTTAACTTCTTTATTTGTAAGTTTCATTTTTATTTTTTTATTTTATGCTCACTTTCCTACATTATCCTTTTAAAAATAATAGAATCTTATTTTATTTCTTACTCAAGGAATGTTGGAGAATAACCAATAAAAATATTAATAAATTAGGTGACTTTTTTTATTTAATATATATAAACTGTTTAAAAATTTTGTCTTATGCCTTCTTGATGTATTTTTCCGCCCAATAAAGTTATTTTTTAAACATTTCATTATAAAAACTGGATTTAAAAAAAAGTAAATCCATAGAGTTACAACAGTTTTTTTTTTTTTTTTTTTTTTTTTGTAACTCAATAGAAAGAAGGTTCTTAATTTGACTTTTGATTTTTTTTGCATATTTAAAGATTACTCTTCAACAAATGGACCGATTTCAATATTCTATTTTTATTTTATTTAGAAAGTTACTCTGGTGGATTTTACTAATAATTTTTAAATAACTTAAGTGAACGATCATTTAAACGAAAAATTAATTTTCTATCAGACAATGTGAGAATATTTTATCAGCTTGTTCAAATGTTTTCAAGCAGGAATACAAAACAAATTAGTTGGAAATTTAGGATAACGTAATAAATTGTAGCGCACCAGAAATTTTTTCTTATTGTTTTCAAAGTGCAGATTTCTTACCTTTGTGTTTTTTATGGATGGCTTTTTTTTCAAATGACGCGTTTTTTTTCTAGATCTATCCAAATTTTAAATAAAAATATTAATATTGAGCTACTTAAAAAACAATTTAAACCAAAAATTTTAACATTATGTTTTATCACTTTTCCTTTAAATTTTTATTTTTTGAAGTCTGCACCGAAGCAAAGACTATAAGTTGATGGTGGTATGACTAATTTGACCGTCTTCTAAAAGCCCGAAATTTTTTACATAAAATTATTTACCTAAATGTTTTTATTATAATTTTTTAACTGATTTTATTTTAAAAATAAACATTTTATGTCTGACATTTCTGTGGAATTTTAATATAGGTTTTTACCGTTGTTTGGCGAAAAATTATTTTAGCACTGATCAAACCATGGCTAAAGCTGAATTTGCGATAACAAAAAACGCGCTTTTTTTACCAGCTCTCAAACCTTTCTTTAAACGAATATTTTTTGTAGGCCTATTTTAGGTCCTAACTGTTTTTTAATAGAAATATTTATCAACATTAGTCGTTCCGAAAAAATATTCTACAGCTATTTCTGTTTTTGAGTTTCTTACAAAAACCTAATTTAGGGAAATAATAAGAAAATTGTAAACTAATGACATGAATAAAAAAATAATGTTTCAATTGAATCTTATATAAGGCAATTCAAATGGTTGTTTTGTTGCATTGTCTTCCATTATTTTCATTTTCAGATAGATGTTACATAATGTTGGGTGCATAATTTACATGAATGTGTTATGTATGCCTGTACACGTGAAGGATGCCGTATAGTACGCAAAAGAAATTCTAAATCATCATAATTTTTTCTTTTTAATTAAACAAAATTTCTGTTTTTGTAAATTGAAATTTATATTTACTTTATTTTAAGAGTATTAGACATACCTATTACAGATAGAAAGGGTTCTTATCGAATAATGAAAATTAAAGATATTTTTAAACAAATGTTTAACATTATTTCATTAAGCAAAAACATTTATTATCAAATTAAAGACTTATTTTCTAAATAATACTTTTAATAAAGTTTTTTTTTTATTTATTTTTGTTCTTTAAAAATATATTCAAAGCACCATAAATTTTTTTAACAATTCTCACTTCTCTTTTTGTTTATTTTAATAGGGTAAAATTATTTAACTGAATAAAGAATTAAGAAAATGAGATTTTAACCTAAGCTAATAATCTTTTCTCTACAAGAAAATACAAGTGACAATTTATAAAAATTAATGAGCATTTCTATATTGTGTAAGAAAAAGATTTATAAGTAAATAGATAAACCGTCTATTCTGATCGTTACATAATACATTGTACAGATCACGTTAGGAATGTTTACAGTTAATTACAAGATAAAAAATTGATGTGATTAAAGTCCATATTAATTTTTTAAATACAAATACATAAAATAATGTTAAAATAAATATGAGTACATTAAATATGAAAACATTCTTGCGCAGTTTTGCGCAAGAAGACCGGCTTTTCGTTTCCGACGCCTTCACTATTTCGCAGTCAGACACGCAGTGATTTTCAGATTACAACCCACTTCATATGTTCGATTAAATACATTTTATTTTGTATAACTTTTTGCGCATAAAATGTACAAAACCTAAATTAAATGAGATAAAAAAAGGTATAGTTTGTTATTATTTAATAATTATTAAAATATATTTTCTGTTTATAAGAAAATTAAATTATTATAACCGTAATTTGATGAAATAATTAAAAATAACGAGTATACCCTACACACAAACATCAAGTTTAAACTCACTGCATAAGTGCTTATGAAATATAAACCAAAAGAGTCAATATTATCTCATAATCTTGAGGCTATGTTGTCTATTGTCGATCTCAAATCGAGTTACTGAAGAACTATTCAATGAATCTTTATTAAATTTTCATGTGCACAACTTCAAATATTCTACTACAGTATATCCAAATTTCAATGAAATTGATTTATTAGTTTTAAAATTTTTCAAGCCAAAAATTTTATACGTAGGCCTATCTGCATATATATATATATATGTCGGAGAATAAAGTACAGTGGAGTATCTTCCGACAAAACGATGAGAATATTCTTTAGAATATCTGTATTTTTAGTAGTTTTAAGAAATGTACTGTTACTTGTAATATTTTGTAGAATAAGGTTTAAATTGTTTTATTGCGGTAGGCTTAGGCCTAGGTAGGCACATGGTTGTCAACGTAGTCGGGATCCCAGGACGATAGGGGTATCATAAAATTAATAAGGAAAGGGAAATATGCAGTAGGCATATTATTTGAGAATATTGAGAAAAGTCAGTCTTGCTTTGGAACCCAGATCGAACAGACGTCCTGGTGATCGCGAATTCGTTATTTCCCTGAGCCTCGGTCTATCGCAAGTTGTTTTAATATTATTTGAATTCTAAATTAAATTAATCTTATATTATAATTCGTGTACTACTGAGTTATTGATAAGTGATAATTATCATTTGTAATTATTTCATTGTACGAGTTATCTACTCATTTTTATTAATTGAACTTTATTATAATCTTATATATTCTCCACTTGTAATAATAAAAATGAGTGAAACACAAAACGTTGAATCCCTGACAAATCTCCTCGCCTCTCCGACATATATATATATATATATATATATATATATATATATATATATAAAACCTATGGACAACCTTTATCCAAACTATGGAGAAAATTAGTTATTTCATGCTATTAAAATATTTTCACAATTCAATCTGTTTTGTTTTTTAATAAAGTTAAATTTCAATATTTAAATTTTTCTTAAGTAATTTACATGAATATTTTCAAAATTAAATTTTCTACATTTCTAACTGAAATAAAAAATACAATTTAATTAACAATTTAACAAATTTTTCTTACGTTAAACCCAAAAACGTCATATCATTCACTTTATACCATATTTTTCCGTTGTAATAAAACTAGTATAATGACCTTTACGAATCGAAAATCCGTGATGTAATATTGCACTTATTACTTTGTAAGTGTAACCCTCGATTTTTATCGTTAAATTTGATTTTACCAATCGAATTTATTTCTTATTTATTCATTTTTTTAATAAAACTAGTATAATCTTGTAAACTAATACTTTTAATTTTTTTTTAAAGAATTGATGGGAATTAAAAAGATTGTTTCATCTTCAGTACTTTCGTTTACATAACAACATTTACTATTAAAGCAAGCTGTATTATATTTTCTTTTATATTTTATTATTTCAAGTGCATTATCAAGTTTTTGTACGTTACCTAGTACTATCAAATACTGCTACCTAGCGGTGCGATTCGTAAAGGTACGTTAAAAAAATGAATAAAATGACATATTCGAGTCTCGCGGGTCGTCAAATAGAAAAAAACGTTGTCTAACAAAATCAAGGTATTTTTTGAAAGTATTCTTTATTAAAAATCCAACTGATGTTTTCACGTTTATTTCCCCCCCCCCCCCCCCATTTTTATTTCACTGTTAGTTTAGGTCATGTTTAGAACTGTAAACGTAGTTTGTTGACTTCGTTGCCTCTTACCGACAAAGTTCTAACGAACTCCGTGATTAAATCATAGTAAATTCTTTACAGAAACAGTTAAAATTTGTAATTTAAAGAAAGCCAAGGAAAATATTATATTCTACAAACTAATAAAAATTGAAAAAAATTTAGTTTTTATCCTGTAATAACACTTTGTACATATATCAATTTAAAAAAAAAGTTAACTTAAAAAATATTATTTATAAGTCTGTTTGTAAGCTGTTTAGAAGGGAATTTTATTTTCATTCTTTCGATGATTATTTAATTAATTTTTTAGTTCCTATTTTTCTAATGTTTTATTTATTAGATAAAATGCATTTGTTTGAAATTTATTTTTTATTGAAAATGGCATTGATATAATTACCATAATAGATATTCAAAATTCATTTTAGAGAATGACGTCATCAAAAAATCACAGTTCTTTTTCGTTTATAATAAAATTTTTATTTAATTTTTTATAAATTTACAACATAATTGGAGTTAACCGCAGTCATTGTTTTTTTTTTTTGTTAATATTTAACATCCGCTAGTTAAAACTTTTATATTAAGGTTACATTTAAACGACTAAGTGTGACTTTTTTGTAGATAAAGTTATAGGATTTTCTTTATAATAATTGCGTAGGCTGTACTATGCTTACTCTAGGAAACAAAGTATAAAAAGTTTTTCAAGAGCTATCTGAAGGTGACAGATAGACAGTCAGGTTGTAAGCAATCTTGAATTAGTATACTTTTCTATCAACACAAAATTATTTACTTTTCCATAGCAAAGTGGTATTATTTGCCTTTCATCCGAAGAACTGTGGGTTCGAATCCCAATTATTTTTTACAGTCTACTAAATTTATTTATCATCCAAAAAAAAGGAGTTAGGTTAACTGTTGTAATTGAGTAGACTTATTGTTGTAGATGAGAAATTAATAAATAAAAGTAATTTAAAAATTATTTCATTATTTAGTCTCAAAGGTAATATAAACACCTAATAATTTTCAAAATATATTTTTAACAAATATTTTTTTAAGAAATTAGAGATAAAAAAAAATAACCTAATGGTCCTTCTATATCTCAACATTTTATTAAAGGGGTATATTTTATTTTAATTTGAGGGAAAATGGAAAATCCTAAAATTTATAAAATTGCATTACCTAATTAATTATTATTTTGCACTTAGTTTATAGTATATTGTGCTGTATTGTAGTTCTTTTTGACCGGAAGTTTAATCTACTTTCTTTGTTTCTAAAAGAAAAGAGAAGTTGTGGGTATATTCTTACCAAAAAGTAACGTGTAAATGTTTTATGAATTAGCTAACTGATAAAACGGCGTAAAAATATTATATATATTAAAAAATATTTATATATTTTACATTTTTCATAATATTATGTTTTAACGCTATAAAAAATTATTTTCCTGTATATATTTAAACCTGCGTACCTGGCTTCAACCGGTTACTTTTATTTTTTTCCTATAGCCTCTGGGAATCACCGTCAGGTATTACTGCACAGGATGAATGAGGATGATATGTATGAGTGTAAGTGAAGTGTAGTTTTGTACAGTCTCAGGTCGACCATATCTGTGATGTGTGGTTAATTGAAACCTAACCACCAAAGAAGACCGGTATCCGCGATTTAGTAGTATTCAAATCCGTATAAAAGTAACTGCCTTTACTAGGACTTGAACGCTGGAACTCTCGACTTCGAAATCAGCTGATTTGCGAAGACGCGTTCACTACTAGACCAACCCGGTGGGTTCAACCGGTTACTAGGTGACATGTAGCCTACAGGATTACTTTCCCCTACCAAAAGATCCTTGTTAATTTATTGTTCCGATTGATCATCCTCGATTTCATTGATGGTAAGATCAATTCTTTTTTAAATTTATTTTACTTTCCCGAAATTCTTGAGTATAAAAGACAAATAGTATAAATAGCTGTCCATAGAGTTTTTTTTCCTGACATTATGAAGTCACCGAATCTAAAGTTATAAAGGTCGTTGTCAAAATATTGTGTTGTTGCATATGTGTATGTATATGGTGTGAGTATTTTGGTGTTTATTTAGTTTTCTATCTATTGAACGTTTTAATAAAAAATTATGAAATTCTGTTCGGTGGAAAAAACTTTGTTACTGGAAATAATATTTACTTTTTTTTGAATATATATATATTTGTATTTATTTTCTTCAACATTTTTTTAATTTTTTTCGTCGATTAACTTTCATGATTATCTCTAACAAATGTTACTACTATATACTACGTATTTACTCGCGTAATTCACTCAATTTTTTAACCAACATTTTTTGTCATGATTTATGAGAGGAAATTATTTTACATAAGTTTATAATGAAACTAAATGTGGATAAACAGTGAGAAAATTATATTTAACTAAATATTTTATTTTTGAATATTTTTAAAAATATAGGCGCGTGAATTAAGCGAATAAATGCAATATTTTTAATATTTATAAGTATTTATCGTATACAATATTACTGCAAAACCCCGCATTATATATATATATATATATATATATATATATAAAATGCGGGGTAGAGCATGTATCTATGTATATCTTATACCAATACATTTTATACCTGTATCTATGTACAAAGTGCTCAGTAAAGATGAGACCAAACTCTAGGAAGTGATTCCACTTAACATTCTGAAGAAAAAATCTCCAGGGAACATAGGTTCGAAAACGCATATTTTTCTGTCTGACAGCCATTTTGTGTTTTTTAAGAAGAAAACTATGTTTCAAGAACGGTTGAAGATAATGTAATAAATTTGTTTACTTTATTTTAAACTAACATTTTTTAATAGTTAAAAAAAATAACGATACTCTTCGATGACAAATTTCAAAATGGCGGTCGTTTCAAGTTTTCAATCTTAAATAACATAGGAATTATTAGATTTATCAAATTTTGTTGTATTATAAAAATTATGAAGCATTTTTTTGTGAAAAAAACGACCCCTTAGTCATAAAAATCCGACAATAAACAAAAGAGTTATTGCAAAATGTAGTTCTAAACCTATATGACGGCATCTTGTGTTTTTTATTGTCGTGATTCACTTGGTAACTAGATTAATTTATTAATTTAATCAAAATGTGCAAATATTAACAATTTTAATCAGAAACCATGATAAAAAACAAGATGGTCGCCATATTGGTTTAGGCCTACTTTTTGCAATAACTCTGTTGTTTGTCGACTCCGATTTTTACGACTAAGGTGTCGTTTTGTTAAAAAAAAATGCTTCATAATTTTTTATAATCGACACAATTTGATAAATCTGATAATTCCTAAAATATTTAAGATTGAAAAATTGAAACGACTGCCATTTTGAAATTTGTCAACGAAGAGTATGGTTATTTCTTTCCCGATTAAAAAGTTTAGTTTAAAATAAATACAAAATTTTATTGCGTTATCTCCAACCGTTCTTAAAAAATAATTTTTTTCTTAAAAAACAAAATGGCGGACAGACAGAAAAATATCTGTTTTCGGACCTGTGTTCACTGGTCATTTTTTCTTCAGTATGTAGAATCACTTCCTAGAGTGTGGCCTCACCTTTAAGGGACACTCAGATATACATAGATTTTGCCCTAATTTGTACGGCTTCGGTAAAATTATGCCAAACTATAATTGTTAGGACACAAATGAAGGGTACATTTAGTGGTCTTATATGAAATCAGGTCTGAAAAATGGGAAAAAATGGCCCCGTATGTGTATTTTTAGTAGTTTTCAAGAAATTTGAGGAACAAGACAAAAGATTGGGATCGATAAACACACTATTTCATGTTAGTCATAAAATAACTTCGTTAAATGAGCAAGAAACATACAACAGTTTAAAAAAAAACTCGTAGAGAATTTTATTCTAAGTAAAATAGTATAAATACAAACGTAAGAATTTCAAGTTTATAAAGAAATAAAATGTAGCAGATTTTAAATAGATATTAAACAAAATAAGATGTTCAATATTACAAAACAAAAGAATGAAATATTTTAGAAAAATAAACAATCAACATTAAAAAAAGAATTAAAATTAAATAAAACATCTTAAAAGAGTAAATTTTGTTTAAATTTGTTTGAAATAATTTCATAAGTTGGCAATACTAACAGCTGATTTCAACTTTCAATTCTTTTATTTTGTATTCATGTACTGCTGAACGGCAAGAACAAATCCTGTGAGGAAGAAGAAAACGCAAAACTCAGCACGTTGAATGAAAGCCTGTGGTGGCATCAATTATTGTTATATATAAATATATATATATATATATATATATATACAGAATGAGCAACATAAAAAACCGAACCCATAATGAAACCGCTACCCAACACTATTTGTGAAAGACTCTTACATAACTAGCGCTACTAATGGATATATATGTTACTACGATTGTTGCTGCCGTTTGTCATGTGGTTAATTGTCATTGCCAGTATATGTTTTGTTGTAGTGCAGTTATGTTTGTGTAAAATGCCTTATTTAATTCAGGAGAGGATAGCTATAGTTGAGGCGCCTATATGCGTTCTGGATCGTTTGAAGAATCACGTCAAGTATTCGTAGAAAAATCTCCGAATACCTGTATCCCAGCAAAGTAGCACAAGTAGTAGCATACACGATTTAGTTAAAAAATGGCGTACAATAGGTTCGGTTTCAAATGCAAAACGAAATAGGTAACCTTCCGTTAGGATTCCACAGGCCATTGCCAATATTGAATGGAGAATTACTGCCAGTCAAAAAAATCTCTACACAAGTTATCCCAAAAATTTGGTGTTAAATACACATCTTGTCGTAAAATTCTTCAAGGATTAAAACTAAAATCATACCGCGTTAAAACTGAAGGAGACAGACAACGAGCTGTCAACCCACCGGGTTGGTCTAGTGGTTAACGCGTCTTCCCAAATCAGCTGATGTGGAAGTCGAGAGTTACAGCGTTGAAGTCCTAGTAAAGCCAGTTATTTTTACACGGATTTGAATACTAGATCGTGGATACCGGTGTTCTTTGGTGGTTGGGTTTCAATTACCACACGTCTCAGGAATGGTCGAACTGAGAATGTACAAGACTACACTTCATTTACACTCATACATATCATCCTCTGAAGAATTATCTAAACGGTAGTTACCGGAGGCTAAACAGGAAAAAAGAAAGACAACGAGCTGTCAATTTACTTGCGATTTTTTTATTTGGAGCTGCTCAAAGGAAAGAGTTTACGCATCTAATCCTCATAATGTTGATGAACTGAAGCTGAACATTGAAGGAGAAATCAACAGTTTTGCGTCAGACAACTGTCAATATGATCAATCGAGCACAGCACAAAAGTGCATCGATGCCCAGGGTGGTTATTTTGAACATCTTTGTAAACAACATAAAGTAAACAAATGCAACATTTAAATTATGTTTTATGTTTTTCTTATTTAATTTATCCGTATCTTTCATAAAATTTGACCGATTCTGCAGAGCGGTTACGTTACGGGTTCGGTTTATGTTGCTCATTCTGTACATAAAACACCATTTTCTTTTATCAAAATAAAAAAAAATTATCATCCTTGTGATTGAAAGATTCATTAAAATCGGTTCAGCCGTTCTAGATTTAAATATACATAAAAAATCAAACACTATTTGAAAATACTATCATATCGTCTTGGAATAGTCGAAAAAAAAGTCACTCCTGACGTTAAATAAAAATAAATTTACATTAGTAAAATCTTTCGGATTTTTTTGTTTTCATTTTTTCCTTATGAGTTTTTTCTTTATTAACCGATTCACTAATAAAGTATTTCTGTTATTATTTGTGTAAAATTTTATTTTCTAAGTAATAATGGTATTTATTTTTGTTATGATTATTAATATGATGTTACTTCTAATATTACTTTGGTATTTTTTTTTTAACTATTATTATTGGATTTTATGATTACTTTATATAAAATAATACCAGTCAGTTATACATTAGCACGATAGTTTTAAATTACATCTATGAACATAAATATTAAAGCATGCGTAACGTATTAAATAAACTTAATTATTATATGGATATTGTTATCAAAAAAGAAATTTTTTTTTCACAACTTAATAAATTAATTAAGCCTTTTTGTATTTATAATAGTGTAAAGGGATATCATGTAAACTTATAATAATTAAACTTTACTGTGTTATCCGGAGAAAAAGAGAGAGAGAGAGATATCAACTCATATTATTAACTTATCTCCCATTATAATATAATTTCTTTTTTGTACCACCTTTAAAGAAGAGAAAATGCTGACATTGTATTTGGATGATATAGTATTCTTTGTAGAAATTATTAATATTTTTTACGATTTTAATTATTTTAGAATTCTGATATTATATTAATCGTTTTCGGAGTTATATAATTTTTTTTGTTTTTATTTTTAATTAAGTAAGATGGATTTCTTCAAAAGTAATGAATTATTTTATGAGTTTTTGCGGTTAGGCCAACTGCAGACAACACAAATTATAATTTCTTCTGATTTTCTTTTTCTCCCATTACGAGTATTCTTTCATTCTATCCGTGGGTTTGATCACTCTCTACCCCGACATTCACTTTGGTGTAATTCTTTTCCATGTTCACCAATTCGAATTCAAATTTTGTGTATTTTTGGTCAGAATAGCTTTCTATTTTTCATTACCTGTTCTTGGATCCCCTGAGTTCTATAATTTTTCTTCATTTGTCGTAGATACCCATGTTTGCTCTTTTGTTCCCAGAGTTTAATTAATATTTATTTATTTAGTTCATTCATTCTCTACACATAGCCCAGGAGTCTCAGTTTCCTTCTTCTTATCGCTTTTTCGGTATCCTGTACTTCACACAGTTCTTGGTTGTATTTCAGTCTGTATCCTTCTGTTGTTTTCTTATTATTCTTCCCAGTGTTCTTCTCTTTATTTTTTTTAACGATTCCAGGTTGATAAGCACTTTTACTTTCAAACAGTACCACTGTTTTTTTTTTCATTATTTATGCCTTCGTTTAAAAACAAAATCTAAGGATTAAATTCATTCATAATTGAAAAAGATCTACTTTATACTTTTGAGAGTCTCCTTTCGAGATGTTTAGAACAACAACATTAGTTCCGAACTCGTTCAAACGATCATTTTATATTCTAATAATAGTAGCAATACAATATTGGTCCTTTTTATATATTTTCAAGAATCTTTTTTTTCGTAACGGTCCTAATTTTCCACTGTTTTAAACAGAAAGTGGTATTTTAATTTATTGCTTTACAATACTTGTACAATGGTTTCACTACTTGTTTCTTTATTTTGTTTCTCAAGGCTATGATGTACAAAAACCTCTAACAGTGACTTTCTCTCACTATAATAGTCTTGACTAAGCAGCTACCTCTTTTGGAGAACAAGAGTGTTTTCCACTTACAAGAACGAATAATACTTTCTGTCATGCTTCGCATATTGAACTGCACCATTATATGTGATTATTTAAAGAACTTTTCTCTAATATGCCCCCTTGAATGATATCTTGTTGTTCTTGATTATTAAATACAGACAATCGTTAAAATTATTTTTATTTTTATTTTTATTTTTTTTTATGTACATATGTCAAGTAGTACAGCCTTAATGATTGTAGTTGACTTGAAGTGAGTCAAAAGTAATTACCAAAAATGATAAAGAGTGGTTTTCTCTTACTTTCTTCGTTTACCTAAATATACTGTTGCATATTAACATTTCTAATCTACTGAAAGACAGATGAAATTCAATTCTTCAAATTTTACTTTCATTTTGTTCATCCACTGGACTAGCATATAGTTAACATGATTACTTTCAGAGAAAGCAACAGTGGCTTGTATATGTTAGGCATTTTACAAGTATCATAGTAAAGACTGAAAGACTGGGACTGATTATAAAGGAACAAAAATAATGCACCCGTTCTGTATATATGAAAATTATATTTTTATTTGTATTTCCTATTTCAGTAAGTTTTTTTTTGAAGAAAATAAAATTACTGAAATGTTTATGAAATAGATATAGAAGTTAGGTATATAATACTCCCTTAAATAAACCTTGAGGAATGAACAACCATGATTGCATTTTAAACTCGGTGCCAAAAAAGTTAGTGCAAAAAAAAGAGCAAAACCTTTTCGTTATTTACATATTGTATTAAATAAAGAAAAGAACGTGGTTTAAGACTTTATGACCTTGACCGATTCAGGGACAAACACTTGCTGCTTTGTTGTAAAAGAAGTTCACTATAAGCAAACAGAAGAGAACGAGTAGAAAATACGTCGTAATATTATGTTTGAAGGTCATTCTTTAAGACCTAATCCTTTTTTTTTATCTTAAGGCACGCATCGCTTTATTGTACTTGATATAAGTTATAAATTTAAAGACTATATATATCTTTGATATCAGCTGTATCATCTATTCTTTCTCTCTTTCCTCGTTCCCTCCCCCGATTTTTTTATAACACTCTCTGTCTCTCACTACGTATAGTTCAAGTTCAAGGTGAATTCATGTCAAGGTTATAAATATTTAATGGGTCATTCTTCTATGAATAGTTTAATTTTGAAACCCCTTTTATCTGGATTAAACTGACCAAAAATCTATCTACAGAATATAGATAATCCTACAACAAAAGAAATATTCAATAATCTGATATAGACTTTAAGGTTAATTTCTTATAATTTAATTAGATTCCGATTTATTGATTGTAAAATTAAATAAATTTTTAAATATTAATATACTATTTCTTCATGTTTTTATTTTTATTTTTTTTTTTTTTAGTTTTATATACGAGAAGTAAACAGGTATTCAAATAAAAATCTTGTTACCGAAAAATACCATCTTCGTACGGATTTTTATTGTACTACAAGTACATTAACAATTATAAGCAGTACAAATTTTAAAACCAGTAAACTCATTTTTATTCAAAAACTATAGAATCTAGATTTTTTTATTACATTATTTCAACTCATTAGAAAAAATAATCTATATTAAATTTCTAGAGATAAATCAGTAATCTTTAAGTAATTAAATATATTTTACAGAAAATAATGACCTGAAATTTTTGTCTGAAAATCTAATTAATTTTCGCTTCACAAGCAAGAATCAGCTTGGAAGCAAGATATTATGTAAAAGATGTATTATTTATGAAGTTATTTAATTTAACATTTGTTTTAATATTATGGAGGTTTAAAATAAACGAATTATATTTACAGTAAATGTAAAAATGTATATAATGTTACCTATTTATTAATTAACTATTAATAAGTAATAAATATGTAACATAATTAAACATTTTTTGTTGGTTAACATAAATTTGGAATTTTAATTACTAAAAAAATCTATAAAATACTGTATAAAAAGCCTACTGGAGATATTACATTAAAAAACATCGCCTTCCTTTGCATTTCAATATCGGGATGGAATGGAAAACATATTTAGTAAAATTCTGGGAAATACAGAACCAAGAATATACTGCAACTTGTTTTACGCGTTTCCGGTCCTGTCGGAAAAACACTATTAAATCTGTTTGTGTTTTTATTTAATTTTCTTTTAGTCTACATGTAATTCAGACATATTTTATTTCTTTAATAAGACATTAATGTCTTTAAAATTTTTGATCTTTAAGATTACATCCCCAGTGTTCTATGGATAAACCGTATAAATTCTTCTATACATTCATTTGGCAGCGGTTTTGTTTAACTCTTATTTAAATTCACTGCATAAGTAAAAAATCCTTTTCATAACAAACCTTACCTCGATTTAGTAGAATTAGAAATCTGAAAGAAATACTTAGATTTTTTTTCTTACAGGGATCTCCGTCTATGTACACAGAAATCTATGGAATTTCTGCATCAATAGGGAAGAATTGTATCCCGAATGTCTCCGTGAATTTCGGTTTACAAAAAAAATTTCACATTTTTTTCAAGAACTAGTTTAGTATTTGGGTCAGATACTGGGTACATTATATCATATCCTTAGTGAATTTTCTTTTTTTTTCTTTTTATAACTCAGTTTTAGTGATTTGTTTCCAATCATGCCAAATAAATAACTCTTTCACAATTTTTTTCATCCTGAACGCAAAGCTTCATTGTTTCTCATCTTTCAATTTGATTTTTTTAAATTTACAGGAGACTGAGCCACCTGAGGGTTTTATTCTTAATTTTGTATCTATCTGTTATCTGTCTATTTTGATATATCTATCTGTTATACTCGTAACTAACAAATTTTCAAAACTTTTTTTTGAATTGCGGTTGGCAAAATAAAATTTCGATTTTACTTCCTTGTACGAAGTAAAGGGAGTATTATGATAGCGAAAAATGTCGGTTTTCAGATTTCAACGGAAATATCCATTTTCACCATCCATGAATCCATTTTAACTAGTTTTGGCATGACGTTTGTTCGTACGTATGTATGTATGTACGTACGGTTGTATCTCGCATAACTCAAAAACGATTAACAGTAGGATGTTGAAATTTTGGATCTAGGACTGTTGTAGGATCTAGTTGTGCATCTCCCTTTTTGATTGCAATCGACTAAATCAAGTGTTCAAAAAAGCCCAAAATCCAAAACAATTTGGTTTTTGGAATTTTTCTTAACTGTAGTAATAAGCCCTCATTGAGAGATTTTCGACGATATATCATAAGTGGTATTTATTTTAATTGGTTCCAGAGTTATGGCCAAATAAAATTTTAATTAATTAAATATTTGGATCTTTAAAGGAGAAGGCGGTTCAAATCAGACTTCATCTCCTTTTTTTTAACTTTTTTTTAATTTAAATATATTGATTTATTAATAATTATTAACCTCTGTAAAAAAATTTACGATAAATAATAATTCAATAACAATAAAAAAAAATGAAAAGATATCAGAAGTTATTAATGAAATAAAATTTTATGTACTTTTCAAATTAAAAAAAAAATGTGTATATGTAATTTAATAGGCGTACAAGGAAGTCATGTGAGTTCACATCAGATTTTGTTATTTTATCTTGTCATACCCAATCAAAGAAATTTTCATAATTTCTATAATATAATCTATATTTCTATAACATCTAAAGAAAAATTATGATGGATGCGTCCCCAATAATTCTTATTTCTCATTAACCATAATAACTTTTTTTTAGTTTTAATTTTATGTATTGTTTTCATCCAATGGCATAAATGATGCTTAGCTAGAGACTTTCTCTATATTCTTGTACTTTACTCAAAAATTATATTTTTGAGCGAAAAAAGTTTTTAGATTTTAGTTATTCTAAGGTTGATGGTGTAGTCTAATTTGATCAACAGTTTTGAAAACGGTTAGACAAAACAAGAACAAAAACTTCCTGTTATTTTTCGTTCTGCTTCCTCCTGCTTCTCAAGTATATACCTGAGATTTATAACACTCCGTATCCCCTTAGGGAAGATTACTTCGAATTTTTATCTTTTTTTTTTAATTTCGGATTGTGAGGAGTCAAAAAATTCCTTATAATTTTTGCGTTTTGAGATCTCCTTATAGATTAAAACACAGTGAGCCAGTCGGTCAGACATGTGCCTTTACATTATAACCATTAAACGACTTAGCATTTTCTTTAAATACTCAGTACTCGTTTTACTGCACCATTGTTGATAATGCTCTTTGTAATACTTTTAAATAATTCTATCTTTAAAAATATCAGCTATTCTTTCACTTTTAACTTGGTCACATATATTCGGTTACGTAATCCGAAGCTCTTAGCATTAATATGCGTCTTAAAAGAGAAATTATATTCAGAAAGTAAGATAATAAAATAGCAAGTTATATTTTTTTCTTAAGAGAAATGAAGAAGTTTCTTGTTCTGGAATTTTAAGAAATCGTAATGTGCCGTTTAAATAAATAAAAAAATATTTATTTTAAATTGAATAACGTTAAAGTAGATATCTATATAAATAACCACATATCATGTTATATTTTACAGTAAACCAATTTCGATAATTTTTTTCTTGCAAAAAGAAAATATCTAATTCAAACATTAAAATATTAAATAAAAGTTATGTAATAATCTAACGATAATGAAAAACAATTCGTTACATTTTTTAACACTTTTATAACTTTTTTTTGTTATTGCAATAAGCATTTTACATTTTTGCGTGAAAATTTAGGGTTTGTTAAATGTAAAATAAAAATATTTTCGTACATTCTATAGAACCTTAGCTCACGATCCAGTAGTACATCCGGTAGTACAATTATGTAATTTCTTTTCATTCGTTTTCGTTTGTTTTTTTGTTTTTTTTTATCAAGATGCGGGTTTTTTTATCAGTAATATTTATTAAACAAATGGCTTTTTTCATAAGGTCAATGTTTTTTTTGTTTTTTTTATGAGCCTACCCAGATTTTATATTAAAATATTATTTAATTAAAAAAAAAAGATAATTTTCATTTTATTCGTTTTTACTATTTGAAATCTGAGCATAATTAATGATTATATATCGTTTTTAGTCATTTATTTTTAATTTACCACCGAATTTGTATTGATGAAATTTAAGATTAATTTAAAGAAAATGATTTTTGTATTACTTTTCGCGCTCTTTTTAAAAATTAAACTGTATCTTTTTATCATTTATAATGTAAAAATTTCTTCTTGAATCATTCAAAGTAGTTAGTTTTTAAATAAGGGAAATATTCGTTGTAAAAAAATATGTATATATTCTCTTCTGTTATCTTTAACAATGTTTGTACAAACATATTTTAAGTTAATAAGATTTACCATACGATTTTTACCTACTATTCAAAGAAAAGTACGCTATTATTTTCGGTCGCAGATTTTCTTTACGTTTTGAAATATGAGGAGTATGAAAATATCATTCACTTAAATTGTGCTTTCCTTATATATTTATTTATTTATAGGCCTATATATAAAAATTTGTGGCTCGAAAATGTACAAAATTACTGGATCAATTACATTGAAATTTAAATATCATGTAGTAGTTTTTCTGAAGTTGTGCATTTAAAAATTGTGTGAAAATTGGCTGAGTAATTCTTGAGTTACGTTCAATTTAAGGTCGGGAAACGTTGAACAGGTTAAGTTAGAAGTGTGACTCGTTATGATGTTGCAAGTTAGAACGTTGATGTTCTTTATCTGAGGTACCTACGGTTTAAAGTCAGTTATTTTTACACGGATTTGAATACTAGATCGTAGATACCGGAGTTCTTTGGTGGTTGGGTTTCAATAAACCACACATTTCAGGAATGGTCGAACTGAGACTGTACAAGACTACACTTCATTTGCACTCATACATATCATCCTCATTCATCCTCTAAAGTATTATTTGAACGGTAATTACCGGAGGCTAAACAGGAAAAAGAAAAGAAAGGTACCTACTGTTAGCAACATTTTTCAGCGTATTCAAGTAGCGTTATCACTTTGAGGATCATGATGTCTTGGTATATGTTTGAACGAGGCAAAAGAAAACAAAATAAAATAACGAAAATTCGATCTTCTTGCGCAGAACTGCGCAAGTATTTTTGTTATCTTAGTATTATTAGCATAGATATTTAGTTTTAAAAGGATCTATTTTGCGTTCGATGAGTTCAAAATATTAAAATTAAGATAATTATTGTTAATACTTTTTGTTTTTAATAAATAATCCCCCCCAAGAGAACCAGATTTCTTCAATATGTTCCCCTAGACATAATTTACAATATGTTTTTTTTAATATAATTCCTGCAGCTTGCAGCTTTGTATTAAAATATAAAATTATTAAAAATAGATTTATTATTATCCAATTTCTTGATTTAGATCGAACGCTTAGCTCTTTTGATAGCTACAATCATCAGAATTGTTTTCTAATGCTATTACTCATTGTTTATATACCTCTTAATACACTTCAAATTTGATAAAAATGAATAAAACGCTTTGTAGATAATGGATAGCGAAAACATTAACTACTCTATGCTAATAAAAAAGAGGAAATTTAATACCTAACAAATTAATTTTTAATAATTTCATCTGCATGAACATTTAAGAAAAAAAAGATTTAAGTTTGCATCTTTCATGTTAATTTCTTCGCTTGAATGCCTTTGTGCTCCCATCGATCTTTCCGTTACATTTTTGCTAAGAAAAATCAAATCCTGCAACGACAGAAGACATGATGATACGCTGTGTGAACGTAATAGTAAAATTAAGAAATTATCTGCTCTTGTCTTTTACTCTCATCCCTTCCGTCTTATTATATTCCCTTTTTTAAAATCAATTGTTTCCGTTACCGCATATTCCCTTTTCCTTAATAAAAGAAGAGAGAAAATAAATGAAAGAGCCGTCTTGAATGTTAATGGTGATTTTTGGTCTACGTGACTAGAGCAACGTCGTCAGCCTATGAAACAGAAATGGGTTGAGTACTGTTTATATTACACCGTAAAAAAAAAACTTACAGAACAAGTGTGTGAACATGCTGTGTAACACGTGCATTCATACACGTCGTTCACATGTTCATATATACTTGTGTAAAGACACACCTCATTTAAATAAGCATTAATTTAGTAAATTTATCAAACGAAATGTTTAAATTTTACAAACTATTATAAATATGTTTAACTACTATTATAAATTATTATTTTTATTTATCAAGCATAATTTCATATTTTAAAACGTTTGTACACTTTTACAGCGATTTTTTTAAGTCGATTTTATTCTTTAATTTAGTTTAAATCTATTAAAAAGTATGCAATTGAATGAAAAAAAGTGTGTGCGCGCGCGCACGTATATTTGCGTGTATTTGAGTACACTCTTAAAGTTTCATCATTTATTTGTAAAATAGGTGCTGAAAAAAGTGTACGTCTAAAAAAATTTCCATTCTTTTCACTTTCATTTTTGAAGTCGGCAAAAAATCAAAAACAGCTATCAACAAGTTAATAACATTTAAAGAAAAAATTGAACTTAAAGAAGAAATTAAAAAGCATTTACACGACTGCTCAAATAGGAATGTAATGTACGTGTATTTAGGGTGAATGTATGTATGTATGTATTTATGTTTATTCCACCGTAAGCAGCAGCTCAACTGCTGAACCGATTTAAATATATGACTCCTTGTTGGAATTCTTACGTTACCGGGATTGTCGTAGGCTATATATATATATATATATATATATATATGTGTGTGTGTGTGTGTGTGTGTGTGTGTGTGTGTGTGTGTGTGTGTGTGTGTGTGTGTGTGTGTGTGTGTGTGTGTGTGTAAATAAATTTAAAGATTTTTTTTTAAATTATACCACATACAAATACAGTAAGTACTACAAACAAAATTGTCACCCGCACGCAGTTTGATTATATATTAAAGAGCAATGTTTGTCAGCAATGTTTTTTTTTTTTTTTTTTTGGTAGTCGTGTTTTTTTTCAGTTTTGTTGAAATATTCTTTTTTTTATACTTTAAACTACGAGGCTCGCCTGATAAATTTTGTACATATATGCGTAACATGGGAACGAAAAGATATTCTTGAATGAAATAAAAAATGAATAAAAGTAAGATACGAGTACCTTAGCTACAAAATGCAGTATTTATTTTTTCAATATAATCCCCTTTTACACTGATACACTTTTCCCAATGTGTGACAAGTTTTTCCATTCCGTCACTGAAAAATTCTGGCGGTCTTTCTCGAATCCAAGTGGTCAGAACTTCCTTCACCTCATCGTCAGTGGTGTAATGATTACCTTTGAGATAATCTTGAAATGAGGGAAGAAGTGGAAATCGCACGGAGCCAAATCCGGCGAGTATGGCGGTTGCGGAATAGGCTCAAACTTCTGTTTGCGGAGAGAGAGTTTGCGCGGTACCCATCGTGCACAGATTTTACGGTAACCCAAATTCTAGATAATATGGTCTACTCGTTCTTTAAATATGCCTAACTGAATAGCGATGTGTTGCTGGCTGATTCGCCGGTCACTTTGAAGCAAATCGTCTACCTCCTTTCGATGTTTCTCGTCAGTTACAGAAACTGGTCCTCCGCTGTGAGGTGCGTCCTCAATTGTCGCTTTACCAGCTTCATATTCGCAAAATTTCAACGCCCACCGATCCACATACTCCTGTCAACAGTTTCAATACCGTAAATCGCTTTTAAACGATGAAATATATTCGTAGGAGTCACATTTTCTGCTGTTAAAAATTCGATTACTGCGCGCTATTTAACCGTGTTGACATATTGGCCTTATTCGACTCCATTTTAATTGCTACTGAATCAAACCGGTAAATGGATTACCGCAGATTTGTAGAGGGGGATTTTAGCTATCATGTGCTCCCGCCTCCAACTCGATAGTACCTTTTGTCTCCATGTAGCACGCTAGTGTGCAAAATCTATCAGCCGACCCTCGTGTATAGATTGACCCACAAAAATTGCAGGTCTATAAAGTAAGAAATTGAATGGAAAAAAAATGGCATAAAGAGATTAATACTAGGTTTTATAAAATGAAGAGGTTTTATAGTATGCAAAATATAGCATTGTTACTTTTTGACCTCAATTTTTTTTAAATATTTTCTTAAATTTTGGCGTAAAAATTACATTGAATATTAGAATTACATTACGCTACAAGTAATAATGATAAAAAAATGAAAAGTTTTTCGAAATGTCTATATAGATAGTATAATTTTTTATTTTAGAAATCTTCTAATATTGCCTATCTGTTGTTAGTATCTGGAAGAAATTCAGCAATAGGACCACTAGATCTTTAGAATTTAACAATTTAGAACTTTCTTTACCAAAATAACACAAAACGTTATCAAAATCAGTCCTTTTTACGAAAATTTTAAGTTATTAAAATAATTAAATACCAGTAGCTTTCAAAACCGTCTTTTTTGGAAGTCTGTTAATAATTAAGTTTGTATAGAAAAAAAAACAACAGTTTTATTTCAAACTAAATTTTATAATTATAATAAATTAATATAAAAAGACTAATATCCATTTAGGTTCATTTACTTTTAATTTTTTTTAAAAATATACCTATATATTATTCTTTCAAAAAAATCCGACAAATTAGTCTAACCAACTCTATCGTGATATTTTTAAAGATTTGGCAACAAAAAATTAGAATATTTTAGTTTATAATCGGAAATTGTATTTTTGTTTTTGAGTCGTTAGTTATTATTTGTATTAAATTTGAAAGTAAAAATTATAATCTGTGGGCGGGAAAAGTTTTATTAAATATTTTTAATAGCTGTTTAATTGCATTTTGTTGTATTTTTTTTATACACCAACATACACTCACAATTTTTTATGCAAATTAGGAATGTTTTAATCATATTACATTAATTTGATATCATTTTATTTATTTTATAGGGAAATTTTGTTTTAACAAAGTTATACCGAGCATACATTTTCTAGTTCAATGACTTTTAAAATCTGTTAACAAAACCTGTAAATTAAAAATAATATTACGTTTATTATACCTTTAAAATTTGATAACTTATTTTTATGCATTTAATACTTTTTAATTATCCCCTATTTTCGATAGATTTCCTTACATTAGATAATTATATTTTAATCTTAGTTTGTTTTATTAATTTATAGATTGAACAAAACATTTTCATCAGGATATTTCTATGGACTCTTGTCCCGGGAATGTTTTGCTCGAGGCTGTACACCATGTAATCCGTATTTGACTTAATTGGTTAAAATACCTACTACGCTTGTACTTATTAATTTCATCTCAAAAATTAAAATTAAGTAATTCAAACATTCTGATATGAATTTAATAAGATTTTTAACTCGTGGTAAATTTAAGATAAAGTCGTTATTTTTTTTACGAGTTATGTCGTTTTTCTGAATTACTGTTAATAAAAATAGTATTCCTCTAGTTTATGCTGTGAAATTTATGTATTCCATGTTAGATAATAAATTTTCATTATACATTCAAATTGATTTTTTCTGCAACATAGTCAAATCATATTATTTACTTCGAAATATCTTAATAAAATGCTAATTTATCATCATTGTTTAAAAAATATTTACGCATATATATTTTTCTCACTCGAAATATAACTGTTACAAAACTTATTTCTTCAGTATAAATAAATATATTTATAAAAAAATATATTTATATTTATAAAATATATAATATATTATATATATAATATTTATAATATATTTATAAAATATATTTATTTTTTTCCTTTCTTTTTAATTTTCATTTTATATTTACAATGTGAATAAATTTTATTTTTATTTATTTTCAGATACAAGTCTTGCAGTAAGAATTTAATAAAATATAAATCATGTCAGTGGTCATTTTTGCTGTGCTATCAACGCTACCAATTTTGGTATTTGCACGTGTACCGAACTTTCGACATGTATTCTTTGATAGCCAGGTAAGTTAAAGATATGGTCTTTTTTCTTTGCTTAATATACTTATGGTAAAAGATTTTAGATAAGTAATACTGATATTAAAAAAGTGCGTTATTTTAAAACAAAATTAAAAATTTTCCTATAAGAATATATATATATATTTTTTTTAATTATTTTTTTTATTTTTTATAGTAGTAAGTTATGGAAGATCACAAGTTTTTTTAGTTTTATTTCATACTTTAAATAGATGTAATATTGCTAATTGTTTGGGTAGTATTATTCATTAATGTGAATAACATTTATGTTGCTCGTATAGTAAAATTATTGATTGTCTTATTAGGTGATAAATTCTTTAATTGATTTACATCCGTAACAAAATCAAACCGTACTGTTTCTCTTTGAAGATCCTTATACATACTGTTATAAAATGCTAAACTTGTCATCATTATTTAATATTTATAACATATATTTCGGTTTAAATTTAATTTTACATCTTGGAACCAACTTCAAAAAGTTTAAATTAGTTTTCAGAAAAGTTATAACGGATTATAAGATTACTGTTTATTACTTGCAACTCTGAATCATGTTGATCGATAAAATTAATAGGCCTAAATTAAATATTCTTACTTTTTCACGCCTTATATTTATGAATATCCAACCTTAAGGGGTAACAATGTTAACTAACGGATAACAGACATAATTTCCCAGAAAAAAGTACAATTTTAACCTTATATATATAACTTTTCTCCTTTTACGTGATTTTGTAATGCTTTTCTTACCATTTTTTAGTAAATTCTCTGACCATTTTGTTTAGTTAAATTAAAAGATTTTATTATAGAAAATAGTAAAACTAATTTTTAAAAACGTTGAGTTTTCTGTATCCACGTTTACCATGTATATTATATCAAGTAAGAAAATAGTTTCAATTAACACCTTATAAAATTTTAATTTGTTCCAATTTTGTTTGTTTAATAAATTTATATACTTACTTTATTATGAATTATTTCATACAATATTATAATATTTATATATTAATTTATAAATTTCAATTACTGTTCCTTTTTTATTATTATTAATTCATTTTCTAACACTGCTTTGAGAAAGGTGTACTCAGAAATTTTCCTCTGATAGTTTCAAGTAATTCCTTTTTTATCCAGTAGCACATCTACTCATTTCTTAAGTGATCTATGTACTTTATGGTTATGTACAAGAATTAATCTCAATTTTTTTTTTTTAATACATATTTTTTTAATCTTTGATATCTGTGAAAATTATAACTTAAGAGAATTTATGTGTTTTCAGTTTCATAAATTTACGGTACGTGTATATACATTTTGAAGATCAATTATGTTCATTGATCAATTGAATTCATTAATTTATCCAAAAAATATGTCAATTTTTTTCTTAATTTTTCTTAATTTTTTTTTATTATTTTTATTTCTATTGCATTACTAGGCATTTTTTCTACGCACGCACACACACACACACACACACACACACACACACACACACACACACACACACACACACACACACACACACACACACACACACACATATATATATATATATATATATAAACAAAATTGGAAATTTTGTTTCATTTAATACATAATTATATCTGCCACAAATTAATGATTTTTTTTTAATAAACTTTGAAATTCGTATGTTTGTTGTTTGTATTTAGTTTCTGTGAACTTTATTCATACCATTTTACTTATAATCAAGTTTTCTATGCGTTTTGTATACTTGTGGTGTTTATTACTCATTTTACAAAGTTATTTTACACTAAACATAAAATATTGTGTTTTTTGACTCCAGTCTTCTATCTTTTATTCTAGATTTCTGGAAAACTATTAAAAATACAGTTTTGGAACTAAATTTTTCCAATTTTTTTAGGTCATATTTCATATAAAACCACTAAATTACTAAATTTAATTTCAGGAGTTACTTTCTTGAAAATAGTATAACTCTATGTATTACTTGGTCTTTCTATCTAAAAAGATTGTTAAATTATTAATAAGTTATCATTAACTATCAGGAGATAAAATATATTATTTGACGGTTTAAATATTCTGCCAAAAAATGTGACAATACTGCATATTTTTTTAATGTATTTATACCCAACATACCGCATGTTTATTCTTCCAGCCTAGATAGTAACCTAATTTGTAAAATTAGAGAAGTAAAATGAGTTAATCAAGGAAAGCTAGATTTAACCAGAAAGTTGGATTTTTTTTTTAAAGGAAAGATAATATAAGCCTTACTTCCATTTTCAAGCATCATTTAACAGTAAATCAGGGGTGACCCAAAAAGAATTGATGATACACACAATAAAGAAATACAAGATGTGATGGTTTTTTTTTTCAAAGCACAATTTAATTTCTTATTTATTCTTTAATTTGATGTTTCTTCTTTCATTTATTTTTAACGTTTTTTTTTTTTTTTTTTTATTGTAATTACTTTTACGGTAATTTAAAAGTGTGTGTATCTCTCTCTCTCTCTCTCTCTCTCTCTCTCTCTCTCTCTCTCTCTCTCTCTCTCTCTGTGTGTGTGTGTTTGCGCACGCGTTTATTTATAAAAATAAATAATACTTATGTAATTTTTATTACTGACAGATGTTTCTTTTTGTTTTATTTCAGAATGCCATTCCAGCCTCAGACAAATCAGATGGTGAGTTTTAAAATATGCATTATCATTCTTTGTGAATTTACATATATCACTTAATTTACTGGTTTAATCTTTTTTCTTATATAAAAATTCTGTGAGTTATTTTTAAATTCATTTTATTAATCATATTTGGTACAATATAATTTATTAACTTTTTAACTTTATTAAATACTTTTTTATAATTAAATCTCTTAATATTTTCATTCTTCTCCAATAGGAAAAAAATTTGATGTGGACATGACATGACTTCCTTGTACGCCACCTATTAAATTACATACACACATTTTTTTTTTTAATGAAAAGTATATAAAGTTTTATTTCATTATTAACTTCTGATATTTTTTCACATTTTTTTTATTTTTATTATTATTATTGAATTATTATTTATTGTAATCTTTTTTTAACTATCACAGGTTAATAATTATTAATAAATCAATATATTTATATTAGAAAAAAAAGTTAAAAATAAAAAGGAGATGAAGTCTGATTTCAGTCGCTATGCCTTCCCCTTGTAACAACCCAAATATTTCATTAATTAAAATTTTATTTGGGTATAACTCTGGAACCAATAAGTCCCACTTATTATATATCTTTGAAAAGCTCTCAATGAAGGCGGCTTATTAATGCAGTTAAGAAAAAGTCCAAAATCCACATTTTTTGGGATTTAAGTTTTTTGGGGACATTTTTGGTCCAGTTGATTGCAATCAAAAGCAGAGATGCCCAACTAGATATTACAACAGTCCTAAATCCAAAATTTCAACATCCCACGACTAATCGTTTTTGAGTAATGTGAGATACATACGTACGTACATACAGACGTCACGTCGAAACTAGTCAAAATGGATTCAGGGATGGTGAAAATGGATGTTTCCGTTGAAATCTGAAAACCAAAATTTTTCACGATCACGATACTTCCTTTATTTGCAATGTTATATTCAACTCAGTGAAAAGTAGGAAAAATCACTTCACTGTTTACTTTTCCTGGTATGCTTGACATTGAATGTTTTGTGTTCTTGAGAATTTCTATGTATATTCAAGAGTGACTTAGATCTCATGTCAGGTTGCCTTTACTTTACCATCTATGTCAATTAACTGAGAATTAAATAAGTATTAACAAAATAGATATAAACTAATATGTTCATAATCTTTTTAATCTTAAATTTCCCAAAAATTAAAATATTAACTGTTTTCTTGTAATAGTTATTGATTTAATTTAGATTATTTTTACAAAATAGACCTGTACTTTCGTTTTTATTAAAAATTATCTTTTTCTATCATATAATTGTGAAAATGAAAAGAATTTTTTTCTAGAGAAAATGCAAAAAGTAACATCTCTGTCCCTACAAAACGTTTCATAAAACTTTTTTTCATTATGCATCCATTTTAATTATATTCCCTTTCATTATTGTATCCTTGACCTCTTTTTCGGTTTTACTGACATGATGAGTTGTTAAACGAGTTGTATAAGTACTCCTTGAATTGGAATTGAAAAAGTAAAAATTTCTCTAGTTTTTAACAAAATATTTCAAAAAATACTGTTATGAGTATTTTGTTTTATATAAAAATAACTGATATTAATGATCACAAAGAAAATAATTTTGTTTAATTTTATTTTATGGCCTGTTTCACTAAATGTATTGACATTAATATTCTTACACACCATGTGACCAATATTATAAAAAACATTTTACAGAATTTTTATTTGTTTTATTTTACTTAAAAATAGGGTACACCATTGTACAACATATTATGTTTTTAAAATTATTAATTAATGTTCTTAACAGAAAATTTTTGTCATGCCACATGATGGAACAGGGTGTAATTGATTTTCCCCCATATTTATACATTGCAAATTGTATTTTTATTTTAGATGATAAAGTTAATTTTATGATTATTAAATTAATGCTATAATATTGTACTTTTTATTTTTATTTACAATAAAAATAATTTTTTTTTTCTTAGAAGTACAAAAAGATTTTCCATTCCGTGAGTGGGTAAAAGTTTCACAAAATGCACCAAGAGTGGTTCATGTAGCTACAGGTGACAGAGTAGAATTTGAATGCGAGACATTTGGTAGTCCTAGTCCTACAGTACAATGGAGTCGGGGACCACGGCCACAACCTCCAGTAAGTATTCTAAGAAATATACAATTTTAAATACCTATAAAATTTAATTTTTTTTTATTTTAAGATTATATTCATCGCAATAGCACTGTTCAATTACAGTTTGAACAATCCGTTCATACAAACATAGGTCAGTCAATTCTGAGGGAAAATACCATTATTTAAACACCTAATAACCAAAATGTATTAGTAGTATGAATATTAAATTGACAGAATACCTTTGACAGAACTTGATCCAGGGTCTACAGAATAAAAAATATTTTAATGCCAATTAATCATTAATAATGCCCAACTTCTAATACAGAATGAAGTATCATACTTAAAACATTCAGAATGTCCAGGGTTTTAATCCTAATCATGCTAGACCTTCTCTGCATGGTACAAAATGACTAGCTACATTCCAGTGCAAAAGACTAGAGATTCTGAGATGAATTAAATATCTCAGAAAAAAAAGCTACTTGGTTAACCTTACGAATTTGTAAAAAGCATACCTAGTGTTTATACTTATTAGATAACATCTGCACTAAACAAAAATCAAATCAATAGAGTTTAAATTATATATATTGTCCTTAGCTTAAAGACTGGTTTGATGTCCTTATGCTGCCACCAGTTGTTATACAAAGCTATAGCACATTAGAAATATTTACTGATTCTATTGTTAATTGTCTTATTTCTTTTCTCCTCAAAATTGCATACTGGTTAAATAAAAATATACTCTATAAAACTGATATAACCTAATCCTCTAACTAATAAGCATTAATGAGTTTTACTCATTTCTGGAGGGTATATATATATATATATATATATATATATAAGTTATAATATTAGAAATTAGTTTGGCATTTTTCATAATAAATTCTGAACCAACTGGTTTATACAACAAATTTACTTTTATTAAGAGATTATCTTATCTGTCATTTTTATAAATCATTTAAATTAAAAGTAAAGAAAATATTGGTAAAGAGTTCAAATTTCATCAGTTGTCAGTGAAAAATCTAAGACTTTCCTGAACATTCTTATTGTAATTATTACTGTTTTCTCAATTATTAATTCATTTCTAAAAAGTGTATTATCTCTAACTTAACTAATGCTACACATAAGTTGATATGATTAATTTATTTCCTATTTTGGCAGATTTTGACATATTTTTTTCTTTTTCAATTTTTAAAAAGTTAAGTTTCTGCGTTTTTCAGGTCTTACACTTGATTTAGAAAATTGATATTTATATATTTTATTCATTTTAATAAACTTTACATTAAAGCGTTTGAACTAGTTTGATAGCTTACACCATTAATGCGTAATGATTATTACAGATTTTTATTTTTGTGACTCGAACCCAACAGCTGATCGCAGTCATTTGCATTATTTCTGTAATCCTCTAATGAAGTTTAATCTGAATCTGAAATTAAAATCAAAGTTACATACTTGCATAACTGTTCATTGAAAAGGAATTGAACTCCTGCTTATTAATACTTTAATCCAAATTCTTCATTTTCTTTTCTTTTGAAATTACTTCTTTCTTTGGTTAAAGAAAAATTTCAATAAAATAGATTTGGAAGTTATCAGTGGATAAACAAACACTAATTAGAATGCAAAAAAGATGGTATAAGTTAGTATAAATCAGTCATATAGCATTCCAAGAAACAGCACTAAAAAGTTCAGAAATTTTATATGCACTTATAATTTTTCTGTTTTTATGGACACACACACACACATACACACACACACACACACACACACACACACACACACACACACACACCACATACACATGCGTGCTTTTGTGTGTGTATATATATATATATATATGTGTGTGTGTGTGTGTGTGTGTGTGTGTGTGTGTGTGTGTGTGTGTGTGTGTGCATGTGCATTATATATATGTATATATAGATTCGTTTAAAAGCAGCTTTAGTTAATAAAATGGTTTTTTAATCATCATTATGTCTTTATTTTTCAGAAAAGAAAATGATTTACTTTAGAGCTTAACTCATGGTAAAAATAATGATAAAATATATGTAGCAAATTTTACGATGGGATAATAAACAAAAGTTTAAAAGTACTTTTTTCCTGCTATTACTGTTAGGAAACTTTATTTTACTTTATACTTTAATTTCATGATTTTTTCTTTGTTAAATTTATGCAGTATTTTTTCTTTTTTATTAGATTTTCTTTTAATATAAAAAAGTTAAAATAAAAACCAACAAATAAAGACATAACCCATAATATTCATGTAATATTGTGTTTTTTTAATATAATATTACACAAAGGCTTTTTTATTTATGGTTTATTAAGATGCATGTGGATATTTACTTCCATGATAAGTTATACTTTCAGAATAAGTTTATCACAACATTATACTTTAAAAATATTTTTTCAATAAAATCTTCATTACAAAAACACTAACTAGGAGAACTGTACTTATAGATTTATAGGTTGTGATTCCTTTCCTCTTTAAAGCTCTATATTATTTGATTATGTGTCATAGAATATGCCTAAATCTAATAAATGATGGTTTATTTAAAATTAACACAGTTTGGTTTTTATGGTAACAATCTATTTTCTGTTGTTTCTTTTCTTCATATATCTTTTATCTATTTTTCTGTGATCTTCTGGGTTTAGGCAGCAATTTGGCATGACTCAATACGCTTTCTGATATCAAATTATCAGAGGTCAGTAATTCTGTTCTTATACTGAACTTAAAAACATAATTCATCTGCAAAGATTATAGCTCAGGATGAAAGTCTAAAATTATTTTGTTCCTCTGGTTTCTAGAAGTGCATTAAGTTTTTTCTTAATATTTTATTTTTTTTTATTTTAGGTGTATGAGGAGAACAATAATGTTGCTGGAATGGGACTTGGTAAAACTATTTCAAGGCTTGTTATAGATTGTGTGTTACCATATCATCAAGATATATATACATGTCTCGCCAGCACCGGTACAGAAACAGCTGCTTCTCACACAACAACACTTCTTGTTCATGTTCATGGTATGTATATTGATTAAATTACAATATAACAATAAATTAATATAACTTAATTATATTACATACATTTTTGTAATATTATAATATTAGTAGTATTTTAGTAATATTATAATTTTAAAAAGTAAATTATAAATGCACGTAACAAATATTCCTTTAGAATGGAGAAAAGTTGCAAAGTAATAATCAAAATAAAGCATAGTTTTAATTTTATTTCTCTTTTAAATAATTATCGTGTAGGAACTCCAAGAGGGATCAGACTAAAAAGTTTAATCAAGTTCAATAGTTAAATACATCTGCAAGCTATATAATTCCAAAGATGAGTAAAAATATTTGAAGATGAATTCTGAACCTGTTTTCTATTGACTTACATATATCTTACGGAACAGCAAAGATACTACTTTAGTGGTAGCTAGTTAAAATGGTTATCATTGCACAACCTAATCTGGCACTTCTCTATATGAATCACCCATCTGCAAGCTGCCCCTAATCATGCTGATGACAAAAATTGTTGAGATGAGTCCTTAAAGAGAATATTTTAATAGTGAATACATTTTAGAGAGAGATCTATCTTATCTTACTGTTATTGTCTATTGCTCTCCACCACTCTTCCCAGTAAATAGTATAGAAGTACAGCCTTTAAAGGCGGTATCTATGTGAACAAATAGTCCTCTTTATTCAGACCAGTTCAACAACTTTTATTTGTATCCTTAGATTGCATAATAGGCCCTTGTAGCTGCAGTGCTGCCAGCTGATATATTGGACATGGAAGTAGTTCTGGAGCTATATAAAAAAACAAACACAAATGAATGATATAATTAAAGAACTACATCAATCACCACCTCATTTGTTTGTTATGATGTAACTTCTCCATTTCTCCAGTTTTGTTTCTAACATGCCTCAGTTTCTTCCAGATAACCTTAACACATATTTTTAACTTCATAATTTAGGATGTAAATTGACTTCACATAGTGTATTGTTAATGAAAGACTATTCACAACAATTTCAGGAAATTTCTGAATTTTGTTTAAGAATCTATACTTAAAACACTTTCCTTCTAATATTATTTTAGTTTTGTACCCTTCCTTAACATACAGGAAAAAATAACGATGAAACTATGATAATCATTTTTTTACATGTAGTCACTTATCAAAGCATTATTGTTTTATTTGAGAAGGTCCCACAGCAGTGATTATTTTTATTCTTAATTTTTTGACACAGAATTTGACTAGAAACTCTGTTAGACAAAACTAATTACATAACCATTGAACAGCAACATTATCCATCTATGGTGAGAAAGCTAGTTTCCTTAGAAAAATTATTACGCTAAATACTGAAAAAAATAAATTATTGATAGCACAAGTTCTAATTCCAGAACATATGAAGTACGAATGAGGAAGTAAATGAGAATTGTAGTTGAACTTTTTTTTTTTACTCAAAATTCTATTTCCACCACTAAGAGCATTAAGAATATTACTTGTCTTCTTTTTTCTTTTTTTTTTATAAAAACAAAATAAATTTTATTATTATAAATATATTAATTATATTATTGAAATTAATCTTTTTAAGATCCATATTAGTCCTCTGTATTAAAAAATAATATTTTAAATTCTGTTAATATAAACCACCTAGTACAAAATAATGAGGTAAGACATATCTTACCTTAATTTTATCTTATTTTAATGATTGAAATAATCACGTCATGATTGAAGTAATATGCATGTTAATTTTTAATATACAGTTCAGTTAAATATTTCAATCATGACTGAGGATGCAGGATCCCACAAAAGTACTTTCATGATAAAATTAAGGTAAGATTTTGTCTTATCCCAGTATTTTGTAGTAGGTGATTTATATAATATAATTTAAAATATACTACCCTACTAAAGGGTATTGTATGTGTGTCTATCTGTGTGTGTGTCCATCCCCCTTAACTTAGCATTGGAATGTTCTGATCATTAATGGAAAGTCCCGATTCTTTCATACATGTCTCGTGGTGGTCAGGTGTATACTTGTTAAATAATAAATAAAATGAGTTTTTGATTGAAAATAAATCTATTAACAAAGCGGGTTACTTAGTCAATTCCTTTTTTTCTATAGAGATCCCATTTTAATACAAAATATATTGTTTTTATCCTACAACAAATTCTACAGGATGAATTCATTAATATACGAAACACCATTAAGAATACTATATAAAAATAAGTTGTAATACATTTTGTTCACCATATCTCTTTTGTTGATATCTAATACATAAATGGTTTGCAAAAAACATCAGCTCAACATAAATATGTTTAGGCATAGAGTTGTATGTAGAAAATAATGTCTTGTATTGAAATATAAAAAGAAACTTCATGTAGTAGGAAAATGATTAAATGAAAATTTAAGAAAATGATCAAATGAAAATTTAAGCTTGACAGAATGTGTTTTGATTTAATTTTTTGCATCGAGTTGAAGATAAAATTGTCCATAGAGTTCCACATAAAGTCATAGTTGCTTCTAAATAATCTTTTTTTTGAAAAAAAGAATGATCACTAATCTATATATATAAAAAAGGAGTTGATTTTTTTGAAATGCAAGATTAAGGACCCCTTAGGTATACAAATCTAATTCGGCAAAAAGTTTCTATTTATTGCAAGGATGGTTTTTATGTTTTTGTTTTATACTCTCGATTATCCGGTTATCTGTACATTATCTTACTCCGAAATTCAGTTATATCTACAAGACGGTATGACCAATTTTAAAAATTCAAACTGCTTATTTTTTACCATGTTGAGTGCCAATGTTTGCATAAAAAAATATGTATGCTGGATCATCTGGTTATTCGGTTATCCATTACTTTTCCTAAATTTACTTATAACTCTGGAACAGTACGACCGATTTAAAAAATTCAAACAGCGTATTTGCTAGCACTACAAGGGCTAACGTTTGCATACAAAAAATATACTCTCGATGATCCAGTTATCAGGTCATTCTCTTATTCCAAAATTCAGTTATATATCTCCAGAACGGTATGTCCAATTTCAAAACTTCAAACAATGTATTTGATAGCAGTACAAGAGCTAATGTTAAAACTATGATAGAAATAAGAAATCAAATTTAATAATTAAAGTACAAGAAAAACAAATAGTAAAAATCTTTTAATTACAGTCATTTTTCATAAGGCACAGTTAATGTGAGGCATGCAAAATGATACATGTCTTGAAAAAATTTTCAAGACTATAAAAACAACGCACATTTGGCTGTACCTAATGGGTTGTGTGGAAAGCAGTTAGAATTATTTAGTAAAATTTTAGTGAATTTTATAACTAAAGTTAAAGTTATGTATTTTTACACGACTACAATAAATAAATCAGTTTTCAAAACCTGAATCTCCTTTTACCCAAAGAACACCCAGGCTGTGAAGCCCGGTGAAGCTGGTCTGAGCAGCTAGTAAATATACTAATATGTTCATTAAATTTATTAAGATACATATATATTAATTTTTTTTATACATGTAATACTTTTTTTAGGTAATAATCTGACAAATGTATTAACAAAATGCCAAGAAAATAAGCCACGAATTATTAATTGGAGTCCAATTATTATGGAAACAATTGGAAATGATGTCACATTACCTTGCAGTGCAAAAGGAATTTCATCACCTCAATTATACTGGATTGATAAAGATGAGAAACTTATTAATAATGAACCAGATTCAAGATATAAGGTAAAAACTTTCTCATTTTATCATTTGAAGAAAGTAATAAGAAAACATATATTAAAAAAGAATTTTTGTTTTTATGCTGTTATGTTACTCTAGATGAATGTTATGCAATTTGCAGTTGTTTATCTCTTAGAATAATCTAGGTAACCACACAGTGCAAAGTGTGCCAGTCCTTCTAGTGTTAGTATATCTTTGACTTTTTTATTTGATTATGGTCCTGGCATTTTTAACCTTTAATACTATTTCAAGGATATAACAAATGTATTATAAAATTTATTACTGTAAGGGATGCATTTTATCATCTTTACAGAAATCATGAAGCTATTGAAATATATATTTTATTACTGTAGTGTGTTTTAAATATTCTAACAAATAAAATGAAAGGAACATTTCTATCTTATACATGTAACACTCTTAGAGGCACTGTAAAATTTCTCAGCATTTTGGAATATATACCTATATAGTAAAGTGCATTAGATATGATAAAAAAATACTTAAATACGAAAATATTCAGAAAGTAAATCATTTAATTCGTTCATTTAAATTACAATATTAATATTACATTAGTAATTAATTACCAATAAATAATTAAGTACTTGTTTAGTTCAGAATCAGTAGGCCAGTAAAACGTAATGAAAGTATCATGTTGAAAAGGATCATTTCAATACACTTTTTAGTATGGGATTTTATTTTTAATTAATCACTGTCACTGTCAATGTCTGTAGAAGAGTTACCAGTAGTCTCCACATCGCTCTGCCAAAGGTGATCGTCTTCACTACCATCAAGTTCATTAGATATTCCGCATTTTTTAAAACTTTTCCTTACTAATTCCGTGAAATACCTTCCCAAGCATCTTTTATCCAAACAGAAATCTGGTTAAAATCTGGGCTTTTGATTCTTCCTGTAGGTGTGAGAAAGAAATTTTCATGAGCCATATATTTACTGTACAGTTGTTTTAATGCAGATTTTAGCGGTTTATTAATGCAGACATCTAGTGGTTGCAATAAAGATGTCAATCTGCCTGTAATTATTATTGGTCGGTAATACACTTTTTTAAAATGTCTTTCACTTTATCAGTCATATGCCCCCAATAACTATCCATTACTAGCATACCGGTATTTTTTTTATTAAGTAAATCTCCTGATCACTTTTGCCATACACACCTGATCCAATCTAAAATTAAGGTTTCGTCCATCCAACCTGATTCCTGTGCTCTGATAATAACTCCATTTACCTTACGGTAGGAAGAGTTTTTCTTTTAAAAACAGTGTACGGAGATAATTTCGATCCATTAGAAGTAATGCAAAGCATAACACTACACCTTTGTTTTTCATTACCACCAGTGCGAATTGTAACACTTTTTTCACCTTTTTTGTTAATGGCTTTGTAAAATGGCATTTCAAAATATACAGGGGTTTGATCAGCGTTTCCTATTTGAGAAAGCAAATAGCCTTTATCTTTTCTAAGATTTATTATGTATTTTTGAAAATGTAATATTTTTTGTTCATAAGCGTCTGGAAGTCGTTGAGAAATGGTCGACTTTCGTGTTATTGACAAATCATTTCGTGCAAAAAATTGTGTTATCCATCCATTGCTTTAAAATCAACTTTATTCAATGATTTAGCGATTTCACGAGCATATGATTGACACATTTCTGTCGTGACAGCATAACCGCATTTCCTTTTTTCCATAACAGTCATACAATTTTTTTTCTGTCTGTGTATTTTGGTTTTAACCCATGAAAAGCCCTTTTATTACCAGTGCCTTTCACCAGAAGTTGTTTCTTCTTACGCCAGTCTCGAATGCAACTTTCATCTACGTCAAATTTTCTTCCTGCCGCCTGATTTCCAATTTTTTCAGCCTCTTCTATAACGTGCAGTTTTTCATTTACTGTAAAAGATTGTAGACGCTGTTCTTTTGTACTCATTTTAATGCCGTAATTAAAATAAATCAACATATTAAACTTTACAAGATAAACTAAACAGATAAAATGCACATAGCCGTCCACATATACAAACAGTACAATGACTATGGCAAATAGACAAAATGACGATGGGTAACTGATACTGTAACTGTAGTGTCATTAGAACCGGATGCAGCCAATACAGAATGAATCAGTTTTATAAAAATACTGTAACTTCGTTCCTATCAATAATTTGAATAGGATGTTAATAATTAAGGATGTATTCTGTATAAGCAGCATCCGGTATTGATAAATGAAAGCCTAATGTAACTATATGTGATTGAATTTAGGTACTTCTAAGAAAACGTTTACTTTACATAAATTATCCTGGCTAAAGGCTATGTTTCAAGTAAGCCCCCGCACCCTTATTTTTTCTCTCCAATTCCATGAAAAAAGTGTGGGGGGCACTCAAATAAATACGGTAATTTAAAATAAATTAAAATTAAATCATCATAAAGGCAGAAAAAAAATAATTTTGTACTGAAAAATACAAAAATAAGAAATTCAGAATAGATTTAGAATAAATAAATAAACAAAATTATAATAATCATTAAAAAAATTATTTTTTTTATTTTTATGTAAAAAAAGTTTTGCCTTTTTATGTATTGCATTACATGATTTATAAATTAGAATTTTAATTATTTTAACAGGTATTGGAATCAGGTGATTTAGTTATAACAAAGTTACGTTGGAGTGATATGGGAGGATATTCATGTGTTGCTCAAAGTTCAGCTGGACGTGATTCCGAGACAACATTCCTGTATCCAATGGATGATGGTAAGTAAATTTATGTAGTTTTTATATTGTAATAATAATAATTTGTAGATTATATAATTTATTGATTTTGTAAAATACTTCCTTTTTTAACTGTTATATAATAATTACATGATAAATTGAACTTATAGAGGCAGAAATCAAAATAGTGAAAAAATTTCTTAATTGTTCCAAAAAAGCTTTGTTTCACTAAATACAGATTATTTGTAATTTCAATGATGTAATTTCGGAGAATTTATTTATACTCTATGTCCACAGTTTTAAAATATGTATATCTTCAGGTTTTATAATCTATCAGTATTTTTCATTTATTTATTTGAAATTTTTATTTACATCATACTACATAATATTATTAATTGTATTAACAAACGAAATCTCCAGAATAATCTCTGCAGTAAGTTATGGAATACAATGAATGCTTAGAATGATCTTAGAGGAGGGTCATATGCCAACCACACATAGTGATTATATTGTATTGACTTCTATGTAGTCATTGTTAGCAGTATTTGGCTGTACTTAACCTGTAGGTTTAATTTTTTTTTAAATATATACGTTTTTAATCCTTGATCTTGTATAATTATAATTTTTACAGTTACTGTAAATAATGTTTCATTTTTTGAAAAAATAAATAACAACTTAACCTTAATTCAAAATTATAGATTAGCTTAGTTATTTGCATGGGACTGAATATTTATTACAGCTTAAATTTATTGATTCTCAGACATTTACATTATATTGTTTGTTATATTTACTTTAAAGTACCCTTACATAATCTGATGGAGGTAGGTATTACCTCCAGTTAGATAACTGAGCAAGTACAGAATTTAATAACCTTGAACCATTATCCCTCTTTTGGAAACAATATTAGTCACCAGTAATTGTAATTAGAAGCCTATTAATGAAATCGAAGAAAATGAGATATTTTTTCTTCCCTTTTTTATTTTTAGTGACATTAATTAATAGCAACCTTTTCCTCATTCATTTTAATAATCTTAATTTCAAAGTAACACTTTGTTTTTCATCATTTCCAAGTCTATTTAAGATTGATACTTATTAATTGTGTTTTAAATGTTTGAAAAACAAGTTCATGAATCATGATCTGTCAAGTTTCTAAAATGCTTAAAAAACTATTTTCTAAGTCAAAAGAATTCTATTATTCTTTTATTTTTTAGAAATAACATAAAATATTATATCAGTAATTGTAACCCATACTTCCTCTTATTTCCACCTGTAATTTTTATACATTTATACTTTTTTTATTCTCAATGTGTATGTTGCAATCTGTTCAACTAGTAAACAATAAGCATCCCCCATATGACCCAATGAGATAAGGATGTTATGTATGACATGTAAATGAGGTGCAGTCTTGTATAACATTTATATGAACACAAAAATGTTTTTCACAAAAAAAAAACAAATAAAGTGTAATAAAAGTTATTAATAACAATAACAATAGCTCTATATGTTTAGTAGATTTTACAGAGCAAGAAAAAGGAATTATGAATTTGGTTTTATAGGCAACTCTAGACTGATAAGATGATATATTTGTCATCATTAAAATGCAAAATATTGTTCAAACAATTGATTGTATTTGAGTAGAGAATTTTTAAAACATGTAACAACCATTTTTAAAAAAGAAGGACATTTTGATTGGGCAACCAAGACAAATATGTAAAAAATATCAGTGTGTCCTCTATCACAAGTATACATATATATGTTATACTGTTTTCTATGATAAATATATATAATTATGAAGAATATTTGATCAGTGGTTCTGTGTTTACAATATATTTACAAATTATTTTAATCATAGAATTTTGTATTTATATTATTTATAAATAACTAAATAAAATTATGTTACAGAGTGAACTACTTAATATGGATTTTATCTCAACTACAAAAAAATTACGGCGCCTGGAACTTAAATTAGAAAAAAGCTTATTTTGTGTCCTCTAGTCAGATGATATAGTTGTTAGGTTAAAAATAAATTGATTAATTATAATTACTTAATTAAATAAAATTGCTTAATTAATTATTTATAAGTAAATAAATGAATGAAACTTGAACAAAATATGAGCCACAAAGTGCCAACAAATTTAATTAAATACATAAATATGTATTATATTATTTATTATTAATTTAATATAATTATTATTATTATTATTATTAATATTATTATTATTATTATTTTTATTATTATTTATAACTTATCATTAAAATGATAAATAGATATTATGTACATTTATTTCATATTATTTATTTGTATTCGTACATTATATTAATTTTTCTTCATGAAATATTAACAAATATTCAAAAATGAAAAATTAATTAAATATTACAAGTACAAAAATATTTTGTAGATTAGAAAATAAAGGTTAATAATGGACTCTTTAAAATAATATTATGATTTTTTTATTATAATTCTTTTTTAGTACAACTATTTTTTTTTTTACTTCAGAAGACTTTTTAGATGTAATTATAATAATTAATTAATTATTATAATGTATTATTTTTTGTACTGAAATGTATTATTAAATTTAGGTATTGTATGTGTAAAAAAAAATTCATTATATTATGTATTTTTGTTGTTGTTATACATTGTTTATTTTATATTTATTTTTTTTTTTTATAATTTATATTGATGTAATTATAACTTCCTATGTTTCATGATTGCATGACAATAAAAGAAAAATGATTGGTGCAACATTAAATAAGTGTTATTTTCTATTTAAAATAATTTTCTGAAATTTCTTTAAACATTTCTTTGTTTGTGTTTTTTTTTTTTATTACTACACTGCTGCTAATAATTTAATTTATAATGAATATGTTATTTTTATAGCAGAATTCATGGACTATTGTACATAGGAAGCTATTTTGGGTTGCTGTTTTTTCCATCTTTATGAAAAAACAAAAACTCATGCAGAAACAACATGAATACAATAGCAATCTATAAAATAAATAGTTATTGATTTCTCCTTCAAAAAAGCTATATTTATTACAATGTTAATCTACATCCTCCATGAGTACACCACTAGATTCTTAGGGGTGATATACTAATGTGGTGGCATGTTTCTTTAGACTGGCTATACTGAAATTCCTAATTTCTACAACTGATTAAGAAAGTTATATCTAAATTTAAATCACGCTCCTTAATAAAGTGAGGAAACTGTTAAATGCATATGAACATAGCCCAGCATTCATGAAGATTCCAAGTAAGGTTTTTTTAGGGAATGTTACACAGTGCCCACTTACCATATCCACACTTAATAACACAAAGAGAGTATTGAAATTGTACACAGATCATGGTAGTAGTAGTGGTAGTGGTATCACAACACTAGTAGTAGTAGTAGAGGTGGTGGTAGTGGTGGTGGTAGTAGTAGTAGTAGTAGTAGTAGTAGTAGTAGTAGTAGTAGTAGTGTGACTACAGTGTAGCACACTATTGTCAAATCCAGGAGCTCATAAACAAAACAATTCTTTTCAAAGCTCTCCTATTAAGTTTGATGCCAGCCTGCCTCAGCCACTAATGCTGACAATCTAATAAACCGCTGATTTAATAAACAGAATTTTACAAGACTACAGAACTTTATGTCACCCTCCATTTACAATTGATACCCAAGATGGGGAAAGACTATGAATCGAAATTTAACACTAACAATACATGAAACTCTTGAGAAAGAGTTTTACACTTAAATAGACAAATTTTCTAATAATGCATATCACAAATTCATTCCTACAAGATATTGTCAATAAGAAGAGAGCAAGCAATTATAAGAAGGAATTTTTCGTGGGCCCAGTTTTGAAGATCTTCAAGGCTTTACCCATATACTTGAAGGACCAGCTGACAAACAACAACATTCCTTACAGATAGTGGCCATCCTTTGCTCCTTACCAACTCAAAGGCAAAACAATCCATTCAGTTGTCTATTTCAAAGGCCTGTAACTGACTTGGAAGGAATTCTACAACCACTTTAACCAATATTTCAGGAACCCTTGATGCTCTATAGAATTGATAATAAAACATTTTGGCCATAAGCAGAAAAGTAGCTGTAAAAATATGTTTATTGCAAAGAATAAAATTGTTCCATTTTTGATGACATTGAAACAGAAATATTGATCAAGCAGAAAACAATATTTGACATAGCAAAAAAAATATTTAGGTGTCCACCTCAGACTTTCAAATGATGCACCAAGAAATAAAGGTTATAATATAATGTAATAAAGGTTTATACTTACCAAGGTAAGTATAAAGGTTATAAAAGGGTATTAATTCAGATGAAAAAGAGGTGTGTAATGCAGGAACAGGTTGAAAGTAAGCCTTAACAATGTATCATTGTACTGTTTATCAATACTTACAGCTCTGCTATGATCATCATCATCAAGAAGAATTTTACTGAATTTTTTACATAAACTATCGCTTCCTGAAGAGTGTAGTGGTAGATGCCAAGTCACCACTGGCACTGAACTATGAGGTATTGGCGGCTTAACCCTGCCCTACGATAGAATGTGATGATAGTGAATTCAATGAAAAGAACATTACACATCAATGCTCCTCGTCATATTTTATTTACTGTTTTATTGAAGCAAGAAAAAGTCTTTAATGGCTTTTCCTCACCATGTATTTACAATTTTAAAGATGTAAGTTTTCATTGTCTATTAATAAAAGTTGTCTAATTGTGGATAGCACTTGTAAACATACTTCAAAAGTGGCTGTACTGGATCTTTTTTACATATTGTTCCCTGACAGCATTCATAAACATAAGGACCACCACACTAAAACAAAAAATTAAATTCATCAAAAATATTTTAAATCTATAGCAAAACAAAAACATATTACAGTGTTCACTTCACATTCATAGCTTGCATCTGAATTCATGTGATGTATAAGAGGATAGCTAGCACTTTTTTTAATTGCATGGTTGTATTGTTACATAATCAGTTGTATTTAATAGCTATGAATTATTCATACTCACTTTTTTGGTACCTTTTATTTTCTTACTGTCTTCTGAGTATTTTTTTTACTGCTTTTTCAATCTAAGTAAAAGTCACTTCAACACACAGACAGCTGATCACAGACATGTGTATGTCATGAAATTCTATACTGAGGTTGACTATGGTTTCAGTAAGCTGTCAGGTCTCTCTTTTTCTGTTTAGCCTCCGGATCCACCATAAGGTATTACTTCAGAAGATGAATGAGGATGATATGTATGAATGTAAATGAAGTGTAGTCTTGTACAGGCTCAGGACGACCATTCCTGAGATGCGTGGTTAATTAAAACCCAACCACCAAAGAACACCTGTATCTAAGATCTAGAATTCAAATCTGTGAATAGTCAAAACCTAGAATAGTGAATAGTGAATAGTGAATAGTGAATAGTCACAATCTAGAAGTCAAAACCTTGAATAAGCTGATTTGCGATGTCAAATTAACCACTAGACCAGCCCAGTGGGCTGAGCAGTCAGATCTAGTGAGGTTTAATATCACCTACAGGATTGACCTATAATAAATCTATTAAATAGAATCTGTACATGTTAGCATACCTCATATTACAATGAGAAGTGGTAGTGTAGTTTTCATTTTATTTTTAAACCAATCTACATCCCCAAATACATCTAACACTTGTTTCTAAAACTTTATAAATTGCAACCATTTTACGAGTATCTTATATTGTACTGTAAGTAAAAATAACAGAAATTGCTATTTATGACTTTAGCTAAATGAGTAATTAAGGAATTACTTAATTACAACAATTTTTTTCAGAACTGATATTTTATATGTAGTATGTTCAACTTATAAAAATTATTCCAGCAATGGTAGCAGCATTACATTGCTTTTAAAATAAGGAAAACAATTCAACCCAAAATAAACCTCTTAAGCTTTGGATATTCTTCTTTGTGGGTTGCCTAACTCCCCAACCATTTCACTATGTCAAGAAAACTGCATTCACGGTATGTGTTATATCTTTTTGTTATTCAGTTATTTTTTTTTTCACCTGGTATATTTTATTTATGAAAAATAAAATTTTAATTACATAAGAAAGAAACTGAGCTCAAAACATTAAATCTACCTCTAGTGGATTTTAGGATTTTGGGATTTTAGAATTTTGGAATTTTGGAAATTTTTTACCCTTTTATAAACAGAAGAGGATCCAAATAGAAACCTAAAAATTTAACTTGTTATATATCTATCACTATGTAGCTTCATCAAACCAATTTTCATTATCTGAGTTTTGTCTTCTACTTGTAACAAACTATAATTTAGTTCACAAAATACCTCCTGTATTTTTTACAGAGGCAGTTGAAAGGATAAATAATTAATCATTAATAAATTTTACAAAAAGGAAACCCAATATAAAATTTTGTAAACACCACATTTTACAGATGATTAGTTCTAATTATACATCATAAGCACATACAACTTGCAACCTGTTTCACAAAAGGTATCCAATTAGCTTAAAATATGACTATCCAGTACCAAATGAAGCTAAAATTTAAAAGCTGCTGTCAGGTAAGACATCAAAAGCTTTTAATGATTCACTAAATATGACAGATATGTACAAATAAAATAATAGTTCTCTTTGGATAAGTGCTGCCAGGGAGAAAAACCTCAATATGAAAGCTACTACTTTATTTCTAAATACATCATCAATAATTACCATAAAATCTTCAGATAATTGATAGAATTTAAAAATAATTTTAAAATCTCTATTTTGACTGATAAGATGAGAAATTCTGTAAAATTTAACTGATATTGTAATAATAATAATAATTATTATTATTATTAAAGGGAATAGAATGCTCAGGTCATTAAAAATATACTGATACCAATATGCAGATACCAGCTAAAGAGTATTTTGAGATATTTCCATTATTTAATTTTGGGATCTATAGGAATGGTTTACTGAATACCCTATTACTAGTCTCTTGCTTTAATTCACATTCACCATTTTATTTATTTTTGAACACACTATACTCAAAGACGTCACAAAAATTAGGGAATCAACACATTTTAAGAGGATAATGTACATCTTCATGTAGTTGATATATAGTGTCGTGCAGAGAATGCAACTTATTATCCACTTAAAACTGTATAAGTTGTTACTTATACAACTAAGAGATTAGATTGTTATCTAATTTCTTACTTTACATAACTTAATAAACAATGATTATTTCAACTTTCATTTTTAAATAACAAACTAAACTTATGTCCAATAAAAGAAATATAGTTAATATTATTGTAATTATAGGGCAATATTATAATTTATTAGATTGTACCAGTTTGTATTTTTTTACCTGACTGCGCAGAATTGGGTGAAATATTTTAACTTCTGATAGAAGGTTAGGTATGGTAAAGTTACAAGATAGGATAATGTATTTTAATCCTTTATATTACCTTATGTATGTAGCTCAACTCTAAGATGATTATGCCAATTATTATAAAAAGAGATCAAATAATTCATCATAATTTTAACCAATAGAACAGAATACAAATTTTTTAATTCAGAATAATATTAATTGTTTATCTTTAACTTTAGTACTGACTTCAATATTTTGAAATTTAGATAATTTAGTAAATTTTTTTCCTCTTTTGTGTACATTTTAAAAGAACTATTCATTTTTAAAAAAAATCAATTAATAGTAATTTTTCTTGTCACATGGTACAAATAAAATAATAGTTCTCTTTGGATAAGTGCTGCCAGGGAGAAAAACCTTAATGATAACATTTTTTTTAATAAAATTATTGTATATTGGCCCCACATGACGAATTTACATTACTACTTTCAAACATCACTTGCCTAAGAATACCTATGTTAAGCATTCTAAAAGGATTACTTAAAAACAAAGTAAATACATAGTAATTACTTAAAAACGGTAAATTAATATTCATGATCAGTAACAAATTTCAGTAAATAGGTTCTTACCTGTAATTAATTGTTTACTGAAAATGCTGTCTCTTTTCATTAAACACCACAGAAATATTGAAAAACCTTAATTTATTATATAGAAGAAAAGCCATTTACCTTTTGCAATATCAATAATCATTAACAGCAATTTTTAATTACAGTATGTAAAAAGAAACTAGTGCCATTCCTTAAGATAATGTGATTCTGATCTAAAACCATTTATCTGTAGGCTGTTTTACACAAGCATATGATTTATTGGACCCTGAACAAGATGGTCAGTTAATCCCCTTATAATTTACTGGTTACATAACACCTGAAACTTCTCAGAAATTAGTATTTTGGAAAATAAAGGGTCATGCTTAACAAAATGGATCACCCAAAGATCACCAAAGTCAAACACTGAGTATAGTTCTATAAATAGGAATGGTAACTGCAAGCAATTCGTACTTAGTGCAGAGTAACCATATGAAAGGCTAAGCTGACATTCAGCCAGCCTCCATGGCACAAATGGTAGTGTCTTGGCCCTTCAACTGAAGGTCCTGAGTTCAAATCCCAGTCATTTTCACATGCTACAAAAATTGTCATTCATCTCATCCTCTAAAGTAATTCCTAACGGTGGGGTCCCAGAGGTTAAAAAAAAAGCTGACATCCAGCATGCAGTGAAGAAATGAGAATGAAACAAGTTATAGTTGAAAAACTGGCTCTTGTGGAATGCACATATATTGCCAGTAGTGCTGATAATGCATGAGCCAAATATAGAAAATAAAATTAGTTGGTGATGAATGATACCCATCTCTGAAATGTTGCACCCATCTGCCTCAAATCCACTATGAAATCTTCAAAATATTACTGCAGATATACAGTGAAGATGTTCTTTTACAACTGTTCACATTTTGGTGGTTATACAGTTTCAGGAGAATTAGTTTTAATCACACAACTGGGCATTCCAAGCATTCCAGTCACAGACCTGAAATCACTCTCATCTCTGACGAAAGAGACCAAAATTATTTGGTTGACTGGAAAGCTAATGATGATTTTCTTCTTTGACCAATGTAAGTAGTGGGTGTATCCTTTAAGTAAAAGGTATTGAGATGTTAGAGGTATTTCAGAAATTATGAGAGGAGCTGAAAACATTGCCTAATAACATTTAAAATTTGACTTTATGACAAAGTCATATTTCACAGTTTCTAACAAAAAATAAAAAAAGTATGAATTCCAAAAGAAACATTTTCACTAGAAAATTCATAGTAGTTTTACCAAGGTATGATAACATTTTTTGACTAATTACATAGAATTTATATTATGTTATCCATAATTTTGATTTACAGAAGTTGAAAGCATGAGATATTAACTAAACTACCTAAAATTAAAATTGTGAAGCAACTAAATCTATCATAAGTGATTGATGGGAGTCACTGAGATCACAATGAGGTCACTAAAACACATGAATTAATGTTGTGTACTGTGAAGTGGTATCCTTGTGTTTTAATGTGTACATCAGTTAATTATCTGATGATGTTAACTGATGTTAGATTCAAAATCTAACACACTATGATATATCCAGCATAAAACAGCCTTCAATGTTATAAAAAAATGGCTGTATAGCCTGTTGTTAAACAACATAATACTAATGAAAAACATTATGCATAATTAGGGGAAGGGGGTAATGGAAAATAATGGTTAACATCAGTGCAACTGATTTTCTTCCCCCCTAAAAGCATATAATCAAATAATTTTTTTTAACTATTTGAGAAAAAAAATTAAATATATTGTTAGTCATTAAAAGTACAAAAAAATCTTACCAAACTGTCAACATCTAAACACCTATGCAACGTAGTATTAATAATATAATAAGCATTTATATCTGTTATTATTAACACCAATAGACAAGATAATAGAATCAGTTTCGACAATATAGTAGATATCATACTGTACCTCTAATTTAAACAATTTTTGCAAAAACCTAGGTCAATATTCAAAACAATATTTTTATTGGTTTAAGTAAATACATTAATAATACAAAAATAAGTTTAACTTCATCATTTTATACTCTCTAATTTCATAAAAATTGATTACAATTACCCATGAACTTCATATAATTTTATTATTAGCATAAAACTAGCATATTTTATTTTTATTGTCTTACTTTTTTATCTTGATTTTTTTTTTATAAAACTGCAATAAATGTGTGTATTTATCTAAATAAAATAACCTACCATAGTAGTCTTTTGTGTGTGTGTGTGTGTGTGAGCATGTTAAATATGTTTTCATTTGAACAGCAAACAAATTGATAATATTATGCTGCTTGAGCAAACAATTTTTTTTTATTATCAACATGGTACATTAAGATTGCTTTTTTCATGTAAATTTTAACATTTATTATTAATTATTTATGGATGATATCTTTTTATTACAGTAAATAATAATTATTACACTATTATTAGTCATTATTTATTTTTTATTACAGAAAAACTTCATCCACTATTAACAAACTGAACCAGTACTTGTCAGATGCCACTAATCATTATTAATCATATATGCCTTATCATTAAAAAATCATATAATCTATTTATTGTCAATATTTATTCAAGTTACCTTCAATACATCTTTTTTAAAAATTTTGGAATTGACAACACTATTGCCTTACTCCTCTTCCTAAGTTAAACAATTCAATTTATGGATCGCCTATTTCCATATTTGTTTTCTGATTCAAATTCATTTCTTTAATATGAATATTCTATTCATTCTAAGAATATAATATCAATATTATATTCTTATAAGATTCATATTACATGAAAAAATCTATTAAAGAAGAATTGTTATCAAAACATTATTCTTATACATTTAACTGTGCAAGCTTACCATATCTAAACTTCTTTTTTAACTAAAGCAAATTCTGATAGCAAGTGAAATAATGCAATTAATGAAAAATTATGGTGTATTTTTCAACAAAATATTTTTTTATTTTTTTGAATGTAACATTTGATAAGCTGTTAAATATAATTTTTCTAAGATTAATTATCTTAATCTTTAATTGTAATTTTAAATTTAAAAAACTAATGTACTCCCAGCCCTAATGTTTTAGGTTATGTGTTATAATTCCACAAAGGTGGCAGGAAGTATGTTATGCTCCAGAATTTCCTATGTACTGAGTTAAGATAGGTATGAGTTGATCTTTTTTAATTTCTGCATATTTGTTTGACAACTAGATAACTAAAGAAATATGTGAAAGATCAACCATTATTCAACGTAACCTGCAATTACAGTCAATGCAGATTAATAGAAAACAATACTTCTTTTTTTTTCATTATATTATTGTGTGTATATATATATATCATTAAATCCTAATAAGTCTTGTTGCAGAGTTCAAACTGATCAGAGGGAATAAAATAAAACTTAACTGTTATTTTAATTTTATATTGCAGATATAATTTTTTTCAGTCATAGAGTTTTATGTATGTCTAGATGTGTAACATTGATAATTTAATGTTTATTTATGACCATAAAAAATGCCAGTGAGTAAATATTTTCAGATATAAGTACAACAAAAAAAAAAATCAGGAGTTGACATATCAGGATTGTAATTTTAAAATCCATCAAGTGGATTTTAAAATTACAAATTTTTTTGGTTAAAAAGACTGGCGTTTATGGAGGAGTCACAGTGATTTAAAATCATGGATTTCATGCAATGTGTTTTTGAATGATGTGAGTACATACAATTACAGTGAAACCACTGTACTAAAATTTTTGCTGATTAGTAAAAAGAAAAAAATCTACTTGGTATGATGCAGTATCTTTAGATGAAGAGCACAATTCATTTTATGAATATTTGCCTTCTGCATAAATCAGAAAACCATTAATTTTTTTTGTTTATTTTTATAAAATTCAGCTAAATTCCAATAAAAAATGTTTAATGTATTAAAGAAAATGTGTATTAATTTTTGTGTGATAGCACTTTATATTAAATCAATGGAAAAGTTTTAGGTTACATTATTTATTGTGCCATTCTCTTCTTATTACTGCATAAACAGTAATCTTTGATTGTTTTTAAGCAAGTTGTTAAATTATTTTTAAATAGGTAGCTGGAAAAATATGCTATGTAACATTTGATTTATAAATATATTTATATGAGTAGGTAGGTGGTTATGAATAGTATCATCACTTGGTAGGTGCAATCTCTTATGTGTTAAAAATAAAATTTTACAGAACCAAACACGCCATTAATTAATTTTAATAACTTTGATTTAGTTCAATATTAATGTTTTGAAGCGTAGTTTTATAGTATTGTAAACATTTTCATACATGTTTAAATATTTTTTTTTTTTTTATTATTATGAACATAAAAAAAATAAACCCACAATTAACATTTTTGTCAGAAAGACGATTTGCTCATATCCTGAATGTCATGTAGGAGATATTTAACAAATTATAATTTATATCTGAATACAAATAACTATTTTAAATTTAATTAAAGCAGAAACATACAACAAATATTAAAAAAATTATTGAAAAAATAAAAAATTAACAAAAAAATTATTTAAAGTAAGAAAACCAAAACTTTATTTTTTCTAAAGATACTGTAACTATCCTACATTAATAAAACACTATTAAAATTAATAATTGTTTTACTTTGTACAACTTTTCTTTTCTGTACGACTCCCACCTAAGATTGTTGTAAAATTAATGGTGATCCTTTTCTTAGTTAGTGAAGCCCTTGTACTTCGGGTTCATTGAAAGGCTGTGGACTCAAGTGTAACATTTTAATATTTTAAGGTTAGGTCTTCTTTGTAGAAAAATACTCCACTCTATTTTGAGATTAGCCTTGAAATATACCTCACCAACTGGAGTGTACTGCAGTTTGTACATTTTATGAATAGTTAAGTCCCTTGATTTTCTTCATTGTCTAATCGATGTAAAATTAGATGTTTGTCCATAATATTTCTTGAAAGACATGTAATCAACTGCATTAGTGTACAGGTGTTTAAAGTGGCATAGTGTAGCAAGAGGGCAGTAGGGGCGGGCCGCCCCGGATGGCACTTTGGGGGGGGGGGGCAAAATTTAACAGTAAATAATAATATCTTATAATCTGAACTAAAAATTTGAACCATTTCTTTTCATATTTTTGTCACACCTACAATTTGGACTAATTACAATGAGCATGGAACTTTTCATTATTTAATTTGTGATGGAACAAGGGAATCCCCTTTCTTTAAGTGAGTGTAGTCATCTCGCACGCTTTAGCAACTGGCAACACAGTCTGTACTAACCAGTTGCCTTGCGGTAATTCTCCATGTTTTATTGTGCTCGGATTGTTCACGATGAATATTCAGCAAAAATTAATTCTTTCATATAAAGAATAGAGTTTAATATTGTCTAATAACAGCTGCAACATCAGTCATCCAATTTACATTGACTCAATTAACCTCAATTCATGATTTTCTTTAAGTGCATGTTGTGATTTGTGATTGTTAGATTATTGAACTTTGTCAAAAAATGTTGTGTAATAATAACTTAATCTTGTCTATACATATCGTAAATGTTGTGTATATATCAAAAAGTGAAAGAATTTTTGTAACAAATGTGTTTATTATATTATAAAACATACATACATGACTTCTTTATTTGTACCCAGTACAATACACAATAACAAATTTATTCTAGCCAAAAAGTGCTTTAGAATTTCTGTAAATTTTTGAGCCTTTTGGATTTAAATACCTAAATAAGGGGGTGGCGAATTTGGCCTATGCCCTGGGTGGCTGAACCCATGCTACGCCACTGGGTGTTTGCTTCTTGTCAAACCCATTTGTACAATGAAATCAGATGATGCACTGGTTGGCAAATTGAAAAAATGTTCTAAAGTACTAGACACTAACTGCTTCCATCATTGTGTGTCCTTTCTATAAAATGAATTGTTCAGTTGCTAGAAATTACTTATAGAAAGATCATTTAAGGCAATTGCCAAGGTTTTATTCCTCTTCTGATTGGTGCACTCATCTGATATCAAAACAATATTTTTTTAATTTTCATAGTCTATTCTACCATACATGTACAAGTTCATACAATTCAACCTTCATGCCATCCATAGAAATTTATATATATTTTTTACATATTATAAAGTTCATGACTTAAAATTTTTGTCTGTAATACATTGATGATGTCATATGTTAGAACTATTACCTCAGAAATGTTCTTGGCAATTTCTTTGATCTTATTTTTCTCTACTCAAATAGCATCCTTTAATCATTCTTCCAATAGTTGTATATTCTTCTTCATTAATAGATCCACCCAGTTTTAAATTCATAAATATCACATAGATCTTTTCAGGATGAGAATAGCTACATATTTCTCTCTTTAAAAACCTTTAAACATCTTTTCATAGGGTGTCATTATCTGTGTCTCTTCACAGAAAAACTGCAGTAATAAAAAATACAGCCAACTTGTTACTTTTACAAATTGAGTGCATTGTAAAAATGTTTTTCCTATCATTTAAGTTATTGTTATAATGCTTTTCATCATGTCAAGTGCATTAACCAAGAAGCCATAGACAGTGTAGCCTAACCTGTACATGAAAACTGATTGAGTGGGTTTGTATTAAAATAAGATTTTCCATTCTTGGAAATTTGGTAATCTGGATGTAAAGGTACTACTTATATTTCATGAAGTTACATTGGTTTCTATGTTTCAAACAATTGCAGTTTAGTTTACTACTTTCATATAGATATTAACAAAAAACTTATTTTGAACTATAAATAATAATACTTTAGTTACTCAGATAGTTAAAAAAATGAATTTTTATGATTTGTGATGTTTGAAGATGAAACCTTCAAAATTAATTATATAACACCTTTTGTTACAGTTGGTCAGTAAAATTTTCACCAAACCATTGATCCCACTAATTGCCTAATTAACTAATATAGAGTGATTGTTAAGTTGCACAACCCAAATTTTTCTATTTTGTAAGAATGTCAGTTAAATTTGTAAAAGATATTTTAATTAGGGTAATTTTTTGTGTAACAGAATATTGTACCATAGCACTGCTAGATCATGCCTTCAGGCAACAGTGGGCGTGACACCGGGCAGTTTGTTTAGTTTGAGCGGCAATGTCTCTCCGAGCAGTAAGTCTCTTTGAAAACTTTCTATCCAGACTGGGCTATCTTACAGAAGTGTTCATAAGGCTACTAAAGTTCTAAAATTACATCCGTTGACCCACCGGGTTGGTCTAGAGGTGAACGCGTCTTCCCAAATCAGCTGATTTGGAAGTCGAGAGTTCCAGCGTTCAAGTCCTAGTAAAGTCAGTTATTTTTACACGGATTTGAATACTATGGATACTGGTGTTCTTTGGTGGTTGGGTTTCAATTAACCATTCCTCTCAGGAATGGTTGAACTGAGATTGTGCAAGACTGCACTTCATTTACTACACTCACACATATCATCCTCATTCATCCTCTGAAGCGTTATCTGAATGGTAATTACCGGAGGCTAAACAGGAAAAAGAAAGAAAAATTACATCCGTATCAGATTAACGTAAGTCATCAGTTCCAAGAACCAGGTAAGGAGAAACGAATGCAATATTGTTGCTGGTTTAGAAATTTCATTCGAAATGACATATCTGTTCTAAACAAGGTTTTTTCAGTGATGAAGCTTGATTTCATCTTAGAGGATATGTTAACAGTCAAAATTTCAGAATATGGTCTTCAGGTAACCCACATATGTTCCATGAACAGCCATTATATTCCCTATCTTTTTTTGGAAACCATCACACAGATGAACGGTATCATGACACAGATGAACGGTATCAAGAAATAATCATTAGTTTATAGCTTTGCTACATGTTGATAAACGTGATTGCTGGCTGCAACAAGACAGAGCAACTGCACACACGGTGAACAGTAGTATGTACACTTTCTTCGATGACTGGATAATTTCTCGTGGTCTATGGCCTGCTCGTTCACCGGTTTATATTAGTTATATAATGTTTTATGAATGGTTTATACTTCAAATTAAACATAGTATCTTAATCTCTAAAAGAAGTAGATGCTGCTCAAACATTTTCCTAACTTCGATTATGTTATTTATTAATCGTAATTCAGAAACACGAAATGTTTCGAATCAGTTTCAATAAACGGTTTACTAACGATTTCCACTCAGTAATAGTAAAAACCTGGACAAGTACGACTGCGTCCAGCAAAGCGCGGTAAAATGTCTAACCCTTCTTGCATTCTGAGATTCAGTGTATTATTGTGATGGTTTTTGTTAGTTTATAGGTCGTAAAAAATTAATTTGAATTATTTATTCTATGAATTGTTACTTTTCTATGAAAAAGAAGTGATGTGTATGGTATATGATTGCGTGAACTGTATAATTATTAGTAATAGACATACATTAAAATGGATATACGACAGTCATTATTTTTAGAATTTCCATGTCGAGTAAAACAGATAGAACAATTGTGTCAGTTGATTGGAGTGGTAAGTTTTTGAATTATTCCTACGCCTAGAAATTACTGCTTTGAATTTGTTTTGGTTCCCAAAATACTATACTAATAATTGAAGTTATAGGTAAAGTTTTTTCTAGAATTTCCTTTTTTAAATTTTATTAATACTATGATTTTAAGACATTTAATAAATTTAAAAATTCATGGAGCCCATAGCCCACCAGATCATAATGTCTGTTGATGTGTGACTACAGATTATTTATGAGTACTACGAGTGTATTTTAGATTTATCTTTCTGGACTTCGCCAATCAACATTACTGTACAGTTGTTTAGAATTACCCCTGTATTAAAATTAACTAAGTAGTTGAAATTTCAGTTTAGTTGTTTTTATGTTGGATCATGCATTAATAAATTTCAATTAAAAAAAATTAAATTTTTTTTAAAAACCACAGTATTTTTTTAAACATTTTCCAGTGCTGAGGAAATATTATCACCATCTTTTTTTACATTTGTTGCTTAATTTTCTGTACATAATTATGTTTAATGCGTAGAATTAATTAATTTATTTAAATTCACTTGAATAGATACAATATGATAATACACATATAATAAAAATTTAAAAATATAGATTTAATGAATCATTTTTTAATAATACACATCTAGCCTGCTCTCAAAAGTAAATATTTAAACCTAGAGTTAGAATAATGATAAACATAAAGTAATAAAAACAATCTTATCAAAATCATAATTTCTAAAATACTGAAATATTAGTATTTAAATTTACCTAAATACCACCCAAAGTAGAAAGGAAATAATTTATAGGAAACCAAAATATATTACAAGTTTAATATAAACACAATATAACTTTATACAACACATACACCAAATAATGAACATTACAGTAAAATATCTTTTATAAAAACATCACTTTTTTTTTTGTTTTCAGTCATTTGACTGGTTTGATGCAGCTCTCCAAGATTCCCTATCTAGTGCTAGTCGTTTCATTTCAGTATACCCTCTACATCCTATATCCCTAACAATTTGTTTTATATATTCCAAACGTGGCCTGCCTACACAATTTTTTCCTTCTACCTGTCCTTCCAATATTAAAGCGACTATTCCAGGATACCTTAGTATGTGGCCTATAAGTCTGTCTCTTCCTTTAACTATATTTTTCCAAATGCTTCTTTCTTCATCTATTTGCCGCAATACCTCTTCATTTGTCACTTTATCCACCCATCTGATTTTTAACATTCTCCTATAGCACCACATTTCAAAAGCTTCTAATCTTTTCTTCTCAGATATTCTGATTGTCCAAGTTTCACTTCCATATAAAGCGACACTCTAAACATATACTTTCAAAAATCTTTTCCTGACATTTAAATTAATTTTTGATGTAAACAAATTATATTTCTTACTGAAGGCTCGTTTCGCTTGTGCTATTCAGCATTTTATATCGCTCCTGATTATGGGAATAAAAACAAAAATATCCAAATTAATATACACTGCTAAAATCATGGTCATTATTTGCAGTAAAATCCTTCAAATATTTCTTTAAGGAGTGAATAGAAACAAAATTACTGAAATCAGTATCAGGCATTAACAATAATTGACTAGCTGAATTATATAAATCTCTCATAAAGAGAACTCTGTTAGCAAAAGGTATACAAATATTAATCATAAATGAATGTCTAGTTATACAGAAATGATTATTAGAATTTAAGTAAATGTTGATGTGTATAAATAAATAATAATACATTTTTAACATATAAATTTTTAAGATTATCATCTTTAAACAAAGAAAGCAAATTACTAGGAAAAATGGTTTAACCAGTCAAATTTTTAAAGGAGTTAATAGTAACTAGTAGCAGCTGGAGTACGTAACGTATTCTCCCAAATCAAAATGCTATATGGGAGTAGTGCCTGAACTAATGCACAATAAGCCATTCTAAGATAGTTATAAGACAAAATATGCCTAAGAATCCTAAACTTGTAATGAAACCTTTTTAACCAGATTATTTATATGGATATTAAACTAAAGATGCAATCTAAATCAGTCCCAAGATACTTAACAGAATTAACAAAAGTTAGCACAATACAATTACAAGTATCATATTAAACTGACAGCAATCAATTTATGTAAAACTATTTTATTATTTATAATTTTCTCCTTTTAGAAAAATAAACTACTTTACTTTTAATTACATTAATACATAAAAATTTTTATTCATCCAATCATTAACAAATTTCAGACTCAGATTAGCCTTCATTATAACATTATCAAAGAACTATCACAAAAAACAATGGCCATGCAAACACTGTTTGTTTTGTTAATGAACAAAACAAACAGTTTTACCCTGAATATTCAAATAGACGCGATACCTTTTTTTTTTTGGTATTGCATGTACCAAGAATAAAATCAGGCCCTGTGGAACCCCAGAAATCATTGGAAGATTATCCTTAAATACACCATTCAGTTTAACACGTGTTTTGTTTCTTAAAAATGGCCAATAAATTCAAAACAATTCCCCTAATACCAATACTGTGCAATTTATTCAAAAGAAGTAAATGATTAACAGAATCAAAGGCTTTTTTTATATCCAGAAAAATCTTGACATGCTCACCATCATCCAACCTTTCCAGAATCAGATTTGTAAGAGTAAACAAGGCAATATATAATAATTTTCCAAAACATTAAGAAAATGATCCAGTGCCTCATCTACATCGCAGCATTCAATTATAGAAGTTAAACATTCATTTTCAGTGTCAGCCTTCAGTTTCATCTCATCAATACAAATACAATTATTATCATTATTTAAATTAAACATATCACACTTATATCATCCAGCAACACCATGTTTTTTAAGTCTCCAATGATCCTGTAACAGAAAAATGATCAGTGTTTCTAAGACATAACCATTGGGCTTAAAAAAAATCATGATTTCTTATAAAAGTATGATCAGTACAAGAACTCATACAATGTTAACCAAAGGATGTGTAAGCAAAAACCAGCCTTAATGCTTAAATATTCAACAGTTATTTAATTATTCCCCAATAAATTAATATTAATATCGCCACATAGAATGTGTACTTTAAATAACTGATGGATTTCAAATGGAAATACTCATAAGATAAACATTCTCCTAGTTCAAAGCTAGGAGATCTATAAATAACTGTCAAGCATATGGTATGTCACTATTATTAAACTTAATAAAAACAATCTAAATGACATCTAATGTAAACACTGATATTATCATGTTTATTCAGACTGATAATGCTGAATCTGACAATGCAATGATTCATTCCATGTCTCAACAAAAGTTATAAAGTCAAAATTAATTTTTATATAGCCTAACAAAGCAAAAAACTGGTCTAAATGACAATTTATGCTTTTAACATTACAGCAAATAAACTTCAGATCACCCAACCTAAAGAAAGAACAATTATCCTTGACTTGGATAGTCTCAGTGTTATAATTACCAACATGTAACATATCACAGAACATAAATTATAAAAGTAAACCAATGAAATAATAAAAATTTAATTAATAAATCTATTTTTAAATTCAGACAGACCAACACTACCAACTATAAGTTATGTTGGTATCGTCTTCTGATGTAAATTTTTCCACTATTAACCCAAAAATACTTGAAATTAATATGTTGCATGAAAACCTTGCATACAAAGAGCAAATCTTTGTAGTAAGAGGACAAATGATGATTAAAAAAACCTGATCCTCTTTTAGGTTTTTATTAATATGAGTCATCATAAAGTTACCATTTTTCTTTCTATATACTTTAAATCTAGCCAACCACTTTTCTTTTGCAAATCTAGAAACAATACTATGATAGATGGTCAGTCTTTATTTTTAGTAGTATTTATTCTATGAACAGTGTTGACACCATTATTGTCACTGGAAATATTTAAGCAGTAGAAGAAAAATAGGCCTACAGCCGGCCGCGAAAATGTTATATGGTTTATGTTTTATTACACATGATTTTGTTAAATGTTTTTACTGATTTTAACTAAATAACGTTCATGAATTTAGCGTACTAACAACAAAAAGCTTAAAATCCTGAACATTTTTAGCTGTTTCTTGAGTTGTGATTTTTTAACACAGCTCTCACTCTAATGTTTGCCTTTTTTATCCCCAAAACACAAATATAATTTTAGATAAATTTTTTATATCAAGAAGTATAAATTGCTCGTATGCTGCACATAGCCACCCGGCACACACATGGTTAAATTATTCGTATGCTGCACATAGCCACCCGGCACACACATGGTCCGTCCTGCGCCAATAGCAGCTCAAGTTAAAATGTGAGCATGGACATCAAACAAACAAACCCACACACCATTCCGTTTACATGACTGCCTAAAAAGGAGTGTAATGTATTTAGGTTGTATGTATATATGTTCCACCGTAGCAGCTCAATGGCTGAACTGATTTAGATGTATGACCCCATGTTAGAATCCTTATGTTATCAGGAATGTCATAGGCTGTATAAATATCTATTCTATATACATTATGTGTTTAAAAAAAATTGAAAAATCTATCAGATGAATGAGTTGTTTTTGAATAATTCACATCTTGCATATGAGGTTTTTGAGTCATTCAGAATGAAGCGTTGAGATGCTATGTATTCAAAAACGACTCATTCATCTGATAGATTTTTCAAATCTATCATTTGATAGATCAAATGATCAATTTTATGTCATTTTTTTTTCGTTTTCTGTTTAGCCTCCGGAACCACCATAAGGTATTATTTCACAGGATGAATGTGGATGATGTGTATGAGTGTAAATGAAGTGTAGTTTTCTACAGTCTCAGGTCGACCATTTTTGAGATGTGTGGTTAATTGAAAGCACTGATATCCACGATCTAGTATTCAAATCCGTATAATTATTCATATAACTAGTGTTTTTATATGACTGCCCAAAAAGAACTGTAATTGTTATTGTTTATATATGCATGTATGTATGTATGTACGTTTGTTTCACCTTAGCAGCTCAATGGCTGAACCGACTTAGATGTTTGACCACGCACTGGAATCCTTATGTTACCAGGACATAGGCTATATAAATATATATTTATGTATGTTTAAATAGATTTTAAAATTTAGAATAAAGTACACAAAATTATTACCGCATGCCCATCAATTATCCTATATTAAAGAGCAATATTTGTCAGCAATGTTTTTTTTTTCTTTTTTGGCAGTCATGATTTTAATTTTCAATATTTATCTTTTGTTTATGGGAAAGATTAAAATTTCTCTTACCACCTTCAGTAATTGCTCCCTAACTTCAATGATTAATTTCATTTGTTTTTAGGAAGAAATGGATTCCTTACAAGACATTTCCACTTTTTCAATGTTTTTTTATTTTTTATTTTAAATTTGCTTCTCTTAAACCAAACACTCAAAAAAAATTTTCAATTTACAAATACTAAGAATTACTTTTATTTATTGTTTTTAGAATGGAGAATGCTTACCAAGTAGTGTTTTTATTTATGGACAAACAGCTACTGGAAAATCATCTATTGTTAAAAGGTTATTACAGTTGTCCAGAGCTTCATTTCATTTTGCTAATTGTATTGAATGTTATACAACAAGGTTATTGTTAGAACCTATGTTGGAGGATTTAATTGGTAAGCACATATAATTTTTAATATTTTGTAAAATTTTCAATATTTTAACAAACAGAACCAAATTGTGTTTTTAACATTACTTAAAAAAATTTTGTTTGTCTTGCTTGCTATTGCTTTTTATGATTATCTTCACTGATTGGTTGTTGCGCTTACTTTGATATATTCTGATGTTATTGATGACAGTTTATTTTAGTTAGGAAAGCATTATTGTTTGATCAAATAGCGTTGTTAAATAATAACATTATACATGAACAGACAAATCAAATAATAAATAATGATGAAAAAAAACCCGATTCTCTTTAATATTTTTATTAATATGCATCATCAGAAAGTTACCATTTTTCTTTCTATATTCTTTAAATTTTGCCAACCACTCTTTTGAAAATCTAGAAACAAAACTACAATTAATCCTAGTACTTTCAATTCTAAAACATTCAATATTTTAATAATAAACAGAATCAAATTTTTTTTAAATATGTTACTTGAAAGAAAATCTTGTTTTACTATTGTTATTTACTAATTGTATCTTGTTTGTTTTATTACTTACTAATTTACTAGAGTACTGATTTTGAGTATGGAATTTGAGTTTTCAGAAGTCACCCATTATCCAAACCTGCTTTCCGACATTTAAATCTTATACTTTCCTGATCCTAAGCATAACTATATTGTATTAAAGTATGAAATAATGTAATTTCTCAGAATTACCATGATCCTAAAATATATTCTTTACTTTAATTCTTCTAAAGAAGGGAATTAATACTTATGAACAATATTTATTCTTGCTTATGAATTTTCAACAAACCCAAATCTAAATTCCTGGCAAGATTTTTTAGTCACCTTTTATTAAAATTTCTATCAGTTGCTGGTTATTAAAAGTGGCGTGCTTTATAGTGTTTTTAAATTGTAAATTTAAGTTTAGTCACTAGAATATAACTGAATTTTGTTTGTTAATGAGAAAGTAATTTACTTACTGTGTTTGGTTGAAGTAAGAGAAATACATGCAGTTACCAGGTGTTTTGTGAGTGGCATTTCAACAAGATACATTATGAAGAAGAGTTCAAATCTTTTTTTGATAGTATTATAATGCCACCCTTAAATATTGTGAGAATGGTATTACAGGCTATCTCAGCTGTTTATTTAGGTGAATACCTAAAATATCATATATAGTGATACAATGTTTTGACTAAGTAGATATTAAGAGAATGAACTGGCCACCCAGAAGTCTAACATAATTCTATTGATTACACAGTCCTGCCTTTTGTAACGATTGAAAAATCATTAAAAAGGATTAAAAATTGTTTTCAATTTGTTAGCCAATTTGTATATTTGTAGTTGCTGAATTCAAATATGACCTCATGTTTCTCCACCATGTAAGGATTTTTCATTAAAAGGCTTCAAAATTTTTTTTAATATAAAAACCAATTTTTAATTAAATTTAGAATGTATTTACAAGTGATTTGAAAAACAAAATTACTTTAAAATATCATTAAAACTAATGAAAAAACACAGTAAAGTACTACTTATGTCCTTACAAGTCCTTGGCTTTTAGAGGCTGAAAATTGTACAAAACATCTTTTTTTTGTTTCGATGCTCCTTTTGGTGTTGCTTTTTCTTCTGTGGTCTCACAACAAGTTGTCACTTCTTAACACCCAGCAATAGTCAATTATCATGCTCACGATCCATCTGTGATGGTTCCTCTTCATTTCTTTCATGTTTTGTTGGAATTTTTCCCCTGCTCCTTACTTACTGGACCAAGATTTTTGGGAAATTAGCCAAGGTACAAATCTAGAAAATGCGTCTTATTAGCCCATTTCACACCCTAAATTTTTGAACCTTTCTAACATATTTTATACAATATTTTTATAATCTTAAGATTACTACTAAGATTTATAATCTTAAATTTATTTTTATAGATCTTAATTTTCCACAAATGTTTAAGATTTAAGTTTCCACAAATGTAGCTGAAACAGTCAGGCACATTGACACAGCCATTTGATACCATTGAAATTTAATTTAATAAAAACTTGGCATTTCAACACCAAAAGGTCTGTTGAAATCACTAGGTAGATTCCAGACAATTTTATCATCACAGACCTGTATTATTTGATAATAAAGGAACATTCAAATTTATATATTATAATTTAAGTTTACTGTTAATACTTAGATGAAATCTATCCTATTATAAATGTAGAATTTAATATAACTTAACGGATCTCCGGGTGGGGACTACTAAGGAAGGGGTCACCAGAAAACTAAAAAATAACATTCTACGAGTCGGAGCGTGGAATGTTAGAAGCTTGAAAAAGGTTGGTAGGCTAGAAAATTTAAAAAGGGAACTGGTAGGATGAAGGTGGATATAGTAGGAATTAGTGAGGTTCGGTGGGAAGAGGAAGGCGACTTTTGGACAGGTAATTTTAGAGTAATTAACTCAGCGTCAAATAATGGGCAGGCAGGAGTAGGTTTCGTGATAACAAGAAGATAGGGAGGAGAGTGGAGTATTTCAAGACGCATAGCGATAGAATCATTGTAATAAGGATAAAATCAAAACCTAAACCGACAACGATTGTTAACGTCTATATGCCTACAAGCGCCCATGATGATGATGAGGTAGAGTGTGTATACGAAGAGATTGATGAAGCAATTAAACACGTAAAAGGAGATGAAAATGTAATAATAGTTGGAGATTGGAATGCAAGCATTGGAAAAGGCAAGGAAGGAAATATAGTGGGTGAATACGGGCTGGGCAAAAGGAATGAAAGAGGGGACCGACTTATAGAGTTTTGCACGAAGTATAATTTAGTAATTGCCAACACCCAATTTAAAAATCATAATAGAAGAAATACACTTGGAAAAATCCAGGCGATACTGCAAGGTATCAGATAGATTATATCATGGTTAAGCAAAGATTTAGAAATCAACTAGTTGACTGCAAAACTAATTGATAGCGACCATAATTTGGTGATAATGAAATGTAGATTGGGGTTTAAAAACCTGAAGAAAAGGTGTCAGATGAATCGGTGGAATTTAGAGAAGCTTGAGGAAGAGGAGGTAAAGAAGATTTTTGAGGAGGACATCGCAAGAGGTCTGAGTAAAAAAGATAAGGTAGTAAATGTAGAAGAAGAATGGGAGAATGTTAAAAAGGAAATTCTTAAATCAGCAGAAGCATACTTAGGCGGAATAAAGAGAACTGGTGGAAAACCTTGGGTTTCAGACAATATATTCCAGCTGATGGATGAACGTAGAAAATATAAGAATGCTAGTGATGAAGAAAGTAAAAGGAACTATCGGCAATTAAGAAATGCTATAAACAGGAAGTGCAAACTGGCGAAAGAAGAGTGGATTAAAGAAAAGTGTTCAGAAGTGAAAGAGAAATGAACATTGGTAAAATAGACGGAGCATACAGGAAAGTTAAGGAAAATTTTGGGGTACATAAATTAAAATCTAATAATGTGTTAAACAAAGATGGTACACCAATATATAATACGAAAGGTAAAGTCGATAGATGGGTGGAATATATTGAAGAGTTATATGGAGGAAATGAATTAGAAAATGGTGTTACAGAGGAAGTTGAGGAGGATGAAATGGGAGAAAGTTGAGATCTGATTTTAAGAGAGCATTAAAAGATTTAAATGGCAGAGAGGCTCCTGGAATAGACGGAATACCTGTAGAATTACTGCGCAGTGCAGGTGAAGAAGCGATTGATAGATTATACAACTGGTGTGTAATATTTATGAAAAAGGGGAATTTTCGTCAGACTTCAAAAAAAGTGTTATAGTAATGATACCAAAGAAAGCAGGAGCAGATAAATGTGAAGAATACAGAACTAGTCATGCATCAAAAATCTTAACTAGAATTCCATACAGAAGAATTTAGAGGAGAGTGGAGGAAGTGTTAGGAGAAGACCAATTTGGTTTCAGGAAAAGTATAGGGACAAGGGAAGCAATTTTAGGCCTCAGATTAATAGTAGAAGGAAGATTAAAGAAAAGCAAACCAACATACTTGGCGTTTATAGACCTAGAAAAGGCATTCGATAACGTAGACTGGAATAAAATGTTCAGCATTTTAAAAAATTAGGGTTCAAATACAGAGATAGAAGAACAATTGCTAACATGTACAGGAACCAAACAGTAACAGTAACAATTGAAGAACATAAGAAAGAAGCCGTAATAAGAAAGGGAGTCCGACAAGGATGTTCCCTATCTCCGTTACTTTTTTATCTTTACATGGAACTAGCAGTTAATGATGTTAAAGAACAATTTAGATTCGGAGTAACAATACAAGGTGAAAAGATAAAGATGCTACGATTTGCTGATGATATAGTAATTCTAGCCGAGAGTAAAAAGGATTTAGAAGAAACAATGAACGGCATAGATGAAGTCCTACGCAAGAACTATCGCATGAAAATAAACAAGAACAAAACAAAAGTAATGAAATGTAGTAGAAATAACAAAGATGGACCACTGAATGTGAAAATAGAAAGAGAAAAGATTATGGAGGTAGAAGAATTTTGTTATTTGGGAGGTAGAATTACTAAAGATGGACGAAGCAGGAGCGATATAAAATGCCGAAAAGCACAAGCTAAACGAGCCTTCAGTAAGAAATATAATTTGTTTACATCAAAAATTAATTTAAATGTCAGGAAAAGATTTTTGAAAGTGTATGTTTGGAGTGTCGCTTATATGGAAGTGAAACTTGGACAATCGGAGTATCTGAGAAGAAAAGATTAGAAGCTTTTGAAATGTGGTGCTATAGGAGAATGTTAAAAATCAGATGGGTAAAGTGACAAATGAAGAGGTATTGCGGCAAATAGATGAAGAAAGAAGCATTTGGAAAAATATAGTTAAAAGAAGAGACAGACTTATAGGCCACATACTAAGGCATCCTGGAATAGTCGCTTTAATATTGGAAGGACAGGTAGAAGGGAAAAATTGTGTAGGCAGGCCACGTTTGGAATATGTAAAACAAATTGTTAGGGATGTAGGATGTAGAGGGTATACTGAAATGAAATGACTAGCACTAGATAGAGAATCTTGGAGAGCTGCATCAAACCAGTCAAATGACAAGACAAAAAAAATAAAAATATGTAACTTAGCAAATTCTCAGTAAAGCAATTATATAATAACTAATATACTTTGATTTGCAGTGAATTTCCGTTTCTATTCTATAACATTTTACTTAATTATTAATTACAATTTATTGTTAATTTGTTTTTATTAATATTCTTCAGTACATTAAAAGAGATTTTCAATTAATTTTTTTTTAAATTCTTGTTTTAGTATTTTTATCAAGTAAGCTAAACATATTTCCATGCAAAGAATTTGAAAGTTAGATTATAGCATATGGATTCATAACAAATGTATTGTTATAAAATTTAAATACTTTAAATCATTATAAACTTACTTTATTACTAGTTAGTCGAAAGCACTACATTAAGATTATGCAATAAAGGTGGATCTATTATTGTTTAACACCTATGAACCATGGAAACTGAGTAATAAAATGTAGCTGACTGTTTGAAATTATAGTTACATCACCTCCTGTTTCTGTGATGCTACTTTTCTCCGGATGATTCTTGATAATTCCTGATATTTTCAAACATCAGGTTGTGAGGTGATACAGATTACTGTCTGATCCAGGGCTTTTTATATGTTTACTAACAGTAAAACTTTACAAATTTGAATGTTTCAGTAACTTTACTACCTAAAAAGCTGAATTTTTTTTAGAAACACCATTATAGATAATAATTTATGCAAGGTTATTACTTGATAAAAATTAAGTTCAGCAACCAAAAAATCGATCCCATTTTTAAAGCAGGGAACATAGAAAATACCTCAAGCTTTTTACCTTATAATGCAAAAAGATACTATAACAATAAACTTGAGTGAAGAATTGAATAACTTGCTAACTCAAAAGAGTCAATTCAATTTTTATGCTCATTTGCAACTATTTTCTCAATTTCAAAATTTATTCAAATTGATTTTTTTATATTAAAGGTTTGAATTTTTTAATGAACAGCAGAACCTTCTAACTTCTATGAATATTTTATTTAAATATTGTTGTGCAGTTTGCATGTATTTCACTTCAACTTAATCTCATTGTAAAACATTCTTTTTATTTTATTTAATTATATTCAATATTTTGTATGGAACTGTCAACATTGTTAATTTGTAACATTGATTCAGCAGTTAACTTTTCATTTAGCTGATATTTATAATTTTTGTTGTGGTACTTGAATTATTCATAAATTATATTATCTCTATGTTCAAAATAAAGCAGAATGTGTTACTTGTCTTCTGAATTGCGCTTAATAATTTTTTTCCACCATTTATAAAATATGAATCACAGAATTTAAGTTACAAAGAAAAAACAGAACAGCTCTACAAAAGACAAATTTTACTATATTGATATTTATTTTAAGATAAGTTTTAGTTGCTGTTTTGACAGATTACAAACTAATAAATGAATTGTTTATGTGTGACTGGATATAAAGTTTGATTTATAGCAAAAAAATTTATTTACTGAAAAAATAAACTTGGCCAAATTAAAACTACCAAGTTTTATAAAACTTAAAAAGATATTCAGAATAAGTCAGAAATAATCTTATCAGAATCATTAACAACTTTTGACTATCAGCAATAATTGCCAAATAATTTTTTTTTTTTTAATAGATTAAGAATTCCTACCCTTCTACATTAATAGTTTTTCTCTAAAAAATTATGTACTTCCTGAAGCAAATTAATGTGTTGTTATGGAATTAATTGTGACAAAGTAATCATTTTTACTCTGTATAATACTTTTTAAAGTTGTCAGAACTGATATCAAATAATAAGAAAAAGCTTCAACTTAAAAGCTTCAATTTATTGTGGTCCTGTCTTGACAGCAAGGCAGAATCAATATATGGCATTTTGGAAAACTGCTTTTTAACCATGGAAATTTTTTGGCCGATATAATTTAAAATGCATAAAAGTTATTGAAAATTGTAAGATAAGTACTTCAACATACTAATCCAATTGTTTTGGTCATTTCTGGAAAAAAATTAATAATATTGCTATTATTAAATAATATATTATTAAAATGGAAATTAGCTCATTTTAATTGGGCTTCAGATTTTATTTTGTTTATGCATCAAATTTCATTCAGCAGATTCATCATGAAGTAACAGATTAGGTGAAATTAAAATTTGAAATGTATTACATTTATGTATTCATTCTTTCATTTAAGGTTACTGAGGTTGCAGATACTTAAACCTAATTACATTACCACTGATCATTTATAAGTTCAGCATTGTATTTCAGAATTCAGTAAAGTTTTTTCTTTCTTATAATTAAATGTATTTTTGTTCAAAATTCATTAACTATTTTAATTTCTAAAAGCAGATAAAAATGTTTAAAAACTTATTTAGTTACATTATTATAATTTTTATTTTCTGTTTCAGATGAAAAATGTAGTAGTAAGAAGAATATCAGCAGATGTGATAATATAATGATTCTTGTTAATCAGTTAAAAATAGCTGCTTCTAAAGGACATTTTAATAATCGCAGTTGTTTTATTGTAAGTGATAGTTTGCATATAGATTTCTTGTTTTATCCAAATCGTGTTCTTATAGATAAATTGATTTGTGTAGACTTACAGGAAGAGGCAGAACAAAATCTTTGATTTTATTGTGGCCATACACTATAAAAGTCTATCAGACTATTCCATCAGCCTGACCTAAAAAGGATTGTGCATTTAGACGTAAACTCATAATGAAAGTGCATTGTGTTGAAAAATCTCTTTTCATGCATTCCTTTATTTATAGTATGAGATAGTGTTTGAACATGTCCTAATACCATGTTGGTTTCAGTTGGCTCCGGGGAAAATGAAGTAACTTGAATTTTGAAAGAACTTAAATTTTAGTATTTATTTGATGAGTCCAATTCATGTTATACTATCTTGTGTGGAATTTCCACATCCCGTACCCTAATATATTATACCTTACCACTCAGCAGGAAAGTAGGTTTATCATTCACTATTCAGTATTTTTAAATTAAGTTTTTGTCAGTTTCCATTCTATCAATCATTTAAACACAAAACTTACGTTTTTTAGTTACTGTTAATCAGATGTTACATTACCTGTAAAATGTGTGACTTAAATTACTGATAATTAAAAATCTTTCAGTTCTAAGTTGTGCATTTCTTGGTAATATTAACATGCATCTGTTATACTTGAAGATTATCTAATCTGCAACTGAAAATCTACTTTGAGTACAGTCTACATTTAGAAATTGATTGTTTCACATAGAAATATTTTTTTTGTACTAATTGGACTAGTATTTCTCCTGAATTATGATAAAAGAATGTGATTCAAAACCATTAACAGTACTCTTATAAATTTCCATGATGTCCAACTAGATTTTATTTTGTTTATGTATCAAATGCCATTCAGCAGCTTCACCATGAAGTAACAGATTAGGTGACATTAAAACTTGAAATGTATTGCATTCATTTCATTTATTCATTCATTTAAGGTTATTTAGGTTACAGATACTTAAACCTAATTATATTACTTACCTGTAATCATTTATAAGTTCAGCATTGTATTTCAGAATTCAGTAAAGTTTTTTCTTTCTTATAATTAAATGTATTTTTGTTCAAAATTCATAAACTAATTTAATTGCTATAATTTAAGAGATATTTTATAATAAATTATATTACTCTCATTATTGTAGGAAATATTGTAGCCTGTATTGTCAGTGCACTCGTGGCTTTTTTTATGTTAATTGGTTATACACATATTTTTTATTATTTCTGTATTATTAAAAATGTAATAATTTATTGAATTACTAATGTAGAGGCCTTATAGTTTTATTTCATTAATTTGTCATTGAAAAGGTATATATCTTTATTTTTAACTTGATGTTATGTCACAAACCCAGGAAGATTGGTTTGATATTTTTATGTAGAACCATGCTCTTTTTGTTTCTGCATTTTTAATATATATTCAGCCACACAACAATATATGTGCTTTCATTTCACCAAGTTCATGAGATTTATCAATGTTCTGTGATTTATCATTTGGTGAGCATTGTCATTTACGCTTAATTGGTTAGTGTGTTTTCCACATTATCTATGAACCTGTTGTTGTTTACTGTTTGATGGCTACGATTAAAATTTCCAATATGATTTTTATTTTTATGAATTTCATGAGTAAAAAAATAAATGTATAAAAAATACACATAGAATTATACAATCACTATCCAAGTAGTTGTTTGATATCTTGATCTATGCAAGAAGTTATACATAAAAATCTATTACTATCAATATTTTACAACTGATGCAAGATCTGATTCATAGTGATCAAAAAACATAAATTTTGTGTTCAAATAATTGATAGAATGGTAACTGATAAAAACTTCCTTTAAAAAATTGAATATTGATTGATATATCTACTTTCCATTATTGTAATATAAGTTATACCATTGTAGTTTTTATTTCGTAAAAATTATTTCTAATGCAGTTTTTTGTTAGTAAAGAATCTGGAGATATTAATAGTAAAAAATCAAATAATCAAGGAATGAAACATCAAGGTATATTTTTTTTTATAATTAATTTTTGTTATTTAAATATGATGTGTGATGTGAAGTAAAATTGTTAATTGATAGATGTATGTTGAGATCACTAGTTTTCTGCTATAATTGTTTGACTAGCAAACAGTTAAGAAATTGTGTTAGGTCAGTTCAGTCCAATTAATCAGTGATATGATACAGTTATACTAATATTATGAACTAAAATTATTGTATGTAGAACCTTGTCATTCTGTGTATATAAAATGTTAATATATTCTGCACAGTTATTTAGCAATGTCAGGGAGAATTGTATGACTATTTTATTTTTTATTTTTAGCATTAAGGTTAAATATGTATTTCAGAAGCATCCCTCTAGTTATTACAGATATAATTGCTGTAATTAATTAGATATGCACTTCTCATCTTATTGACTTATTACATTCATAAATATACAGTAAAGCTGTAGTAAACTAGAGCTTCATCTAAACTACATACTCAAACATATAATTAAAAATAAATATCAAGTAAAAATAGTTTATGTAATGAGTACTGTCAGTATAAATTTTATACAAAATATACATAAATTTGTGTTACAGTACTTCTAATGCTAAAAGAGTTAAGTTTGATCAATGAACAGAATTGTGCAAACTTAAATGTAAAATCAGATAATTTAAATAAATATAGCTGAAATGTTAATCTTTAATATACTTTTTCAGAATTGGCTTGTAATGCTTTCTAAAACTATGGGTTGTCATAATTTTTAATATAATAATATTTTGTTAAAAATAGAAGGGGAAAAGGAATACTTGAACAAGATATTTTTATAAAATTATATTAATATTTACATTTAAAAAATAATTCATTAAAAGAATGTTCTTGTTAATTTTTGGATTGTTGAGATATTACACATTTCAGTGTTTGGAAGTGAATAACATGATGTATGCAATCAGATTATGATTTCTGGCATTTTGGAGATTTGAAAAATCTCTGTGGTATCTCTATAAGATACTGCATTTGTTGTTTTAGTGAAACGAGGAATCATTGAAACAAGATAACAGTAGTAGTCTTGTATCTGGGTTACCGAAGTGTCAAGAATGAAAAATTTATAATTTTTTCATTTAATCAGAGAATTGAATTTCATACAGTGCTCATTAAAAATATTGCACAAACTTTAAAAGCAAAGGATAATATTAGAAAAAAATAAAAATATATCTGCAGTACTGTCATTTTAGGAAAAAGATATTAACAATGCTTAACTCAGGAATATTTAATCTATGGTTTGTAGGATTGGGTTAAGTAAATTCCCTCAAATGAAGTTTTGCTTTTACTGATGATGCATAAACACTAGCATTCATTGGATTAAAATTTCATAGTTCATAAGAAGGAAGTGGACAGCGAGTACTAACCCAACAGGTTGGTCTAGTGGTGAACCAATCTTCGCAAATCAGCTGATTTCAAAGTCGAGAGTTCTAAAGTTCAAATCCTAGTAAAGTCAGTTACTTTTATACAGATTTGAATATTACATTTATGGATACCGGTGTTCTTTGGTGGTTGGGTTTCAATTAACCACACATTTCAGAAATGGTCGATCTTAGACTGTACAAGATTACACATTATTTACACTCATACATATCATCCTCTGAAGTAATCCTGATAATGGTTCCGGAGGCTAAACAGGAAAAGAAAAAGAACCATCTTTACTACTCGAGAATGTTTTTTTCGTTACTTGTTTGTAATCCTTAAAACAAAAAGTTATTTATATATGCAAAAACTGCAACGAGTAACTTCCAATGTACTTGTATTTAATACTTTATTGTTTTTTTAATTTAATAAAATTATTTTGTAAAAATAAATCTGTTAGTGATTGTTATTGTTAATCTGATTGTTATTGGAATTATTTTTAGGTATTAGATGGCTGTGAAAGGTTATCAAATCTGGGCTGGCATTATCTTCCTGCATTTTCAAAATTGCAAGAATTGACTAATATTAAAAACTTATGTGTCATATTTATTAGTCATATTTTACCTGAAAAATTTATTCCTGAATGTTCATATATAAAAATACATTTTCCACAGTACAGTAAAGGTAAATAAATGATTTGATATTTTAATAGTTTTTATTTTGTAATTAGAAGTTATTTATTTTTTATTTTTCAAAATTTAAATACAACTCATTTGCTTTTTAACTTTATTTTTACTCCAGTTAAAAGTACTGGATGTTCATCTGAATATCATTTTACTTGTTAGCTGTGTGTTTTTTATAACAAAGCATTTAGATAAGATCAAAAATGTATACTAGGTTGATTGTTTAGTGAGTTAGGATGCAATATAGAAATAAGACAAGTCACAGTCATATTTGTTGCATGTTGTGTAACAAAATTTTTTTTTTAATAAAGATACTTAATTGAACTTTAGAAGTTATCATTATTATTTCATTGTTGCTTATTATTGTCTCACTGCTGAGCAAGGCCTTTACTAAGTTTTTGCATATTCTTCCATTTAGTGCAATTCTTGATTGAGCTCTTGCTGTCTGTTATTCCTCTGATCAGTGTTTTCTCTGTTGATTTCTGTTTTTCCTGCCACTGAAGATATCCGCTCAGTACTTAACTCGCTCCATTTACCCTTTAACTTTTCTATTACATATTAGCTAATTCCATTTTGGCAGACTTAAAAAAGGTAAGGTTTGGAATTCAACTCTTATTACGAGGGTCAGTCAAACATTGACTGGACTTTTGTCTTTATGGCCCACATATGATCATGAGCCCTCCAACTGGCAGAGAGGAAAATTGTTTGTTTTGACATTTGAGTGTCTTATCAACAGTGACTTGTCACTACAGATGGTTGCACAACATATCATGAAATTTCTCACAAATATTTGAATCAAACTCTCCAAACTTTTCACTGGATGTGTGCAGTTTGAAGATATGATGTATACTTAAATCAGCAACTGGACCAGCAAAGGAGGGCATGACACTGTAAAAATTGAATCGCAATAGGAATTCAAGTACAGATATCATGGATGACAACAATCATGGCCTCATTGAAGACAGTTGTCACCTGACAGTTGCTGAAATTGTTTCAGAAGTGGGTATAGTCATGAAAATGCCCATTCTATTATCACAAAGCACTTTGGATTCTGCCAAGTTGAGGTGGGTTCCATAATCAGAAACAGACCCATTAGGAAATTTGCCAAAGGCTCCTGAATCGATTTCGATGAGAGGGGAATAATTTTTTTGCATGAAGTAGTCACATATTATGAGACATGGGTCCAACGTTACACTCCCAACTTGGCAAGTATAGGATGGCATAAGAGTGGAGACCCTTGCCTTTTAAAGGCGAAAACATTCATCAACTGAAAATGGTTCTTACAGCTGTCTTTTGGGACTGGAAAGACATGTTGCTATCTGTTTTCACTGTTAATGCTGTATACTATTGCCAGCTCTTGGACAAAGTGAAAGGCATCATCAGCCAATCACAGATGTGAATCTCCTTCATAACAATGCCAGGCCTCACACAGCGGTTAGTACTCCAGATAAATTACTAAATTTACTGGGAAACCTTAGAACATCCCTTTACAGTCCAGATTTATCTCTGCAATTTATTTTTGTTTGGGCCGTTATAGGAGCCACTGGGAGGATGTAAATTTCAAACCAGTGATGAAGTAAAGAAGTTGCACAATTTACTTAAAACCTGTCCTCAAACTTTTTGTGAAGAAGGGATCCACAAACTACCCACATTAGGAAAAATGTGTAGAACTTCAGAGAGACTATTTAGAAAAACATTATGTACTAATGAATGTTAAAAACAAGTCTGATTTGTTTGACTGGCCCTTGTACAATTCAAAAAATATTTTTATATGTATGTCCAAGCCAAGTTTTTAATAATTATATCACTTTTTGTCTAATAGAGATAGTTCCTATAATGTTTTCATATAAGTAACTTCTAGATAACTTGAGTGGAGAATTATTTTTCAAAAAATTATGCGATCTAAGCAGATTTTTGGAAAGTTGTATTTTTTTCCCATTACTGCTTACCATTGGATTATTGCTTAATGTAATATACATGTATATATCTCCATCAGAATTTTTAAGAAAACAAGTTAAAAAAATGTTTAATTTTGCATTCCAGTGAGCCGTATTAATTACTGAATTGTCATTGATAAATGTTCAAAGTGTTTAACCTTGTTTTGCAAAGAACACAAAACTATTTAAGAAGGTTTACCCTTAAAGCTCAAGCTAGCCTCACTTAGAATTAGCTTATTGAAACATTGTTAGATGTTATTTCTTCTTATGTTTTGCCAACTTATCATTATTTTGTGAAGCCATGGATGTACCTCAGATGTTCCCCTGTCTGTATTATCTGACAGTTACCTATCATGGCATAGAAAAAAATACCAAATCAGCTTAGTCTAAGTCTATACATAGTCTATATTTATTAACATACACTTTATTAAAATCTGTTGGAAGCAATGAGAACTAATGAAATAACAACCTGACAAATGTCAGTATTTATTAAATAATTGACTGAACTATGGTGTAAATAGATTTATTATTACAACACAATGCATTTATAGAGCTATGAAGCATTACATAATATTGTCACTTACAACTAATACTTTACAACAGTAAATATTGTGAATGTAACTTTTGGAGCCCCCTTACTTGATTAATATAGCTAAAGCCTTTTTTTGGTTTTTATATTCATAAAATTTATTAGCTCTCAATTTAGTTTATTGTTATTATTTTTGTAATTAGCTTATAATAAAGCAAATAATGTAGTCAACTATCCTTTTGTGTAATTTGTATATACATTACATTATGTACATCAGTTTAATAAAAATAAAACAATCCATAAGTGTTATTACATTATGTAATGTTAAATTGATTCAATAAGGAGCTCAAAATTTGGTTTAGAAAAAATAAATTTCTATCATATAGGTGATAAAATAAACAACTAAGTAAATTCTTATAAAGTGATTCTTTAAAAACCATAAAATCTTTGTAAAAATTTCTTAACGGATACTCTAGTATTAATACTGCTTCAAATAAAATTACTCTATAAATTATTGCAATATAGTGCAATACTTGTATATTGTAACAACTGCTGTAAAGTAAATGAAATCCCCCAATATTTTTTTTATTAATTATTGTATGGAGTTAATTTTTATTTTATTAATGAGTTAAAAAAACAACATATAAACCAATGAAGTTTGGGGTTATCAGGTGCACTGATTAATGCCTCTACTATTCAGTTCATATCTCTTTTCAATTTTTTAGGAAAGTTGTAGGGTTATTATTAACCAGTGCTGCTCACCAGTATACTTTCAATATACTGGTTTTGCAGTATACTTTCTTTTTGTAAAACTGTATAAAATTTTACCATTTTACTGTATTCAGTTAGCTTAGTCACTGTATAAATTAATCATATAGTAGTCAGATAATCAAACATTTATATAATGTTATGTCTTCTCATTTCTATTAAAACCATTGATCTTTTCGTATGATAACTCCTTTGTTCTCTTTTTCAATTTTTGTGTTTCTGTTACTATATATCAGATATGGTGTCATTATTTTTACACCATGTCTGATACTGATTCAGCTGATAATAGTACATGATTATTGATATCACCTCCGAAAAGAAGGCCATGAAAAAAGTCCTTAAGCCGTGCAGAAAAACAGATCATTTTAAATGCTTACAAAAGTGAAATACAAAAGTAATCCAACAATGTTGATTTCAGATGTCCTTAATAAAACTGCTAACATAAGTGGAAGTTTTTCTACTAATGAATTATGGTCTTCTAAGAAAACAAAATCCCACAGAGCAATGGAAGAAAAAATTGATTTTGATAAAAACACGATTTGTAAAAAAGTACACAAATTTTATTTTTGAAATGAACTGCCTACAATAGACAAAAGTGTTACAGGTTGTAAATGACGATAATGACATCGGATTTCCAAAGAAAAAGTTTTTATAAGTTGTTAAAAATTATGAATTTTAAATTTATATTACAGGGCCGGGAAACTGCTTTAATTGACAGGGATGATATCATTATATGGTGAAGACATTACCCCATTGAAATAAAGAAAATCATGCAAGATGGCTGTAGAATATATTATATGGTTGAAATTTGGGTCAACGAAGGCCGCACAAAAAGTTTCGTTTGGAAAGATAAAGCTGTGAATTCATCAAAAGAAGCTTTTCTGTATGTCCGGTAATAAGGCTCCATCGAGTAAAGGTAGACATCTCATAATTATGCCTATCAGCAGTGATACTGGGTTTATTTATAGTGGTCTCTGGATTTTGAATCTAAATTACAGGAGACTATCATGAGATGAACGTTTTTTGAGAAAGGTTTAGCGATGTGTTACCTCTTCTGGAAGATAATTTGGTTATTAGCTTAGACAACACCCCTTATCATTCATGTAAAAAGGATAAAATTCCAGCCACATCTTGGAAAAAGAATGATTTCAAAATGTGGCTTAGTTAAAAAGGAGTGATTTTTGAAGAGGATGAACATAAGGTCCAATTATTGCAAAGGGTTTCATTTATTAAAAGTAATTTTAATGTGTAGGAAATTGATGAGTTAACAAGATCCAGTGGTAAAACTGTCAAAGTCGAGAGTTCCAAGGTTCAAATCCTAGTAAAGGATTTTACTTTTAAGGACTTTTATGCAGATTTGAATACTAGATCAAGGCTATTTGTGTTCTTTGGTGGTTGGGTTTCAATTAACCACACATCTCAGGAATGGTCAACCTGAGACTACAAGACTACACTTCATTTACATTCATACATATCATCCTCTGAAGTAATACCTTACGGTAGTTTCGGAGGCTAAACAGAAAAAAAATAGTGGTTAAACTGTGCTGTGATTACACCCTATCATTGTGAACTCAATGCAGTTGAGTTAGTTTGGGGACAAATCAAAAGTTACGTAGCAATCAGGAAATATTACTTTTAAAATATCTAATGTTAAAAATGGGCCAGCAGGAATGGAGGAACTATATAAATAAAACATGTAATAGATACTATTGAACCAAATTATTGGGAATTGCATAATATAATAGAAAACAAAATTGAGCCTCTCATTGTATTTCTTAATACTGACAGCATTACAGATTTCTCACAGTCAGATGAGAACTGAATTGAATTTATTATTTGTTTGTTATCGTAGAGATTTAATCTAAAATATTAATGAACTTGTGCTGTTAAAGGACAGTTGAAAATTTCATAACTTAAAAAACTCAAGGAACTATGTAACAATAAACAATTTCAATGAATAAAATACTCATGGGATATCAGGTGTGCCAAACAGGTAAGAAGTATTTATTGGGCATTTAAAATGTCATAATTTATTTAAATCTAAAGTATATGTTTAGTTTTTGTAAAATATAACAGCACGTGGTTACTGAATATTAATGTCATGTAGTTTCTTTTATGTGCATCAGGATTTACAGAAGACGCTTGTGAATCGGCCACCTAAACACTCGTATGCTTAGTCTGTTTACTTGAACTGTATAAGCTAACTGAATTAGATATAGTCAATATTTTTTCTTCCTCCTAAACTCTTTTTATTATTTACCATTGTTTTTTTAATTTTTTTACAGATGAATTATTAGAAATATTAATGTTAAATAAACCTGACAAATATCCTGAAGATTTTTATAAAAATTACTTAAATACCTTTTTAAGTATTTTTCTAAGAGTTACAAGGGATTTGAATGAAGTGCGGCATTTGGTAATTATTGATTTTAATTATTATTTTCTTTTCTCATTACTTCCCTTCTAGCCTTTTTTTTAATCTAAAAGTTAGTTATTGTATTCATTTTCTTGTAATAATGTGCTATGCAATTAATTATAAATATTATAGTGAAATTAAAACTTGCAGAACTCTACTAATTTTAACATATTAAAAGAACAATTTTTAAAGAAGTTCTATATCCATTTGTTATTTTTAGTTTTATTTTATGTAACATTAAATTTTAGAAACTAATAAATAACTTTAGAAATAATGGTAAATAATGAACTATTCTACAACATTTTAAATATTAACACGTACACTGTTTTTTGGTACTTCTGTATAAATAGATGACTATCGAAAGTGCAATATTTTATTTTATGTAATATGTAACTAACTGTAGCTGATATTCTTTGACTAAGCATTACAATTTTTTGTTTCCTGCTTTGAAAAGTGCCTCAACAATGGTGGGAACCAAGAAGAAATTAGGAAAACATTTGTACTTTTGTATATTCTTAATCTGTTTTAATAGCCCTTCATAACTTCCCCGATAATTCTTTTCTTAAATTCAATTTTAATTGGAAATAGAATAAATAAAACTAGGTCATTTTCAAGAGTTTAATCATTTTTATTAATATTTTAATGACCTAGAATGTGTTACATGTGTATTTTAACAAGGAAGATCAGATCAGTTCTAAAATTATAATTCTACTTTTGCGAAAAATCATTTTATCACCTTTCCAATTTCCAGTCTAATTAAAATTGTTTTCTACCAGTGTTATAAATTCGGACCATGAAACTTTGCAGGTAAAGTTGAAATGTTATAAACATTCTAAAAATGGTATTTTCTGTAACCTACTTGAATAAGCTCAGTAGAACAGTAAAGCAGTCATTCCATTATAACAATTGTACATTGGATTGTCTAAGATTTTTACGTCTATTAGAGAATATAAAAACAGTCATCTATATTTATTTCTGTACAACATACTCATGTTTTTATCAGGAATGATGTCTTTATTGCATTATAATGATTTTTTTCATTATAAAAGATAACAAAATTAATGGTTATAGTAAAGCTTGTATAAGGAAATTAATTCATCAGTCAAAAATAAAATAAACATGCAAGATCATGTTAAAAGATGTTTTTCTTTCATTTATTCAGAAATATAAAATTGAATAATTAAAAATAACCTTTATGTATTTCATATTGTCAAGTTAAAGTATTCTGAGTATTTGGAGGAATGACTTACAAGTGTCATTCATGAAATATAATTCTTTCAAAGCAGATGATTTATTTTGAAGGAAGCCCTTTTAAGTATAGTCACAATCCTTCTGTGTGTTCCTCCAGAAATTCTCCAATATTATCCTGTCAAACTGTATTCATTTTCCAATTTTATTCATTATTCTTATTTTCCAATGTTATCATATGATTTTATTTAATCATAATTCATTATATATTATACACCGAGTTCTTTTTTGTGGGAGGGGATGAATGGGTCTGGGTTTTCCTGATACGATATTTCAGTATTAGGCTTGTTGTACTGCCATCAGACAGGAACAGAATCCTTTTGTTGATCCACAGGTAGTCTCTCACAAAATACCAAGGATAAACTGGCTTTTCAAGTCCTGGCATCATGAACACGGTAACCAAGTTGGATCAGACTTGCACTCACAAAAGCAATAATGAGAAAAAGAGATCTTGGATAAGGAAAGGGGATAGGTGTTAAAAAAGGATGATTACTATATGCATAGATCAGGGTAGTTTAACATCTTTCTTGGGACCCTTTTACAGGGGATCCCCGTAAGCCCCCTCCCTGTTAAGGGGAGTGGGGAGGTTTTTATTAAGCTTGGTATTGTTTAGATATCCTGATTTGTAATATATACAAACTTTTTATTGCTATTTGTCTGTTTATATTTCTTAGTGAAGAATTAAAGAATATTTTTTTTATAATCTTCTCTTATTGCTTGCATTTTTGATATTTATTTCAGGCAGCTCTTAATTTTCCAAAGTATATTGCTCCTATTGAAAGTAAAAAATTGAAAATGGATGATGTATCAGGTCTGTGGAGAAATATTGCACCACATCTGAAAAATTCATTGAATGATGTTTATCTAGGAATTGGAAGGTACTTTCGTAAGCATTGCACTTCTTTTTTTTTACACATTTTGTCATAAAAGTAATATTTTATAGAGTAGTATGCAAAATTTTAATATGAATAAATTTTTAACCCAACTCTGCCAGAAACAAGGGTAATGTTGGGTGATAATGATGTAGGTTTTTATTGATGTAGTTTCTATCTCAGTAAAGCACTGTTGTGTGAATATTTCCACTTCAGCACTATGATCATTATGCATACGTCACCTTATATTTAGGAAGGGATTGATGCCATTCTTATTCAGTTGCCTAGTCTGTAAACTTCTTGGCTAGTGTTTACAACATTTTAGAAGTTGAAACTTTCATCACATGTGAAATTTAGTCTGTGATCATTTTTGGAAGGCAACATTAAACCAGTTGAAATTCACCATGAGATTTGAATTGTTTATGGAGAAAGTCTAATGAGTGATTGATTCTGTGATATAAAGGTGGATGCAATTGTTTAATGAAGGATGTCATAACATACACAACGATGAACTGAGTGGGCACCCATCTGATTGCTGACAATTGGGTGCATTCAGTTGATGACAAGATTAAAGAAAACTCATCAGATTTCTTTAATGTGTCACCATGACATCTCTTTCTGTTCATTTTTCAGAAATTTCACATTCACTTCTACATGAAATTGTATCTGAGAAATTGAATTATAAGAAATTGGGTGCCTAAGATGTTTATGGTTAATCCCAAAATGAAATGATTGGGCGGCATATGGAATTTTTGACTTTGTACAGAGAACAACTTCTTGGGTCATATAGACATTGATGTTGTACAAAACACCTAAAAAAATATGACAATCTATGACATTGCAACACACTTTGACTTGACATCCTGAAGGAAAAGGTGCAAGTTAATATTTTCCACTCAGAAGAGATATCTTGTATATCTTGTACAGAGTGTTTTGCAACAAAATAAGAATTTTGCTTGTCAACTTTTTACCTCAAGGCTGCACAATCAGTAGTGATGTTTACTACAAAAATTGAAAAACATGATATAGTGTAGTTCAGAACAAATGATGTGGCTTTCTTATCCGGGATATTGTGTTGATTCATGATAACATTATCCCATACACTTCTACCATAATGCAACATCTTATACTCAGCTGGGAACAGTTTCATCCGTAGTTTATTCTACTGTGAACTAGTTACTGAAAGAGAAACTAAGGAAAAATATAATAATAGACTTCGTATATGCTATCAATGTCATCATAAAGATAACTCATTAGAAATAATACATCCATTTTTTTTAATCAAAATTAATGTATAAAACAGATTATATGTAATCGGCACATAGGAGGGATTTAGAGTTAGATTATGCGAAAACTTACATAAATATTAATTATTATAATTAAATGTTAAACTAAATAATATTAAATTAAATAATTAATACAAATACTAGAATATGCATAGAAATTATTTTAGTGAAATTAATTTAAAAAATTGGAAATAGAAAGTGGACAAGATCTACCTATTATGAAGTATTTCAAAAAATTTCAACTTTTTCTTAAATGTGATAATAAACTAAAACTATTTTATTTTCTACTAAAACTACCATTAAGTTCTATGATTACAGTGTATTGCACTAGTTTATAGAAGATTACTCTCCTATTATGGATTTGGCACTGCTTAAAACTTACACCTTTATAAAATGTTTACTGTTTTTCATTTTCTTGCTTATGAATTTTTTTTTGAGGTAGAACATGTCCAACTGAATTTTTACATCGAGAAAACATATTTTTGTTTATCTCTACATAAAGCCCTGGGCCACCAATTTTTATTGGATTTCTTAAAATGGTATCTCCGTAAACCTCAAACATGTAGTTTGCCCAGTCAGTGGCAGTTGAATAACTTATCTCTAATTCTTCTTTGCAGAATTTTATTGTCATTTTTTTTTACCAACAATACAAAACCAAACTGCTTTATGTAAAAGCAATTTTGATCTACTTAAATAATTATATATTGATACTCCTGTCTCTTTTTTTTATAACAAGCCCAATGCTGCTTATTGCCATTGAAAGTTACTATCATGTTGTGGCAATTGGGACATATCCTTGGATTGTGAAGTACTTTCTTCTTTGAAAACTTCATTGATTTGTCTTCACTATGTATTTCTAAGTTAAAAAGATCCCATGGATTATAATTTATTTAATTGTTAAACTGAAATAATGTTGCTTAAATTAATTTTTTTATTTATCTTAATTTCAGCAATCATTTAAAGGAAGAGATGGAAAAATCACACGACCTGTTATCAGCAAAAGCTCAGCAGGCATTAGATTTACCGTACTTTTCTAAATATTTTCTAGTTGCAGCATTTTTAGCATCACATAATTCACCAAAATACGATCGTCGATTATTTATGAAACATCACGGGAAAAATAAAAAAAGAATAGTACAGGATGATAAACGTGAAAATATGATAGATTCATTACTTGGTCCTAGAAATTTTACACTTGATAGATTATTTGCTATATTTTATAGTTTATTAGATCAGAGAACTAATCTTACTGCTAGTTTAATGTCTCAGGTATGTTTACTTTCAATTCGGTCTTATTTCTTTTACTTTAAAATTTTATTACATTTTCTGTAATAAATCACAAAATCCATAAAATGAACTTGAAAATGCACAAAAAAATTAATAATTAAATATTTATCTTTAAATATAGACTTGAATCATTAAATTTAAAACTACTATCGATTCATTAACCCTTAATTTGATGCTGACTTCAAAAATTAAAGAATTGAAGAAAAAATTTCTTCTGTTACTTCTTTGTATGATTTTTTTCATATCAGAATTATTTTTATTTAAAATTTGGTTTGGCCTACAGAAAACATTGCCTGTATAAAAGCTATTCTCAAGAATCATGAAGGTAAAAATAAAAAAAATTACAGAAAAACAACACAGATTATAACCTAGTGCAAGTTTTGATTTGATGAATGAAGGTCTATTTCATTACTTTATATAAATTCAATACCAAGCTTTAATTACAACAGAATAGCTGATAACAAAGCTGTCAGCTTGACAAACTGACAACACAGAAAAAAGCCGCATGATTTTCCTGTCAGCGGCTTTTTTCTTATGCGTGACTTACACACACAACTTAATTAAAAATATTTATCATTCAATGTAAATATAATATTTTGTGTTTATTTAATTCTGTGATTCTAACTTAGGCACACACTCATACCATATTTAATTTGTACAGGTGTGACGGTACCAGCCGCCACTTTAAATATTATTCATTCATTTAATTCTACTGCTCACCTGTGACATCACAAAATAGCAGATCACAACAGCTGTACATCAGTGCTACACTAGCGCTCCTTGTGGTGAGAAGGGGTACTATTGATGCACTACATCTGCTTAGCCTCTGGTTTATTTAGAGCATTTTTTGGGGTGGGAGTGCGATTTTGCAAAAATTATTTTTTAATTGTTAACAAATGCGCCTAAGAAAAATAATTAGGCAGAATTATTTCTTATTACATTAGGTTAATTAGGCAGAATCTTGAGATGATGACCTTGCTGTACAACCTCATCTCCTTGACCTTTTAAGCCAAAAATTTAATGGCATCAATGCCCCCATACATAGAAGTAATCTGGCCAAGTTTGGTCAAAATTGGTCCAGTAGTTCTGGAGATATAAGGTGATTTAGAAGTAAATTTTAATAATGTTTTATGTGTACAAAATAAGGTGCTCTGTTCTAGTTTTCTTATCTGTATTACTTTTAAGCAGTGATTTTACTTTTCCTTTAAGTTGTTATCACATATATATTCTTTGTTAAATTGAAATTTGTGTTTCTTAGTATTTTTATGCTAACCAACTTAAATGTTTTTTGTTTACTTTGAAAAATAAGCTAGACAGGAAACTAAAATTGAAAATTTTCTTCATACTACCTATTTAAACAAATTAATTTTTATTTAAAATCTTCAACCTATTTTGGCTATGATTGACGATCACATGACCTTCACAAAATAGGGGTGGCAAGGAGATTGTTTACATTACAAAAAAATGCTCACAACAGTGAAAAGCTCTAAAAGGCAATATGAAGAATGTCTTGTAGAAGATAGAAAAAACTTCTCTCAAGAAGAACAAAATAGAGTCCTGAAAAGGAAAATTTAAGCAGAAACTAAAAAATCTGAGGAAGAAAGGAAAAAGTTGAGAGCTGCAATCTTGGCAGTAGAACAGATAGCCGACAACATTAAAGTTTTAGAAAAGTGAAAACCATTAGGAACCTGAAGATATTGAAGAAAATTTGCCCAGTGTTTTATATATACATAATAATAATAATATGTAATAAAATCTCTTTTTTTCTTTTTTTTTTTTTGTACGTTAGAATAATAATGACAAAATATTTTTTAACTAAATTTTAATAATGTTTGTTTTGTGTACAAAATAAGGTGTTCTGTTCTAGTTTTCTTATATGTATTACTTTTAATCGCAGTGATTTTACTTTTTCTGTAAGGTGTGATCACATATGTATTCTTTGTTAAATTGAAATTTGTATTTCTTAGCATTTTTATGCAAACCAACTTAAATATTGTTTTTTGTTTATTTTGAAAAATAATGTAGGCTAGTTATTGTAAAAAATTTTCAAGCATTCTTAGGTGTAAGCTAATTATTTTTAAGAATTGCTTTGGTTAGATTTTTTTCTGTTATTTTTAGTTACTGTGATGTTCTTTTTACGCAAGAAACCTATTAAATATTGTTGATTTTTTTGTGTATTTTATAATTAACTCACTAAAACAATTTATCACAAAAATAGCCTAATTTTAGATATATATTGTAAAAAAAAAAGTAATTAAAAAACAAAGTTTTAAGCCAATGTAATTATAAATAAAAAAAAAGGTATGAGTTTGGAAACTATTGGAGTGGTGGAGGCTGCAAAAAAATAAAATATGTATATATTTTGCAAAGTAATGACAGTAGCATAACATTATGAGGGTCAGGAAAATTTTTCTAAATTGGTCAGGAAAAATGAAGTTTAGAATTTGGTGGGAACCCTGTTAATGTTGATATGCATCTCTTAGTATATCTATCACTCCATTCAGAAATTTTTTATTTTCTTTCTAATTTTGATAACCATATAATGAAAGTATATTTTTATTTATGAGTTTTTATTAAAAGTTATTTCAACCGAGAAAATACATAATGTATATAAGCCTAGTTTATTTAACCCACCACACCACATGTTGCATAATAAAATACATATATATATATATTTTTTTTTTTTTTTTCAAGTAATGGGAACATTTTGGAGAAGCATTATTGTCAAATGCTTAAAAAAAATGAAAATTTTATAGACATTAATAAAAATAATAGTTCAAAATTATCAGTACTTCCTGCATCTGTAGGTATATGATTTCATTCTTTTCTAATGATCTAAAACAATAAAAAATGTTAAGTGTAATTGTTCTCATTCTAAGATTAATGTGGTTTTATATAATTTAGCCACTAAATATTACTGTATTATTTTTTTGCAAATAAATCACTAAATTATGGTCGCTATCAGTGTCTGTTCCTGGATATGCTTTGCAGTCAACAAGTTGATTTCTAAATCTTTGCTTAACAATGATATAATCTATCTGATACCTTCCTGTATCGCCTGGCTTTTTCTGTGTGTATATTCTTCTATTATGATTTTTAAACTTATTGTTGGCAGTTATTAAATTATATTTCATGCAAAACTCAGTAAGTCGGTCCCTTCCCTCATTTCTTTTGCTCAGTCCATATTCACCTACATTATTTCCTTCCTTGCATTTTCCAATGCTTGCTATAAATTATTTATATATTATTATATTTATTATTAACTGTTATTTTATTTTAAACTATTATTAAATTTCCATCCCCTTTTATGTGTTAAATTGCTTAGTCATTATCTTCGTATACACACTAGCTCATCACTATCATGGGCACATTAACAATCGTTTTCAGCTTAGGTTTTGATTTTATCCTGATTACAATGATTCTATCACTATGCTTTTTGAAATATTCCACTCTTTTCCTTATTTTCTTGTTCATTACGAAATCAACTCCTGCCTGCCCTTTATTTGATGCTGAGTTAATTATTCTAAAATCACTTGAACAAAAGTCACTCACTTCCTTTACCACCAAACCTTGCTAATTCCTACTGCATCTACATTTAACCTACCCATTTCCCTCTTTAAATTTTCTAACCTACCAACCTGTTTTAGACGTCTAACATTTCACACTCTGACTCGTAGAATGTTATTTTTTCTTTTCTGGTGACCCCTTCCTTAGCAGTCTCCACCCAGAGATCTGAACTGGAGACTAGTTTACCTCTGGAATATTCTACCAAGCCTTCATCTTTGTTTTATGAAAATATAGAAACTACATTTTCTCGGAAAAAACATGTAGTTTTCCATTGCTTTCAGCTGCGCAGTACTCAGAAGATTGAGTAATGTCGATGTGGTCATTTAAGTCTTTCTGAGTTGCACCCTTAACAGCTGCTTCTCCTAGAAATATCTATAAAATTGTAAAATAAGTATGTGGAAAGTACTGTGAAATCTGTGAATAAAATGTTACTCCAAGATTACTGTATACATAAACTTAAGTTTTTTGTAGCTTTAAATTTCAAATCTTAATTGAAATTTTTTATAATTTTGCTTTTTATGGTGAGCATAAAAGAACTAAATTTTGAGTTAGAAAAGTTTGCATTTTGCAGTACCAAATATGGAAATATTAAATTATAACAGTATGGTAATATGAAAATTACATCGTGACTGACTCTTCATCATGTTTGTGTGAACAGTTTAATGTATAATAAGGAATAATTTGAGGGGAGTAACAATTATTTTTTTTTAAAAAGACCTTCATACACCGAAAAATGCAGTCACCAGCAAGTTACACAATTCGTCATATATATGTAGAGTTAAGAACACAACATATGTAAAGTACAAATTAAAAATCTTATCTCTTTTAAAGTCTGTTAAAAACTTAGCAGTTCAAATTTTTTTTATTAAATGTTTTTCATGTGTCAATTAAATTCGTAGATATTTATATTCTGAATTCTTAATGTCAAAATTCTATCCTATGTAAGGATTGAGTTTTATAGCCCATTTTAGATATATCTACATCGGAACAAATCACTGATTACTGGTATTTTTCTGACCACACCACTCTCTGCACTGTTAGTTGCTCAACTGCACTTTTTTCATTTGGTTTCTAGACCAAGAATTTTAATGAAAATTGGTTTGGATGGTACTAGTCAGACTTCCGCTGTACTGTTTTATAGATGTTAATTTTTTAACTATAAAGTTAGTTGTTCAGAGTAAACGTCAAGTTTATTTGACTATTTTTTTTGTGGAAAGAAAATTTAGTTAACTGGTTAGGTTTAGTCAGTTAGAAATAAGAGTGATCATGAACTTTCTTACAAGTTCTTATTCAGATTTAAATAATTTGATAATAAAATCTTTTTTCTTGTTTATAGAAACAGGTTCTCTTTGTGTCCAATGTTTCCCTGGTGATAAAAGTTATATATATTGAGTAATTATATTATTTTGTTATTCTTTATTTATAATTTGAAAAAGTCAGAACATTGTTGATTTAAGAATTAATACTTTATAAAAATTATTTTACACTTGAAATTTTGGGTTCAAATAAAAGGAGCTTTTTTGTTTGATGTCTTTTTTTTATTAATATTAATTAGACTGATTTTGTTTTTGTGTACATTAGGTGAACTGTAATTAATTTATTGATATTTTTTTTAAGGTTTCATCATTGGTTGAATTGAGATTCTTGCTAAGACTAGGTGATGGATTAGATAGTCCAAAATATAAAACACTGGTTGGTTTGGAATGTGTTGAACCTGTTGCCAGGTTGGTATTTTGTTTTTCCACAAATTTGTTATTCATAAGTAATTGATAATGTCAAAAAAAGTAACAATCTTTATTTTACACAAATAAATATTATTCAAGAACTTATTAAATTTAATTGCTATCTGATTTAGTTTGAAGTTATGTAAGCATTCAAAATTATTGAAAACTTTATACATTCAGGAAGGTAACTAATTATCCTTTTATCTAATTTATGAACACTTTACTAAATATCTAACTTTAATCTATGGCAATGTTATATTTTTTAATCTTGATTGGCATGACTTCCATCAGAACAAACCTCTCCTTTAATTGGTTAAAGGTACCCCTATAATCTTGGGCACCAAAAATGAAAATAGTCAATGTATAAAAAGAACCGTTTGGGTTACCAGAACTTCCCACATGTGTCTATTTACTTTTGTATAGTTGTTTTTGATCAGTTTTTCTTAATTTTTTCATTAATTTTGTAAAAATAGATTCTTAAAAAGTTTATTTTTATATCTATGTATATAAAAATGGATGTATGTGTGTGAATGTTCCAGCATAACTGTAACGCCTGGAGAAATTTCTACCAAACTTGATGGGCTTACTATCTGGAAAATAATACTGTGGGGGTAAGAGACACCCCTTGCACTCATATAGAAGGGGGCGACTTGTAAACATAATAAACAACAACTGATATTAGTGTCGAATTCGTAGTTTAAAGATTGGGATAATAAATACCCAATGCTGGGTGATCAGTTAGTTTAACAATTAACATAATAAAAATTTAATCGCCATTATAAAATATTTTGTAATCATTACGTGAAAATTGCTTGCAGGTGATAAAATAATTCTGTATTGTTCATTGTTAAAAGTTTTAGTTAATTAAATAGACAGCTTTAGATACATTTGTTAGTTATTTCTCTGCTAGACAGTTTTGGAAATTACATTCCTTTTTAGGATAAATCAGTGCACAGAAGAAATAGCAATTTTAGATCCAGTGGTGAACTCCATTTATATATATGTTATGTTAAAATAACATTTGAGGTAATAATATTAATAAAATATTTTGAATATTGTTCTGAATATCCAATTCAAAGATTTATTCATTAGCCACTGCATACACAGTAGGTCTGAAAAGTTCTCGAACTAAATTTCTGTAGTTAATACAAATAGTGCCATCTCTCGGACAACCAAGGAACTATGTAGTACGATTTCTGATAAATGTGTGTACAAAATTTCGTTTCGTCACTCCAGTCTCAAGTTTATTCGGCTGCGTACGTTATGTACATGTGACCTTGTATCATGGAACAGAAGTGCAATAAAATTTTGTGTTCGACTTCAAAAATCTTTCCTTGAAATTTATTCTATGATACAGCAAGCATTCAGTGATAAAGCCACATCTCATACTACAACATACATGTGATGGAAGCAGTTTAAAGATAGTAGAGAGTCATTGGATGACGATGAACAAAGCAGGAAGTCGTCAACAGCTGTTGATAACAAAAACATTGCAAAAGTGCATGCACTCCTGCACAAACAACCTCATATTACCCTTTGAGCCGCTATGGCTCAAAGGGTAAGATAGTTTAGCTAAACATCAGTAAAAACGCAGTACGTACAACAGAAAAAATGAACCGCTGAAAAGTGCACTCTCGTTTAGTTCTATGTAGAGGGCTGATGTGATTAAATTCGTTTATGTTTTAATCTGTATTTTTATTTAATTTGGTTCGGGAACTTTTCAGACATACTTTGTTATTAGTTACCTACATATATAAAAACATTTTACCAATGTTGTCAGGAACAAAACACATTTATTTCTTTTTTTTTTGCTTAATAAACTACGAGGGTTATTTTTTTTTCAAGGTCCAATCGGTCACGAAATTAAAACCACAGTGAAAATAAAAAATTTTTTATTTGTAACAAGTACTTAACATAGTTTCGCTATTTCTTTACATAGTCACCACTCCGATTTAGACATTTGTCGTAGCGTGGTACCAACTTTCTAATACCCTTGTCATAGAACGGAGCTGCCTGTGTTCTCAGCCATGTTTCTACGCTGGTCTGCAGCTCGATGTCTGTGCCAAAATGTTGACCACCTAGCCAGCGTTTCATGTGAACAAAGAGGTGAAAATCGGATGGAGCCAAGTCTGGGCTGTATGGTGGGTGATCAAACACGTCCCAATGAAAATGCTGCAGGAGCTTCTTTGTTACAGCTGCAGTGTGCGGCCAAGCATTGTCATGGAGAAAGACAATGCCTGATGACAACATTCCTCTCCACTTATTCTGAATTGCCCTTCGTAGACGTTAAAGAGTCACGCAGTATGAGGCTGCAGTGATGGTCGTGCCACGTTCCATGAGTTCCACCAAGAGAACTCCATTCCATTCCCAGAACACAGTAGCCATACACTTTCTGTTTGAGAAGGTTCGCTTGAACTTCTTTGGTTTACTGGGAGAATGAGAATGTATCCACTGTTTGGATTGTTCTTCAGTTTCGAAATGGACCCATGTCTCGTCCCATGTGACAATTTTGTAAAAGAAATCTTCTTCATTGTGGTAGAGCTGGAGAAACGTTAGGGAGGCGAAAACAAAACAATTCTCATTGTTTTGTGATGGTCGGACAACATCTTAGGAACCCATCTCGCACACAGTTTACGGTACTGAAGTCTCACTCACAATGGTGTAGAGAGCTAACCATGAAATTTCAGGAAACGAATCACTCAATACAGAAATTGTGAACCAACGATTTTCTCGAATTGCCTCATCCACTCGCTGAACAAGATCATTGGTTGACACTTGCTTCCTACCCTGACCACCTGCATCATGAACATCTGTACGTCCTGCTTTAAAGTTCCTGCCACCATTGTCACACTTTGCTGTCACTCATTGAAGTTTCACGTACACAATACTTATTCGTCAATGAATTTCAGCTGCATAACACCCCTCAGCCTGAAGAAATCTAATTACCACACGCACTTCACACTTGGCGGGAGATGCTGTTGTAGACATGTTTACGTGGTAGCTGCATGTTTAGAACTAAATGAAGTGACGCGGTGTGATTGAAGGCCATACTAGAGATGCTGCGCAACACATATGCGCAAAAGTTCATCCGATTTTTGCGCGGGTTTTTATTTTGTGACCGATTGGACCTTGAAAAAAATTACCCTTGTAACTCACCACATAAGCTTCTGTGTGAGAAAATAAAAATATAAATTTTGTAGCGTATGAAAAATGCCATGTCTGACCAGGATTCAAGCCCAGGACCTCTGGTTGATAGTTCGAGATGCTACCACTCTATCAGAAAGATCGGAGAATGACAGTTTCTTTTCATTTATTTTTTCTTACAAAAAAATCTTTACTAAGCTTGTATTTGTTAAATCAAGACTTTTGGATATCAGCAATGTACTAATTGCTCAGAAAGTTTTAATTTGCTTTAATTTTAAAGTGATAAATTTATTTTTTAATTATAATTATTGCATAAACAATAATTTTTTCATTTGTTCCAGAACTTTGGGTTTGAACATTCGCAAATACATGATCAGTTAGAAACAAAACAAAACTGAAAAAGAATACGAAAAGTTAACATAAATGAGATTATAGGACAGATTTTCTTCAACTAATTATTTGTTAAAACAATATGAAAGAATATATGGTATAATCTTTATTAATTACAAAAACTTCATTTATATTTTAATCAAAGAATATACTTATCTCGGCAGAAAAATGCAAAAAAAGACGTTCTTATCAAGTCATTCTGTATTCTTTTTTTCCAATGAATATGAATATATTTTTGGAGATATCTTTATCGTCAGTTCGTTAGTACAATGAAATTAAAACTTGACAAAAAGTTGTATTACACTTTTAAGTTTCAATTTCTTTTTCTCTTGAGATTCATATAATATTTTTAATCCATTTATAATTTATGAAAAAACTGACAGCAAGGTAACTCAGAACCCATTTTTCATTGAAATGTATTAGGGATGTCTTCCTTGATTTTTACTGTTTAAGCAGATTCATTGATTTGATATTTATTAAATATTAAAACATTCATAATAAAAATCATATTTATATGTAGTTCATCCAATTTAAATCTGTTTAATTTAAATTATTCTGTTTTAATAACTGTATAATCAAATTTTGTTTATGATAATTGTGCATGTAAATATAGAAATAATTTTAATTTATTTTTGAAATATACTTTATTATATTACTATATATTATATTTTTTATCTGTTTATTTAATTGTTCTGTATCACAATTAAGTTTTGAAAATAAGTTGATTGACTTGAAATCAATAATAAAAAATAATAATAATGTACTTAGTTTTGAGGAATTTTCATTCAACTGAATTTCTGATTAACCACTTATGTCACATTTCATAGATTAATGATTGACAATTATCTTGGTTTTTTTACCAAGTAATTCAGATTCCAACATAAACATTAAGAAAGTAAAATTTAGTTGTTTTGTTGGCAAAACTGCTTTGAAATTGACCTAAAATGAAAATTTCACCTTGAAGTTTTTATTTTTGATTAGATATATTTGAGTTAGAAGGCATTAATAATTTGTACCTGGATAAAGTAAACCCCCCACACAACTACTAACATTACTGTTTTAAGTTTAATTGTTTTCCATTCTATAACTTAAAAGATTTGTTTTTTTTCATATAAGTTTAAGTTTTGTACGTTTTTAAAAAACAATGAATCCGTATGAGAGAGAATCCAAAAGAATTAAAAAGCTTATAAATTTCATCTGACTGACCAGAAGATCTACAGATAAATTCTGATAAAGTATAAGAAAACAATGCATACAACATAATTAATGACTTAATGTCTATAGTGACTTGCAATTATCAGTCAGCTAGGATACTTAATTACTGGTTCAAAGATATATTCTTAGAATTGATTAATTCACACTTGAAAACGTTTTATTTTTTCCACCTTACAAATTTTATATAAAAGGTATAAAGAAAAGAAAAACAGATATGACAGTATCCTAAAACTAAAAATTAACAAAAACATGTATTTAAATTTAAAACATTTGTATTACAAACATTGTACAAAACATTAGCCACACAAGTAGAAAGTAATAATTAACAGTTTTTAAAAATTCTAGTACGAAAAAATTATTTTATGGACATTAATGTGATGTAGAAAAAATTCACATTCTACTACTTTTTATTCAATACAAGTTATATAGTGCATTTAAATAATTGATATTAATGTACAATGTACATTAATTAATTGCAATCTCTAATATCATTACAACACATGTTTAATTTCAATAAGAAAAAAGCAAATGTTTTTGTCAAATCAGTTATTTTTTTACGTTTTTAAATATCTGAATAGCTATATTAACACTTAAATAGAAGTCATGGTCAAAACTTAATAAATACATATGCATATACATAGTTAATCCTGGCTATAATTATTAGGGAAAAGTACATTGCAAATTGTAAGTTAAAAAAAAATTGAACAATTGAAAAAAGGTGTAGTTTGAAATGTAATAGCATTGTAAAATTGGTAGAATGGAATTAAAACTGCTTTCCTAAAACAGCTAAATTGTAATTTGGTTTTGACTCAGTGATTTGTTCTTCTAAATACATTTATTATAGTTTATGAGTTAATACACAACCTTAAAATTAAGATTATATTGTAGTAATATCAATATTCAAAATTTCTTGATCTGGAATTGGTGTACAAAGTTGCACCAAAATTAACAATACTAAGTACAGTTCACTGCATGCTTCTGGTAAGTTTTAGAGACTGACAACCATGATAGTCAACAACTACCAATATCAGGAACAAATTAAATTATAACTGAAATTCCAAAATTATAATAATTTCAGTTGAAATTCATATTATTTAACTTAGATATACTGAGACTTTCAAATTAGGAAGTCTGGAATAGCAGCATTATATTAAAATATTTTTAAATACTAAATAAAAAAGAGTAGTTAAATCATATTTGTTTTTAAATAATCTCGTTCATTTTCTGTACTTGAATCACCTGATTCAAGATGGGTATTTAAAAATTCTTCAACAGAATCTGTATTCCATTTTTCAATTGCAAGAACCTGCAACAAAATTAAAAATTTAATCTTGCTATTATGAGCTATTTATTACTGTAGTTCATAAGTGTTTATGTACTAAAGAGTACACAAATAATAAATAATAGTATTTACATATTATTAGTAAGTAAACTATTTATCTCATAAATACCAAACAAATATTTACAGTCAAACATCATATCAAACATTCATATTTACAGTAAATCACTGATTTACAGGAAACAAGTAGAAACAGTTTCAGGAAACATTTTTTTAAACAGATTTAATGAGTTATTATTATGTAATAAAATTAAAAAAAGAATAAAACCCAAACATCACAAAAAGTGAAATTGATTTTTTTTAATATGAATAAAACTTTACTAGTTAATTCTCCACCAACTTAAAAAATAAACAATTCACTAACTCTTACTTTGGCACAACATTTTATAATAAGCTAAAAAAGTGTAAATTTTACTTCTTGGTCTGGTTTTTTAAGTCTGTCTAAATTTATTTATGTAATCTTTTTTTTTATCATCTTTTACACTAAAATATTATTTATTTACTTTTCACAGAATCTTTAAGTTTTCCTAAAATTTATAAACCCTAATTTTCATCTTTCATTTAAAAAATTGAATGTCCATTTTCAGTTTCTGAAGAACACAACTCCCAGATTTAAGTGAGGTTTCTGGGATTTTATATTATAATTCATCTTTGATTGGCAAATAAAATTTGATTAACAGACACAGTTTGATATTTAAATTATAAGATCTAATATAGATCATTTGTAATTTAGTAACAAACGCATTCTACATAGAGCCTTCAAATTGAATTTTTGCTAAAAAACAAAAAAAAAGATTAAATGCTCTTCTGCCTAATCTTGTCACATGACATATACATTTTTTTTAACTCATTTAAATTTTTTTTAAGTGGTCATAGCCACTTAAAAAAGCCACATGAAAAATTTTTTTTCATGTAGTCATAGCCTTTTAGGAATAACTGTTAGTTAATTGAGTTCTCTCATTTGACACTTCAAAACAGTAATTCTCAATCTTCTTGGAATCTACTTTTTACCAAGTTAGTTTATGATCATTTGTTTCATTATCATTTGAGGTTAGCATTTAATTTTTTTACGCATAGCTTACCTTTATACAGTTTTTAAAATATGTCTACAAGTCAAACTTTACCTGCATTATAAGATTTGATTAATAATAACAGTTCAGTTTAAAAATTTCTTAAGAAATTAGATACGTAACCTTAACATTGACTGGCCCTAATTTTAAAGTTGATTCAGAGGCAATTTTTTTTTTTTTGAGCTGATATTACTTTCTGTTATTGCAATTTGTTTCCATAAATGAAGATATATCAAAAACTAAAAATAACACACAGATGGTATGTGTGCTCATGCTCAACTCATTTAGTGATAGGCTGGTGAATTAAATAACCTACATCAATATTAATATAACTCAATACCCAATATTATAAGCAGATGATATAATGGTTGTTCTACTTTTGTTATCTAGTTCTTTTCTGTATTACTGTCAATATTCTGATATGAATAATGATATTTGGTAGAGTATTACACTACCAAAAAATATTAATTCAGAAAAAATATAACAAATTTTCTGTAATTGAATAACTTAAATTCTCATTACATTTTTTCAATCCAAGGTAGAGTAGTAGCATCTAAGCCTTTCTTTCAGAGGTCCTAGGTTTAAATCCTGGTCAGGCAAGGCACTTTCCGCACACTATAAAATTCATTAATCTATTGGTGACTGTAAGGGGTATGTAAGTTTGTTGTTATTATATAAATAAATTTTAATTACTATATATGTTAATTTCTTTTATGCAAGCCTATTACATGTGCTTTAGAAAATACATATACCCTCGATGTTCTGTTCAAATCTGAACCTAAATATATTCAAATAAGTAATAACATAATACTACTGTTGCTTGATGTACTGTTTGGCATACTATCAAGTATGTAAAACTGGATGTGGAACTCTCCTGCAATGATAATAAAATATAGTGACCACTCATGTGGGTGGGGGTAGTATATTTTAAAGTTAATGTATTAAAATACAGCTTCAAGAGTATGTGAAATATCTTGTAACCTTAAAGTTAACAATTCAGTTATCTATGATTGATTGGGATGAAAGAATTATAAACTATCTCAAACTTGAAATTGATCTAAGTAAAATGGAATAATTAAAAAATAAGCAAAAACTGAAAAGTTTAAAACTTTATAAAAATAAGTTAAATACAAACCTCTTGTACGTTACCATCTTTATCAAGTAATTTAATAATAGGATCTAATCCTCGAACATATCTTATCTGCAAATTAGGAAATTTATTTGGTCTATCACTCTTCACAAAAGCTGAAAAAAAACAATGAATTTTAATAATGTACTGGAAGATTTACTATATTTCTATAAATTTTTCAAATGATTGTATGTAACTATATTTCAAATTTTAGTAGTAGGTATAGTTTAGTTGTAATTTTCAATCAATTTAAGATTAGTTAAAATCTATAAACACAGAACACAACCAATCAAAAGGACTTGTGAAATTTCAAATTTAGTTTAAGTTTTGAAGTTAGGTGTTAACCTGAAGGTCAACTTCAGTAAAAATTTGTTCCTAAGGTATGCACATATAATGGAATGTTCAGGTTAACCATATGCCTTAAACAGCTGAAATCTTTAGTTCAGTTATAAATTGTATATAATGGTCTTAAATCAGTATCACTGACAATTAAATTTGAACTCTAAAAATACATGAAAGCCAATGTACCTGAAGAGTACTTTTAGAAAGAGCATATCAGGAAAATGGGAGAAATAAAAATGTCTTAACAATTAAGACAGAGTTATTCGAAAAATAATTTTACATGCGTTCTAATCAAATTATTTTTAAGCCATTTATAAAAAATGACAAAAACCAAAGTGGTTTGTAATTAATTTCTTCAGCGATTGATATACTTGGCCACTTAAATGTGTATTTTAAAACATTATAGAAATAAGAGTAAAGACAGAATATATTATTGAATGCATACCTTGTATCTGTGGATAAGCACCAAATTTACAAGTACATACTTCAAGACGTGCTTTAGCATAACGCTTTATTGTTGGGGCAGCTTCATCATGATGGCAGCATTCAGTACAATGATCTCTAAAAGAAACAACAAATTTTTAATTACATAAAAAATATAATTTAGCAAATCTTTAAACAAAAAACAGTTTAAGTTAAAAATAAATATAAAATGTTGAGTGTGTCTTAAGTAACACAAAAATATAGCATTTCACTAATTCACAAACAAGTATATTACCGTAAAAACACTGTGTCACTTTATGGCATGGTAGAGGTGAATTTCAAAAATTGACACTTTTAAATGAAAAACAATCTACTACAAAAAAGTGACAAAGGATTGCAGATTTTTATTTTAAATACACCAATTTTTAAAACTATTAATGACCTAATTATGCAATATTTAGAATGCAATTACTGAAAACATTAAAATGTTCAGCAAAGAAAATTTGGTTCCTCGACATAACTTTTTTACCTTATAAACTATGTAGTTTTAAAAATACAATTGAGAAAATATCTTAGTAAAAATTTGGGTGCCATTTGATCCCCTTGCTTGACAGCTAGCTCAGAACATTTTTAAAAACAGATACAATATCAGAAACAATTTTTGGTTTTGGGGGGCTTCCTTACTTCTGAGAGATTAATTGGGTAAAATTATTTTAAAAGAAAGTTACCCATAATGGTAATTCTAAATTAAAAAATGGTAGAACTTTACTTTAAAAAAAAAAAATTTTAAATAGTAATTTAGAATCCTGAAGATCATAATTTAAAAGAGATGATTTTTTCAAATTTGGAAGCCCTACATCAAAGACACTGTCTATTGTCTAATATGCTCCAAAATTAGTTTTAATTAAATCAGTCAAAAAAATAAAAAATTATTTTTTTTATTTTCCTAAAATTTGGGCCCCCAGAATTTAGATTCTAATATGCTTTACAGTTAGTTTAAAAAATCCAAGTCCAAAGAATTATTTTGTTTTTAAGCCCCCCACTTTGTAGGAAGCTTTTTTATGACTTCATGCTTACAAAAATAAGTATTATGATATGATAATTCAAAATTACAAAAAAGATTTGCATTTTGGGGGTCCCCTTACTCCACAGCGGTAAAATTAATGTTAGAAAACATAGGTCTCAAATGGCAATACTAAATGTAAAAAAAAGTTGTTCAAAAATATGGAAAAAATAAAAAGATATAGCTATAATTTTAAATAAATTCAAATATGATTTTTTTAGGACGGGATGAAATTTTTTTGCCAATTCTTTTGTAAATATATTAGATATTTGGGGATAATAAAATATCGATGCTTTCACATTTTAGACACAATGGGTATTATACTAAAGTTATTAAACTTTTAAAAAATTCAAGAAACAATTTTTCATTGCCACAGACAACAGGAATGGCATGGGAGAAAATTTTATAATCATTTAAACACCCATTAATGTAGAAAATATTCATGTAAAAATCTCCCACTAACTCCTTTTCAGAAGCAAGAAATAATAGCTAAAATAATATTACAAACCTTCTTAAAACTTGATTCATATTTTTTAGTCATACTTTAATCAAATCATCATACATGAGTTTAATTAGTAGATTAATTTCGATTTCAAAAGATAACACCATACGTTGAAATTTCTAATATATTTATAAAATATCAAACAAATTTTCAATCAAACGTTTACTATACAAAGTAACAAAATAATGAAATTTTTGATTATTGAAATACTATTGTAAATTAACAAAACTTAATTTCCACCGTACAGGAGGATGTTTGCAAAAGTAATGGTGGAATACTGTATTGTCACTCGACCTTAGTAATTGTGTAAAATTTCATCAATAGGCAATGTCAGGAAGCATGTTAAATTAAGGATACAAGATTTGAGAACAAACATGAAAAAAAACATTGCGAGTTAAAATGAAGCAAGTAAAAATAAAAAATTTCTAGTCAGTTTCTACAAGTGGGGGTGAATATTAAAAAAATTTGCAAAATATTACCTCATCAAAAGACCTGCAACTTAAGTAAGAAAATTTGTTTGATAAAATTCTGTAGAAAACTTTATTCAACCAAAACAACCCCACCCATTTTTTCATTTTTTACAAAATACTAATAATAAATCCCCCTGAGGACGGCACTTTCCTACTAAGTTTGGAGAAAATTGGTTTATGGAGTCCAGAGTTATCATACATAAAAATTCAAAAACTTGTTTTGAGTTTAAGGATAACACAACAAAAATTTGCAAATATAAATTTTTTTTTTTTTTGTAAAAACTTTTTTTCTCAAATATCCCCTTGAGAAACAATTTACATAAATAAAAGACAATCTTTGTTTTGTGTGTGGCCTAATAACTCAAAAGCTACTTAACCTATTTCACAATTTATAATTATTTGTCCCATTAATTTATATTGAAGTCTCCAGTGACGAAGACAAACCAATTGATGAAAATGAAAAAAATTAGCCAGAATGAAGGGACTATTTCATACAAAACTGCTCCAATATTTAGAACAAGGAAACAATCCCTTTCCTTGACTTAATGATGGTACGAAACTGGCGTGACCACACTGCTACAGACCATGTTACTCAGTTAAGACAAAAGAAGGTGACAAGACTTTTTCGTTAAAAATCACACCAAGTTTATGTGAGTCGATGCAAGATTGATAAGAGACTATTGACTATTGACAAGAGACTATTAATAAAAAATTACTATAAATACAGTAAAAAAAAACAAACAAAAAACAACGTTATAATCATTTTTAATTCAGGGCTAATTCTTCTACCAATTTGATTTTAATATGGTTTTTTGCCTGAATTTAAGAGCGAAACTTAAAATCTTTGTTAACCACGGATTCCATTTTCTGAGCCAATAACACTCCCAATTATCTTGGTTAAGAGAGGCCCTGCTGTAGTTTTAAAAGAAATAAATAATTTAGATATGGTTTTTGAAACTATTTTTACACAAAAAATTAACTATTTTTCTTAAAAATTAAGTTTAATATTCTAATTCTAAATATTAGTTATGAATAATGAAAGAGATGTAACAAGGATGTAAAAATTATTTTTAACTTAAGAGAAGAGCCACAAATTTTTACTGTAATTGATTTCCTGAAGAATATAGCTAGATTATTAAAGAGGAAAGTATGGTGATAATGTCAAAAATCTGACATCAAGTTTTTTTAAATCTTTATGTTTTAGGGTCCAACTAGTTCATTTAGACCAAAAAAACATGTGGGCTACACTGCTTTGGCCTTACATCTCAAGACTGACTGAACTGATTTTCTTCAGGTATATGGGGCATTCATCATATTAATTTTTTCAAAATTTGTAAATGGGGTGGAAGAGATTATAAAAAAACAAATTTTGATTTTTTGAGACATTTTATAGAAAACTGTTAAAGAAAATTTGTTACCTAATGCATATATATATATAAAGTTTTTTCCAAAAAATCAACCCCTACCACTTAAAAATAAAATATACTCTTTTATTCTTTTGCTCTAACTCCTTTCAGTTTAAATATTTTTTAAAGTTTCTAATTCATGTACAGAGCTATCAAGAAATGCACAATTTGTTTAAATTATAGACCCCGGGGATCTAAAATGCAGAAAATGTTTTTTGAAAATTTTTTTTTTATTTTAGCCTTTAATATTAGATTTAGAGAAAACTTTACTTAAAGAAATTTGTTAAGCTCAACTTATAGATGAATATTTCTTAAAATTTATTCTCCAGCTCTAAAAAATTTGTTTTTCGGCTCTTAACTCTTTTAATTAATAGTCGTCAAAAAATATGCAAATACTCTGCCATCTTTTGTTATTTATTTTTTTTGTTTTTTTTTTTTTTACTACACTTTAATCAATAACTTGAAAGTTAAATGAAAATTTAAAATCAAAACAAAAAATGTTTACTCTTGATTACCTCAAATCACCAAGATCAAATTTCTTTAAAAGATCACATGATGAACATAATAGATTAGCCTTATTAAGACCAAGTGACCAGCAGTCCTCTGCAGTAAAATCACTTCTAACTACAACTATCTGCAAATAAAATAAATAATAAATCAAATATAGTTTTCACAGTAATTAAACAAAAATCTAGAAATAGCTTCATATTACAAAAATGAGTATGGTTAGACAAAAACAGAATCACATGTGTAGAGATAAAAATACCTATTTTACAGAAAGTTTGACATTTTTTATCACCATCATGAATTAAAACTTAATATAGCAATACGGTTTGTGGTGTGATACTTTATTTTCATGTAAAATAAAATGAGAAAAAATACAACATCCATTTTTCAATAAGTTTTTGGGATATCAGCAATCCACAAAGTAATGAAATGAGAGAAAATATACTGTAGAATTTTTTACTGTGTTTCACCTTCAGACTGCACTCAACACAACAGTTGTAAAACAATTCTCATTAAAACCATTCAAATATTATTCAATAACTTAGCAAAAATGAACACAACAGATATTTTTAAACAGTTTTACAAAATTAATGTGCTTTTGTAAATGAGATATTATTTATTTGAAATAGTATTACTAATGTAAACAGTGCATCAGCTGTTAATTTTCAACACTGTTACTTTTTTAACTAAAGAAAAAACTAAAAAATGTTAAGATTTGCTGATGACAATGTCCTTTTGCAAAAACCAGAAATGAATTAAAAGAAATTTTGAATGATATGAATTTATTGCTAGAAGGGAGAAGAAATTCAGTTTGATGATAGATAAGAATAAAATAATTTATGAAAAGTGATAAAAGAAATTTAAGTGTGACAGCGTATGTCACAGTAACTAAATATTACAGTAGAGGAATAAAATAACCAGAATTTTGTTTTGGGGAAAAAATCACAACTATCAGGCTGGCACAAGCAAGAGAGATATCAGTTAGTATCCAACATAGATCTATGAAACAGGAAGATTTTCTTAAAAGTATTTATGAGAACTATTGCAATTTATGATAAAAGGAAAGATGGCCTTTCAGGTAAAATGTTATAGGGATATGTTGAAAATTAGATGAGTGATTAAAATATGAAATGAATTTGTTTTTTAACATAAATATGAGGGAAGAGAGGTTTGTAGAAGAATGTTCTAAAGCAACCTTGATCAGCGAGTCATTATTAAGATATCTAGATTTAGTTAAAGGAAATATAAAAATGATTGTGCAAGATGTTTAGGTTAAAGTATTAGTACAGCACAAAATAATGCAAAGAAAAATTGTTTCCAAAACAAAAAGTTGAGGTTAATAAGAGTAGAACTGCTCTCATCAATTCTAGATACTAATTTGACAGAAAAAAAATGAGGATTTTTTTAAAAATTAATCTCCATGGTCATTCCAAGAGAGGTTACAATTAATCATAGCATCTAATTAATTTACTAGTGTCAACATAAATTTTTAACACCTACCCTAACATTACTTTCTAGTTTATTCTATTTAATCTTAAAACATATGAGTGAATTTACTTTCATTAATAACATAATAAAAACAAAGCTGGATCTAGTATTGAACCTCCTGAGTTGAATATGGATTTCTAACTGCAGTTTGCTACACTTGTAATATTTTTTTCCACAATTCACAATCAGAAGCTTTGTATTAGTAGACCTACAAAATCTGTATTTCAATTTTTCTGTATCCATTGTATGTAAAGTTGAAACTTTTTTTTTAATCTGTGGTAAGAAATCACAGTACATCCTTCTGAAATTATATTACGTTTTCTTACATTACAAAAAAGGATTACAAAGAACTTACCAAGGAACATGTAATTAAAGAAATAATTACATAAGACTGAACTTTACTTTTGAAAGACATCATTATTAATTAATCTGAAGGGCAGTATTTATTAATTACATCAGAATTAAATCGACTAACTTCAAAATATAACCTAAATTTTACTACGAATCATAGTACGTAAACAATAATTCAACCATTCATATAAGTACATGTGTTAGTGATAAAACTCATCAAAGAATTATTATCTTATCCAAAAAAAATTGCTTTTTAAATAATTATTAATAAAATACGTTTGTATTTAATAAATAAATAGTAAAATATATATGTATAACTTAGTGACGTTTTAAATTTCAATCCGTCAGTCATCATATTACGTTTGAAAATCAATGAGTTCTAAGAAAAATAAATATATAATTCATGCAATAAATAAACATAATTTTTAACGATGAAGGTTTCATACGTTTTTAATGTTTGCTTTGTATGATATTCAAAAATAAAATGTCAGGAAGTAATTGAGGGATCTTTTAACTGAAAAAGGTATATTTCATTTTTCAGGTTGTGGTTATTATTTATACTCTATTACGTTATGTTTAGATATCAATCGCAGCACGCTTCTACTTTGGATTTGAAATTTGCTCCGTAGTTTTAACGAAAACATTTACCAAAATGTCTCGTGATCCGGCTACTGATCAGTTAGTGGATTTCAAAAAATCACAAAAGGTATATTTTTACATTTTATTGTAGTTTTACTTAATATATATTCATTTTCTCATTACTGTACATTTTTGCCAGTTTTTAGGTTATATTTTGAATAATGTATATTTACTCTTGAGTGACTTGTAATTTTAATTTTAAATCAGTCATTAATCATCTTTATATGTATATACTTATTTGATTACTTTTTGAATCGAGTTATTTTTTGTAATATTTTTCGCATAGAAAATATCAAGAGAATGTATACCGGTGTTTTAACTATTATTATTATTATTATTATTACGTATTGACAGAGTATTCTCAAGAAATTTTGTTTATTCAAAGAATCGTAAAACCTTTAAAAGAATCCTGATTTTTTTATATTCGTAATTAAATGAATCATCTTTATGAACTGTTGTGTACTTTAATGACCTTTTCGTTTTGTTTATTTTTGTACCTATGTGACAACAGTAGTGTGTAAATAAAACTGAAAAAAATGTTTAAAATTATCAGTTAGTTTTTAATAGTAGATAGCAGTTTGTAGTATTGGCTAATTAGTATCACTAATATGTAGCCACTAGTGCATTTCTGTTGGGAAAATGTATAACTTAGATCATGTACGTTTCATTTTTTTGAATATGAATTATGGACTTTAACCATCACCTGTAGTTGTTGAAATTAAGGTTGTATTAAACCCTTTTGTTGAAGTTTTCTCTCATTTCTATATTAGTATGTAGATTTTGAAAAACTGATTATATTTGCATTTAGTTGCCTTGCTTTTTATCCAAGTTTACATAACTTAGGGTTTTCTTTTATTCAGATGATATCAAACTCTTTTAATTGTTTAACTGTAAGAAGAAATTAGCTCTTTGTATATATATGGGCATGTTAGTCAAATATATTATTTTAGTTTGCTATTTTGTTACAATAATTTTAAATTTATTGCTATTAAGGATTTAAGCTTATATAAATTAAGTATATCATTTTCTTTTATGATAACAGAATGAAGTTTTATGAATGAACATGTAAGAGAGCGTTTGAATCTGAAGAAAAACAGTTTGTCATTTTAGTTACAGAAAAACCTTATTTGGAAAATTGGAAAAATTGAAGTTGGATTTGCTATAGAGGGGTTTTGAATTAATAACACTTGATATACATGTTTCAAGTCTTGACCTGATTTTAGAAGAGACAAATTATTAAAATGAGATTAAGCTTATCTAATTATATTCTAGTGGCATGTAATTAGATAATTCCAAAAAAAAACCATCCATTAGCCACTTGCTATATAATTATTGTGTAGAACAAAATTAGGCGTTTGGACTTCTATTAATTTGAGAATAAATGGAACATTGTGTTTTACATTTTATATTTACACTGAAAATGTATTAGCAAAATGAAATTGTTCGGTCTGACCCATTGATAAAAGTTTAGTGTTAATAAAAAAATATTATTTGAACAAATCTTTTAAAGTTATGTGAAAGTTATTCCTCTGATCTTTTTGAAGTTAATTATCCAACAGCTCCTTAAGTAGAGTTGTTATAATAATAAAAATAAGTAGAAATTTTATTAATTTTAATTTTTATTAATAATAAAAATGAATAAATAGTAAAAATAATGGTTCTGTTTTTGTATTCTTTTTTTAACTCCTGTTTTAATATGCTGAATGTAAAAATGAGAAAAATTGCATTTGTAGATATTTGTATCTACATAATAATTCCATAAGGTGGTTTAAAGGTTAACTCTATTGTTTCATATGTATAAAAGTATAAATCCTCTCCATGGTGGTAGTGGTAACGTCTCACTCAGCTTTTCATCCAGAGGTTCCGGGTTCAAATCCCTGTCTGGCATGGCATTTTCACAAACTACAAAAAAATCTCAATTTCATCTCATCCTCTGAAGCAATTCTAACAGGACATAAACGTGACATTATAAACTTACAAATATTGCACATAGTACATAAAATTCAAGTCTCAAAATATGAAATTTACAAACACTAAATTCTACAAAAATAGTTCATTAAGCAGAAAACCAAACACAGATAAAGTATATAATTTTACAACATATTAACATACCGTTTCATACCATTTTCCTATTTCCTAATATTTTTAGTATGGGAACCATGAATAACAGTGTCATAAGTCTTTTTTGCTGAACAAAAGAGCTTCATAATTAGCCCCAAAAAGATTGAAAAACAAAAGATTTTTTCACATAATTAATGTATTTAATAAATTTTATTTGAAGAACCTTCTATTTGATTTACTTGGCAAGTAATTTCAAGTAGAAATCATTATTCTAATGCAAAGTTCTCTTTATATTTTGTTTACTACCCTTAAATAAAATAGGTTTTTTTATTACCTCTACTTTTGTTAGAATTATAAATGGATGTTTTACGTAATAATTAACGGGTAATGCTTTTGTTTCATTATTTTTTGCCTGTTTAATCATTTAATAGTTTAGCATTATAGTAATTCTAATTTATTTCATTTAGTAGTCTGTCAGAAGTACTTAACTGTTTAGTATAAACAGAATGAAATGTAATCTTTATTTTACGAATAAAAAAATAAAAAATAAAATTTTGGTATTTAGCTTTCTAATTGTACCTGTTTTGAGAAACAAACGCTTTTAAAATGAAAAAAATTAAATTAATGAAAAATTATAGCAGTATTTTAAAAAGAATCAGTGTGTAAAAAAAAATTGTCAAGTCATATTAATTCATTATCTTATTTTAATATCAATTAGATGTTTATTTTCATCTTTTCACATGAAATATTTATTCATAATAGGTAATAAAATATAGATTGACGTCTTAGGACGAGTAGAATTAACAGTTGCTTTATTAAATTCTTTGGAATATTAAATCTGTAATTATTCTGTTTGTGTTATGAAAAAAGTAATTAAAAAATGTAGTCTGCATAATAGAAAATATCTTATTATAGTCATATATATGCATATGTGTGTTTGTGATTGAATTGTTTTTGTGTGTGTTGATTTAATGATTAACTATATAATTTTATACTTACAAAATACAAAATTGTTTAGTTAAAGGATTAGATTTTTTATAAGTACTTATGAATGAATTTACGAGTATATATTATTGCCCTGCCTATACATGAAGTTGTTTACAAATTGTTGTTTTTAATCTTGGCAGTTTTTACACACCAGAGTAATTGATAAAAGTTTTAATGTTATGATTATGTTTTTACAGTTATCTGTAATTAAGTACCAGAATTAGCTTGTATGTTATCATTTAAATAATGCATTTACTGCATCAATCTGGCAAATTTCTATTTAATTCTTTAAATTAATTATGTATAAAAGTGTTTTTTATGATTAAATATTTTGCCTTGTAGATTTTTTTTTTTGGTTTTGTAGCTAAGGTAAATCTATCAATTAAAAGTAATCCCTGATACTTGAAACTGAATGCTTTACTTTAGTTATATTGTGGAGTACAGACAAGTAAATGTTCCCTTAATAACAGGTCATGATGCTTGTGATAGTATTCCTTTTACAGTGAAGATAATGTTAAATTTTTTAAATTTGTACACTTACAAACCAAACAGACTTTATTGTGTCCCATTAATTTATGGACATAGATTTTGACAATATATGTTATAAAAAAATACATTAAAAAAAAGATTTTATTATCTATTAAAAAGTTTTAGTTGAATAAAAAAAATTCCTTCAAATATTAACAGCAAATTTTTTTCATTATATAACCTGCATCTCTTGAAAGGTGGTTTTTTTTGATTGGAAAATTTATCCTATTTTATCTGCACCACAAAATCTTGAATAATGAAAGAAGAGAATAAAATTCAACCAATGGAGATGAATTGATGATAAAATGTGGTTAAAAACAGTATTTAAAGTAAATTATAACACAATACAATATAGCTTAAGTTCATCACAGAGATACAGTTCAAGTGGTTATCTTCCTTTTATCTAGAACATTAAGAAATATTATCAGTTGTTTGCTACGTATAAAGTAAAGAAATCCAGGCAACCAGCACTACATCAAATGAATATATCAAGCAATAAAATCTTGTCATTCTATTTTTAGAAATAAAAATAGAATTCAGCCATTTAAGAGCGATGATTAGTCGGTTCTTTCTACTACTTTGCTTTGTTTTATGCAACAGAAACCAATAAAATCATTAGTTATTTACAGAAAACGAATATTAAGTTAACCAGTTTTCATAAATTACTTCTGTTATTTATTAATAGTAATAAATAGGTGGTTTCAGTTAGGTGGTTGTGTTTACTGCCCTTTTATTATATTTTTAAACTTTCCAGTCATTTTACAAGCGTATAAAATAACAAAATACAGCTTAACCATTTGCCTACCCGTTTTTACACTCCAACTCACTGGTCGTTATAAAAATTTGTGAAATCATTTGACAAACATAGGTGATCAATTTTGATCACTTAAATTTTGCTACTTAAATATGAGTGAATCTGAAAGGTTTGAGCTGTAACCTTCCAGTTATTCTGCATAGTTAGCTTCTTTTATATTAGCTGCATTTAAACAGTTTCATACTAGAAACACATTCTTGTTTTCTGAGCTGTTAAGATGTTTAGAAAAAATATAAAATCCCCAAATGTGAATTTTGTATTGATCCTGTTTTTAAGTGCAAGGAAAGATCGGCCTTTATAAATTTGTAGCAAAAAAAAACGGAAATTTATAATGTCGAAGTTTTTAATGAATCAGTTGTGAGAAAATTAGCTCATGTTCATAGCTAAAGAATTTAGTGTTCACAACAAATGTTTTTTTTTGGATGGCCCTCTCTTGTGAAGGAAGAACTGAAGCAAAAAAATCGGTAACGAGAGTTGTAAGAATGGTTGGTTTTTTATTGAAGGATTACACAGCTGTTTCTCTCTGTGTTCAGTGTTTCTCCTGTATGAAATTATCGGTAAATTTATTGGATACAGAACATGTTAGTTATGATAGCATTAAGTTCCACTTACAAACAATTTTAAAAGTATATATCAGAGTACTTTCGGAGCCGTTACTCCATCAGTGATTTCCCAAAAGATTCAAATTCAAATGTATAATTGTATTTAAATTAAAATTATTACGTTCGTTCAAGTCTGTCGTCAAGAAATAAAATTAAATTGTACGTCAATAAGACCATAACGTCATGTTCGTAAGATCTTTGCGAATATTATACTTTTACAATTGTTGGTAACTGGAACTTTGTCGGTGCCAAATGATTAGAAAATTAAATGTTAGTTATGGTTTTAAATAATAGTTAATGTTTGAAGAGGACCGAACAAAAAGCGGTATGACCTAAACATTTCTCGATCGTGATAAACAGAAACCGTGAATTTGTTAAATCTTATTGTTACTAGTATCTTATTGTAACTCCTTTTTAAATCAAGTAAAGAAGGCTTCTTACTCTTTGATTTTATGTCAAGTGGAACAATTCCCACTCTGTGAAACATTCATCATAGAATTTATTGTGCAATAGAAAACTTACTATGTGATCTGTTGTCAAGCGGCTTTGTTTCACTATCGCACTCGGCTGTAACATCTCGAGCTACGTTTCAAAAATTCAGCAGAGTCTTCGGGCCATACAGCCTTGATTCCGTTCTCAATGGTTTTCATTTATTTTGTAAACTAAACGAAGTAAGCGGTAGGAAGGTATAAAACGCTTTCGAAACTTATCAGCGTATTTCTATGGAATAAGAAATTAGTAAAACTATTTGATTAGCGTTTTAATTTAAATGAAGATTATGTAGGAAAATTAAGAAAGTTTTGTTGTAGATTAACAATTTTTTTTTTAAATTTATTTTAGCCAGATGGTTTTTTTAGATTTACAAGCTTCGTAAATAGCGTGAGTGCGAGGTCGAAGTGGACCAACATCCATCTTATACGGCTACTGTTATGTTAAATTCAATACTTTCACGACAAAACCTTAATAAAAATAAACCAACAACATTCTATTATTTTATCTGTATTTTTATCGGTCATGAAAAAACGAAATTCAAGCAACCTAGAGTCAAGGTCAGTCACATTTTAAACTTTTTTTACATCGTATTTCTCCTTTAAATTTAATTAAAAGAAATAAGACACATAATTTCCTATTGTATTTAATGTAATGCATTAAAAATGGACAATTTTCTTAAAAATGTCATCGTTTCCTATCTTTTATCAATTCTGATAAAGGTGTGTTACATGTGATTTACGGCAAAAGCGCTGGTGGATTAACCAATAGGCAGATTTAGGCAAGTCTAGGACCCCCGAAAATTGGAAAAAAGTTATAAATAAAGAAAATTTTAAATTATTTTTCTCCTAAAATCTTGAAATTCGAAAAATTACAAATAAACAAAATAAAAAATTAATTTATCCCCAGAATATGTAATAAAAACTTTGAAATTCCTGGAGTCTCAAAAGAATTGGAAATCAGAAATATAAAACTCAAATTAACATTTTCAGATTTTAGAGCGACCCTTTAAGGTTGATCAAAGTGCAACAATGCGGCTAGAACGTTTAGATTCGTTGAACCATCGAATCGAATATTTTGCGAAAAATTCAGTTTGATGATATAATTGAAAAGTTTATCTAAGAGAATATAAAAAAAGAGATGATATAGACAAATTATTTTCATATTTTATTACTGTTGATTGTAAAAGTTTTTTCCTGGATTTGTAATTTTACATGAGGGACCTTTCGTTATAAAGTGCCTAGAGCCTCGTTATAAGTGATCGGTCTTATCCATCATTGACGGTAATTATACCTTTTTACAAAGGTATAAAAAAACTATGTCGGATTATTAAATTATGAGTATAGATATTGAAACCCACTGGGTTTGTCTAGTGGGTGAACGCGTCTTCCCAAATCAGCTGATTTGGAAGTCGGAGAGTTTCAGTGTTCAAGTTCTAGTAAAGGCAGTTACTTTTATACGGATTTGAATACTGGATAGTGGATATCGGTGTTATTTGGTGGTTGGGTTACCATTAACCACACATTTCAGGAATGCTCGAACTGAGACTGTACAAGACTACACTTTACACTCATACATATCATCCTCGGAAGCAATACCTGAACGGTCATTCCCGGAGGTTAAACAGGAAAAAGAAAGAAAGAATTCATTACTCTTCAACATGGATATAAAATGCAAAAGGTTATGAAAATAATTTCTTTATATTGAGTTGTCTGTACTGATGATTGTATTACCATCACTAGCGTTCTTGAGAATGTTCTTCAAAAAACCTGAGATGTCTTCACTCAAATCGTAGTGGTAATGACAATTTTTGGTCCTATTCTCAGATTTGGCATCTAAATTACTGTTCCTAAGTTAATTGCTGTGCGTTTTATTTTTAACTCAACTGTACTTTTCTATCTATATTAAAATCATTTAATGTATTATATTCAGCAAGGTCATTTTATTTACCTATTTTTTTATTTAATTATTTTTATATACTGTTCTCTCATATTCATCACAATTAATTATGATACATTTTTAAATAACCTTGAATTCATTAACATACGTTCTCTTTCTCTTTCTTTTTCTTTTTGTAGCCCCGTGAGAAACGGCCGTTTTCTGTTAACAATCATAAGTAAACATTAACATAAGTTGTAAACGATATTCTTCACGATTATTACAGTATTGTATTAATACTGGTCGCTACTGAACATTTATTAACATAACTTGAATCAGTGCTACACGGCATCCGACGTTCGTAATAGCTGTTTATTATTATTATAATATTTTAAGAAAGTGAAAGCTGTCCTGCTTGCGTCGATCACGATTCTCAACAATTTAAACTTTGGTCTCCCTTGTCTCCCTTTTATCGTAACTAATAATAATAATAATTTCTTACTGATAAATTGTTTTTGTTGTGGTTATTATAAGAAGTAATTGTTTTAAAGTATTTTATTATTTATCATTTCTGTATGTTACAGAAATATTATATAATGAAAATTTTTTTAAAATATCACGTATAATGTGTTAAATGGTGTTATCATTTATTTGTTTTAAACTATAGTTAATACGTAAAGGTACACGCCCGTACCTGTATTTGTATTATTTTTACATCAGCGAAACATTTCGATCAATATTACTTGATAAATGTACGGCCATGTCTTTAGATACCAAAAAATATGTAGATTTTTTATCAGTAAGATTATTAAAAAAAAAAAATTTCTAGTTGTTTTTTTTTTTAATAGTACGTCAATTTTAGTTATTAATCCTATCAGATGCTAATAACATCAGCGAAACTACATCCAGAGCCCTTTAACTTCGATAATATAATTATAAGAACTAGTTTATTAAAACACGTGGCTTCGAACACGATGATGTTTTATACTTGCTTTTTAGCTTTCAAATTTTGAATGCTATTATTTATTTCCAAAACATTACGGAGGAATAAGGTTGTAGAATGATTCTTAACCCATCTCTTTTATTTTCCTGGCTTGATATTTCTAGAACAAAGCTGCAAAAAGGAAATTATGGTAATCAATCAAAAAATGGGGTATGGTTTTTTTTGTATTTCTCGATGTTTCATGACCTTGAGACTCCCCCAAAAAAAAATTAAATGCGGAGGTAATGTTCGTACGTGTGTTTGCTTGTTTGAAGCTTGACTTTTGACTGGATGAACCGATTTTGATGAAATTTTGTACAGAGACTGTATGTGTATATGGGGCAATTTGTTTGTAACATTTTGGGTCCAGTATTTCCAGAGGGTCTTATCTTAATCACTTAAAAAAAATTTTGCCCCAAAATTCTGCCTTCCCAAAAAATTTAAAAACGCTATATTTTTTGCATACCGAATTTTTTTTATGCCCTTCTAGGCATAGTAGTAATGTAAGTGACCTAAAAGAAATACATTGGGATGGGGGAGCCGAAGAAAGTTAACAAAACGTTTTTGGTTTATTTAAAATTTTAATTAAAATTTTTACCGTAATAAAATTTTATCATAATTCACCTCCCCAACTACAAAAAATTGGTTGTACATTTTTCAGTGGATTTATTATTTAGTTTCTTCCATTTAACACAATAAAGGTAGACAAATTTAAAAAAATCGTTGGAAGGTGATTTTGGAGGTGGAACAGAAAAAATAATTTTTTTTTTTGTTTAAACAAAAATGATAATTTTACAATAAAACTTTATTGTAAATTACCCCCACCCCAAAAAATAAATTTTAAAAGTTTTTTTTTAAATTTATTTGCTACAATGTTTTTGAGTTCACTAACTCTGCGTACACTCAGTATTAAATATGATTTTTTTTTAAATTTCAATAAATTTAATTTTCTTGTATAACTATTAGTTTTCTTTCCCAGCAAATTTGGTTTTTTCAACGTTTAAGGACACAAACCATCCAAAGCATTGAAGTCCATTCCGCCGTTCGGATAATTTATTTTAAAAGTACAAAAATAATAAAGTTAACATCATTTGTAATATATCTGACCACATTTGTGTGCTTAAAAATATTATAACAATAAAATATCATTGGACGTCATTATAAATAATTGCTGCGTATAAAAAACCTGTGACCTTTGTCTTAAATACGATGCGCAAGCCGGGAATCGAACCCGATATTTTCGATATATATTCTGCTAATCTTACATCTTGACACTGTATGTTTGGTCGTTTGAAACTTTAAGTAGTTTAAAGTTAATTTAATGCATTATATTTTTATTTTTAAAATATTCCGATTATCTCGAGTTTAAACGATTTGTATACCAGGCTGTTGTAGATTAAAAAAAGGATTGTAGAAATACTTGATACTTTAGGTAAGGTTTTTATACGTTTTACTTTTTTATTTAATAATTTTTATCAATCAGTAAATTAAAAGTTTAATCAAAAATCTTTCTTAATTTCTTTCTATTTTAAATTTTGATTATAATTTGATCGTGTTTGAAGTTTGGCCGTGTGACTGATTTGTGTATTGGTGACAGTAACTTTGTTCGCTATGGATATCAGTCAAGGACAAACTTCATTCATGATCGAATATACCGTATGATATTTATTATTCTAAAGTTAACATTTTAAAATTAACGCGTTAATTAACTTAAAAGCTGTATACGCAATACATTTCGGCGGTGGTTTTTTTTCTGAATTATATATATGTAGTTTTTTCTCTTTGTTGTAATTGTATTATTTTATATTCAGTTTCCTTCATTATAGAGGTTAAACCACAGGTGGTGCCACGATTCACATGCATCATTGAATATAAACTCTTTCCTCACGATCTTATTACAATCTGAATATTTTTTTGGTCACTCAGTAATTTTTATGTTATTATCAATGAAAGGTCCCATAAAGAATAAAAGTAATTCAAATTTATCTTATTAAAATTTTTATTTTTGCTGAACAACTTTTTTTTATTTATGGAAATGTTTCCGTTGAAATACATATTCTTGTAAATTGATTGCTTTAATTTCATCAAATTTGCACCAAATCTTTTCAGTTTTTTACCCCGCTTATTCAAGGCTTTGGATGTGCAGAAAGTAATTTGTTCGTTTATGCAACGAACCTACAAACATTAATGAACCTATTTTCATTAAATAGTTACCAAACATTAAATGTCAAACAGTAGACGCAGTTTGGACTCGCTCTTGGACTATGTATGTGATTCATGGTACGGAACCTTACAGTCGAATTTTGAAGCACTTCCGCTTATCCATTCGCTCTGAAATTTTACATACAGGTTTGCTCCTGATAACACATTTTAGGAACATTTTCAAGTTCCTATAATCCGTTAATTATTGAAAAAAATTCCCCTTAATAATATGAAAAAAATTGCCCTTGAATTTATGTAACCTCGTTTACTTGGTTTTATAAACAAGTGAGATATATATTAGGGTATACAGTTGCTAATACAAATTATGTACAGTAGCGACTGAAGTTTTGGGAAAATTTTGTATTTTTTAACCTGATCCGAATTTTCGGACGAAAATCGTAAATATCTCGAAAAAGGTTGAGCCTCGCGCTATGGAAACATTTTTCGACATCCGATCCGCTCCCAGTGGTACCCATCGGATGGTAATATTTTCAAATGCCCCCGGGGCGCCTTTCAGAAATTTGGGAGTTCCCATCTTTCGGTTTTATCGCGGCGCATGATTAAATAGAAGGAAAGTATTTTTTCTACGGCTAAAATTCAAATAGCATGTAACCGTTACATTCAATATTTATGTTTGATGATTCATCAGACGTAGCCCGTTTGCGAGTAGGATGTGCTGAATACAAAAACAAATTTCTGCGTGCATATCCAGATTATGACAAGAATAAAATGCAAAAAACACGATTTCTCTATCTTGCTCCAGTCAAGGTATATGAGTATATACAGTAATATTTTAATATGTATGAACTTTTAAAGCTGCCTATACTATTGTCTGCGGTGTTAGAAATTGGAGTCATGAAAACTTCGAAAGCTCGCTCAAACCTGTGCGCTAGCGCAGCTGTAAAGTATAAACTTATGAAGATTAAAATGTAGAAAATAAAAAATATGTAAAAAAACCTTTAAAATATCTCTTAAACTCGCTAAAAGGTAAATAATAATTTTTGGATGTATCTCAGAATGGATTTGACAGCAAGCGTTGATAGTGATATCTAACATTATGTGAAAGTCATAGTTTCAGATTGAAAATTTAAATTTTTTTGCTAATTTTTTTCATTTTAACTCTTTAATAGAGATCGTTTGATGTTAACATACACGTTTTTTTTTAATTTTATGCCGTAACCTATCGTCGTTAACATTCAGCCATTTTTGTCGAAGCGATCCACGAGTCTCAAAAAGCATTCTCATACTCCTTCGTCTTGTGTCATTTTGCTATTGTACCGGGTATACAAAAAAAAAAATGTGGTTTTAATCTGTTTTAATGCCTCTTTGATGAGGTGTATACGTTTGATTTAAGGCTATAATCAATGAGCAAAAAGGACAATTTTAGTTGCACGCATGGCCGTAAATTGATTCCCTATCTTTTTTGATTAACAATACCATTAGCAAAAATAGGGATTTGTAAACAGAAAGCCTTTGTGTTTTGCAGTTTTCTAAACGCGATTATATGATTACAGCTGAACGCCCGTTCCGTAGAAAGTTTAATTGTGATCCTTTGAGTGATAATAACATTCGTCGATGTATTAATAGGTATGAAACGTCCGGATGTCTGAGTAAAGGGAAGACTACAGGACGACAGAGAGTGTCTGAAGAAGGTTTTGAAGATGTCAGGCAGTCTTTTCTACTAATTCCTAAAACTTTTGTTAGGTAGGCAGCCGCAAACTAATAATGCAGTTAATAACAGTGGAAATTTTTGGAAATGCTTATGTATCGGTCCATACCGTGAACATCTGTTACAGGTTTTGAAGCCTGCCGACTACACTACAACTTCGCGAAGGAAATGTTGCGTCATGAAGTTGCGGATTTTCTTGATTGTATTGTGTTTAGTGATGAGTCAAAATTTCATCTGAATGGAAAAGTTAACACACATAATATTTGTAATTGGGGAGTCAGAAAACCCCCTTAAACTCTTACAGTGCGAAAAGGATTCCCCAAAATTAAATGTTTTCTGTGCAATATCCCGCTGATAAGTTTACTGGTCGTCCTTTTTTCTGAATCAAAAGTAATAGGAGTGCTTGTTTGAAGATGCTGCTTACATTGCTCTTTTCTCAACCGCAGGATGGAGCAGAGAATTTTATTTGGCAACATGATAATGGTGCGCCTTCTCATTGGCAAAAGTCTGTACTGGTTTGATTGAATAACGTTTTCCCCAACCGCTGGACCGGTTGACAGAGCTTTTAGCCCACCGGGCTGGTCTAGTGGTTTACTCATCACAAATCAGCTGATTCAAAGTCGGGAGTTCTAAGATTCAAATCCTAGTAAAGACAGTTGCTTTTATACGGCTTTGAATACTATTATTCATTCTCTGAAGTAATATCTTAGGGCGGTTCTGGAGACTAAACAGACAAAGAAAAAAAATGGTCACCCGATTTGACCCCATGTGATTTTATGGAGGTTTTATGAAGGGTATGTGCCTCCGCTATATCTACTGATTTACCCGTTTGAGGCACAGGATTAAAGCAGCTCTCGCTTCCGTTACTCGAGACATGCTGGATGAACTCTCCTATCGGTTAGATGTGTGCCGAGCGACGATAGGTGCTATCATTGAACATTTATAGGGAAAAAGAGTTACTCTTTCATTTTATTTGTTATTCATTACTGTAAATTAAAATTAAGAGATACTAGGTGGCTTTAAAACCCTGATTTTTTTGTTCACCTGTATGATTGTTTCTTTCAATTCATAATTAATCATTAAATTTCTTCATGTTTCTGCGCTGAAATATCACTGACAATTACCCATCCAAATTTTCTCGAAAAAACCTTTCATAGCTGCATAATGTGACCCATATTATTCTAATTACACCACACTTTACTAACTGTCATTTTACCAATTTTGAATGGTAGAGTGCATTTGCTGAAGTACATCCGATAAAAATCAATTCAAATCTTAGATGTCGCTCAACAATTTTCTTTTTACACGAGTGCCCAAAAAGGATTGTAATGTATTTAGGGTGTTTGAATGTATGTATGTTTGTTCTACTACGGACGGTTCTACTGAACCGAATTAGATGTATGACCCCGCGTTGACATCTTTACGTTACCGGGAGTGTCATAGGCTATATCTATATGTATATGTATATAAAGCGATGGTTTTCCATTTGAAGCACAAACTTTAATGAAGTAATAAACCGTGAACTGTGAGCCTGTATCACACTGTGTGAGCTGGGTTTGAACTGATTGATTTGAATCAATCGAATGAATAATGTTACAAAAATAATATAATTAAATTTACGTTAAATAAATTAAAAAAAATCCTGTTTAATAATAATGGGCTTCCCGTGGGGACGCATGTTGAGGCTAGAGTGGTGAGGTAATGCGAGCACTTTGTGCGATGTTTGTCAGCAATGTTTTTTTTTCGGCAGTCGTGTTTTTTAATATTTATCTCTTGTTTTGTTGATTACTGCGCCTATACAAATCATTGATAATGATCGAGGATTGTCCGAATTGTTTTTCTTCATGCACTTCCTTTCTATCGTTCCGTAACATTTCACATTATTTTTATTCATATTTTATAATAATAGCATTAATATCATACACAGCAACAGTGCCGGATTTACCTTGGACGAGGCCCCAAGCAAATCGATATTTTTGAGGCCCCCCCTCAAAACAGGTTTGCATGACAAACCAATTTTAAAATATACTGTCATTATAATCTATGCTATAAATATAAATGAAGCTTTTACATAATTGAAAAGTTATAAAAGTAATACATAAAGTATTATAAATATATTCTTTATTTTTTGTTAATTTTACTTTTATTTTTCAAAATTTTTACTTCGAGGCCCCTGTCAAAGTGAGGCCTCAAGCAGCTGCTTGTTTTGCTTTATGGTAAATCCTGTACTGCACAGCAACCATTTATTTATGAATTTCAGCCGTAATAATTTTTTTGAAAATCCGTAACTAAATTTAATAGTCGTCAGCAACGTCGACTGTCTCATTCATTTAAAATTTTAAAATTCGTGACTGACTTAAGAAGACCAGCAAAAAAAATAGACTATAAAAAAGCAATTTCAACAATTCGGTCGACCTTGAGTCCTATCAGTCTGAAACTGAATAACTGGAACCTCTTTTAAAAGTCAAGAATTAATACGAAAATATTCAAAGAAAATAAGCAGCACTATATTTATTTATTAAATAATAAATTTCTATTGTAATTTCTTTTACAATGTTATCATGAATCAAGCACCAAACACTTCGTCTGTGACGTATGAGTGATTTATGTGCAAATTTGAAATAAAAATATAATCATAAACACTTATTAGAATTTGTGTAGCTGTTTATTATCATTGTCGTGGTAAAGAACCGTATTTTTCTTCTTTTTTTCTTATAACGAAAATAATTTGCTTTACAGCTGGTATA